>NC_079189.1:399309524-399669468 GCF_029499605.1 Hyla sarda
GAGGAAATTTGGGACACATTTTTGTAAGACTCAGAATTTATCTTTTACCAGTGTGCTTCCCTAGCACAGTAATACACGGCAGAGTCCTCAGTCTTCATGTTGGTCATTTGTAGATATAACAGGTTATTACTGTTATCTCTGGAGATTGTGACTCGTCCTTTAACAGAATCATGATACCATGTGCTGCCTCCATCGCTACTAATCCGAGCAACCCACTGTAATCCTCCACTAGGACTCTGTCTGACCCAGTTCATCCAGTGGCTACTGAAGGTGAATCCAGAAGCCGTACATGAGGCTTTATAGGAATTCCCGGGCTTTATCACCACTGGGTCTGATGACTGGACAAGTTGCTGAGACTGGACACCTGGAAAATAGAGAGAATACGGTGACATCCATAGAAACATCTCATCATAGTGATAGTAATATCTTTATTGTAATGTTCTAGTAATGGTCACCTGACAAGCAGGCCAGTGATATAAAGAGGAGCAGGAAAGTCTTCATTGCTGCTGGGTGTAGATGTAGGAGGTGATGTGTGAGCTGGGATCACTGTCTTTATTATGGGGGAGATCTTACACTATAGGAAGTGACATCACCTCATTTACATATTATGGGTATATAAACATCTGCGGCTGTATCATCCACCCATCGTGATAAATTAAAAAGGCAAGAAAGAGCGCTCCATAGTATAAAACTGCACGTGTCACTCAAACCGCTTCATGTGAATGGGCGCTTACCAAGAATGGTTGTGTGGACAACAGCACAACAAAGGATATGAGCGTAAGGAGATGGTCTCACTGCTGCCTTTCCACAGTAGAACAACATAAACCAACGACCTCCATGAAAAAGTGGATAGCTTCAGGCGCTGAGAGACCACAGGTAACAGGTAGATGTGAACAACGTTTATTCCCAAACTGCAACGAGTTGCATGTTGGGAATACACGTTGTTCACATCTACCTGTTACCTGTGATCTCTCAGGACCCGAAGCTATCCACTATTTCCTGTAGGTCATTGTAATAAATTAGACTTACTTACAGTGCTTATAATATAGTAAATAAGTCATATCTAAAATCCCTTTATTTGCAGATTTTGGTAAACATATCTGTGGCTCTATTTTCTATGGATAATACCGTAGTTGGCCTGAATGCAGTACTACATTTATATATCTGTAAGGCTGGGTTCACACTGGTATGGGTTAAGCAATGCCCAGTAGGGTCCAATTAAGTCCAAGCTTAGGTCCTGGCACATACTTTAAATGGATCAGTAGATCCCCTTTACCCGACAGAGACCAAAGGTGTGCTTTGGGAATTTGCTGGATGGAGTAGCCTCCCTGTTATTCCACTCAACTGGATTCTATAAAAAAAGAGACACTGTATGCAATACATTTTTTACCAAGGGACCCTATGTATGTTGCAAGCCACTAAGTGGCATCTGTTATGTGGGTGTATATGTCAGAGTTTCAACCCAATGTACATATCTGATGGATATTGCTTAATGCAGTGTGAACCCATGTAAATGCAGCAGGAAAAGTAAAAGAAGGACTTATACTTCTCCTTCCTGCTTTATCCACTACTGGCTTTGGCTCAAAATAGAGAAAATAGATTTTTGATCTACAAAAAAATGTTTAGCCTTTTTGGCTGGCTCACACCACCAAATTATTAAATTATTAAAATTATTAACTAGCGTAAATCATAGAGGAAATCTACAGCAGACCAGAGCTGGCTAAGATTTCACTGTGTGCCACAAAGAAAGTGCTGTATAGTGGTAGATTTATTACGTGGCTAGTGCCTTTTACTAAATCTGCGGTAATGAATGGCAGCGCAGAGTTTAAATAAGGCCGGGTCTCCACTGAGTAATTTTTCGCAAAAAGGCTGTTAAAAACGCCCATTTTGCCGCATGGCGTTTTTTTTCCGAAAAAACGCTGCGACCAGATGTTAGCTGCAAGTCTATAGGAAATTGCAAAACCCCTTATCCACTTTGCGTCTTTGAGTTTGGCGTTTTTTTAATCCTTTTGGCGTTTTTTTAGTGATTTTGGGCAAAAACGCTGGATTTAAAAAATGTCTGCTTGCTGAGGGTCTGGCGTTTTTTTCACAAAAACGTAGCATTTTTTCCCCCTAGAAGTCTATGGGAGTGAAAAAAACGAAAAGAAAAACGCTATGTGGGTTTTAACTTTGGCGTTTTTGCAGGCGGTTTTTAATCTTTTTTGGACTTTAACGATCCAAAGAAGTGATGAGATACCTTTTTTATTAAAATTTCATAGGGTAACATAAAAAAATTATAAAAAAATATACATTAGTGTTAGAAAAAATTGTATCTAACGAAATGTATATTTTTTATAAAGAAATGTTATTTCATTTTGAAACAGTAAGCAATTTATGTGGGCGGGCAGGGCACTAAAATTTATCCGACAATTATAAAAATATAGTGTATGTGTGTGTCTTTAACTTTTTTTATTCATTTTTAGGTAGTACTACTACTCCCAGCATGGACCACACTGTTCCATGATAGGAGTAGTAGTACTTTGACTCACTGTCAGCCGTGGCGATACTCCAGTATACTGTATAGGCTGGCCGCTCTCCTCTGGTCCCCTGTACTGCTGTATATTTACTAATATTCATATTTCCCGCTGAGATGTGATTGGCCAGAGGGTTCTAGCCAATCACAACTGTCTGGGAAATATGAATCTTAGGACATATATGGCAGGGACCTTAGAAGAGCGGCCGGCCAGCTGCATCTATACTTTAAACAGGATGATCGCAGCTGATGTCTAGAGTGACATCAGCTGTGATCATTGCTGCTACTACTACTCCCAACATCGAGCACACTGTGCTCCATGATGGGAGCTCTAGTACTTTTACAGATCGCAACAGGTGTCATAGGTGACGCTTGTTGCGATCTATTAATGCAGGTAATACAGCTCCCATCATGGAGCAGAGTGTGCTCCATGTTGGGAGTAGTAGTAGAAATGATCACAGCTGATGTCACTCTAGACATCAGCTGCGATCATCCTGTTTAAAGTATAGATGCAGCCGGCCGGCCGCTCTTCTAAGGTCCCTGCCGTTTGATAACCCAGATCTCAGCCCTTTAATCATCTGTGTATAGAGTGGACTCTCCTCCAAATATGCTTCTCAACATTATGACATGTATGTGCATCAAATGTAGGGTTAAGGTTAAAGCTACAATATTTGTTTTTGTCACATTCCAAGAACCATGACATTTTTATTATTCTATCTATGTAGCCTCATGAAAGCTTTGGAATATATGCACTGCAGTTAGGCCCTGTCAGGTTGAGTTCCTCAGTATCCTGGGGGCTCACCTGCAGGGTATTTATCCTACCTTATGTGTAGACAGGATCCTAATGTATAGATAGAGTAAAGGACCTGTGAGAGGTCTCAAGGAACTGTGAGATTGTCACATGTTATGTCATGCAGTCACATGATTTGTTGTCATATGTTCTCCCAAAGAGTACCAGCTTAACCTATGACCCGCAGCTTGACCAATGGGTCTTAGTCCAGCCCCTCACTATATAAAGGGGCGGACATTACTATTTGCTCTCTTCTCTTATGATCTTTGCTGAGGAACAGTTAACACCAGAGATCTGAGTGCAAGTGACCAGCTACCTGGAAGGCCACAAACCTACAATAATTCCATTAAGTCTAAAGTCTATGTCTGCTGTAACTACAAGTAGTCAAGTCCAGCTTATAATAAAGTCAAGTCCAATCTTAAGTCAAGTCTATTACAAGTATTATTGGTCCCAGCAAGCTGCAAGGTCTTCTGAGTTTCTGGCCACCTCTCTGGGAATCTGGCCTCACTGGTTGTGGACTTTCCTTTCACTACTAGCCATTGGAATAGCGGAGATACTGTTCGGGTGGTTCCGGTACCAAATACCACTCTGGCATCACGAACACTAGGGGTTAACAACATCTTGCCCCCAGGGTTAATACCATCTGATGCCACCACCTACACAGCTACACCCGTGGTCCACCACATATATTTAGTATTATCTAACTTTTATTTATTTTCTTTTGAGGATTGAAATAAAAAAAAAAACAGCAATTCTACTATTGTGGGAGCAAATAAGTACAAAAAGACAAGATGTAAACAAATAAAGTAACTAAAGTAACTATTTTAAATGACATTTTTAGAGCATGGAGTGTTGTATATGTGATAGCCTGGGGGAGTAGGGTATGGGGAGTGTAGCTCTGCGGTGACTAAAGGGTGTTTGGTTAACCCTTGCTATTTGTGACGCCAGGGTGAAGGCTCCTCTGTAATGCTTGTCCTACCGCCACCCTTCCCAAGAGCGATAGGGAGGTATTGAATAATTGAATGTCCACAACCGGAGAGTTTTCTGAAAACCGTCTGAACTTTTACTGAAGATTTTATGCAAACTTCACAACAGGAACAGTTTCTACAAATGCAAATTCTCTTGGAGATTGACAAAGGTTGGGACCTTAACAAATTTTTAGTCTTTAGACTGATATACGCTGTTCCACTGGATTTAGGGGGATTTAGTTGCGGTCCATAAGTCACGCTAGCTTTAGCGGGGATTAGTTTAGAACTCACGGTTTAGTTCAGCTGAGGCCGGTAGGTTTTTTAGGCCTAGTGTGTCTTTGAAAGTTGCTCAGATCCGTCCTGCTAGTCCAGCATCCACGAGAGCAGCAACCCAAGAGAGTGATAATTGGCTACAGCTCCCTTATATGGACAGGGGCTGGACTAGAGCTAATTGGTCCAATACTGCTGTCAATCACCTTCACATAGGAATATGGGTAACATGTGACCCAAGGACTTCCAAAGGTCCTCTAACATACCATAGAGGATTTAACATGGTCACATGACCGAAGGTCCTGCGATGCTAAACAAGGTAAGTATACTACACATTATTATGAAATATACATTATTATTAAATATGTACATATAGAAACATTACAGAATTAGAGTGGAGGAGAGGCAACTAGGGGCTGTCCCACCTGGGGGACCCTACCTGAGCGTAGTTACTCTGACTTTGGGGACCACCATACAAGGTACGGTATGCAATACGGTACTGGGAAACCACATATATCCTTTAGCCAGTGCCTGCACAGCCCCAGCCTGTCACATTCCTGTCCCCTAGTCCTGATGCTTCTACTTACTTTCCTCTACCTTTGCTGTTTGATGTGCAGCCACCCCTTCTATGTTTACTTCACATATTGTCCTCAGATTTCTCATCTAGCCAAGGGAACCACATACTTAAAGCGTTTTTCTGTTTTTGCACTTTTGTTTTTTCCTCCTTAACTTTGAAAAATCATCACCCTTTCAATTTTGCACCTAAAAATCCATATGATGGCTTTTTTTGTGCCACCAATTCTACTTTGTAAGGATATCAGTCATCAGTACCCAAAAATCTACGGCGAAACGGAAAAATAAATCATTGTGCGAAAATTTAAGAAAAAACACCATTTTAGGGGCTTCCATTTCTACGCAGTAAATTTTTCAGTATAAACCTTATTTTTATTCTGTAGGTCCATACGATTAAATTGATACCCTACTTATATAGGTTTGATTTTGTCGTACTTCTAGAAAAAATCATAACTACATGTACAAAAATGAATACGTTTAAAATTGTCATCTTCTGACCCCTATAACTTTTACATTTTTTCTGCTTATGAGGTGGTATGAGGGCTCATATTTTGCACCGTCTTCTGAAGTTTTTATCCATACCATTTTTGTTTTGATTGGGACTTTTTGATAGCTTTCTATTCATTTTTTATGGTATAAAAAGTCACCAGAAAATATGTTATTTTGAATTTTGGAAATTTTACGCGTGATATATTTTTATAATAATAAAGACAAGTGGCACTGATACCTTATTCCACAGATCCTTGAGATGGACACTGTGGCACCTAGGCAGGTAACCAAATAACCCAGCAGCGGCGGTGCAAGGACAAAATGAACAGCAATCAACAATATGAATACAGAAAGACAAAACAGGTGTCCTGCACTCACGACTTCAATGCTAGCTATACGGCTCCCATCTTGGGCTGCTAATCCAGTACGGTTCTCAGGACAGCGTGGGGCACTCAGCTGAGCGCCCCACTCTGTCCTGAGAACCGTACCGGATTAGCAGCCCGAGATGGGAGCCATATAGCCAGTATTGAAGCGGTGAGTACAGGATTCCTGCTTTGTCTTTCTGTATTCACATTGGTGATATATTTTTATAGTTAGGACATTTACGCACGCAGCAATACCACATATGTTTATTTATTTATATTTTTTACACAGTTTTTTTTTTTTTTATGGGAAAAGGGGGGTGATTCAAACATTTATTAGGGAAGGGGTTAAATCACATTTATTAACTCTTTTATTACACTTTTTTTTTGCAATTTTATATCCCTCATAGGGGACTATAACATGCAGCACATTGATTCAATACACTGAACAATGATATGTCATAGCATTGCATTGATCAGTTTTATCGCCAGTCGATTGCTCAAGCCTAGATCTCAGGCTTGGAGCAATCAAACACTAATCAGACATCGTGGAGCCAGGTAGGGAGCCTCCCGCTGTCCTCTCAGCTGTTCGGGATGCCGCGATATCCCAGCAGCAGTCCCGAACAGCTCCACGGAGCAAAACGGCATCATATTCTCCCCTTTTAGACACCGCGATCAAAGGGTTAATACCCGACATAAGCCCAATTGGCGATGTCCGGTATTAGCCATGTATTGATAGCGACCCCGCAGATACGAAGCGCGCTACGCTTCTGAGCGCACTTCACAGATGGGGAGCCGTCCACGGACAAAAATATGCGTCTCTGGTCGATAAGGGGTTAAAGATGGAAACATTTGATTATTGTCACATAGAAGATTTCAATATACAGTACTTGGATCCTACATTTCTTCTAAAGCTGAAAGGAAACATAAAAGGAAATACTTACACACCTAGTCCCCTCGGGGATCCCCTGTGAAGTCTTCTATTCCCCTGCTGAATGCTGCTACTTCCATAACAGTCTTGTCTAGGCAGTGATGGCCATCTCAGCCAATCACCAACTGCAGCAGTCTCCGCCACAGTTAATAGTTGACTGAGTAGTCTCAAAAGTAGAAGCTGGAGCATTAAGCAAAGGACTTATAGGCTTCACAGGGGGACCCCTAAGGTAGCAAGGTATGTGTTACAAAAACTATCTAGTTAATGTCTAGTATCCCGGTATATTTTTAGTTGACCATTACAGTAAATATCTTTCCTTAAGAAGTGATTCCATACTTGTACATAGTAATAATAAGGATTTGGTAGGACTTCATGTATTAGGTATTTCAGTTTAACATGAAGCTGCAAATACTTGTACATATGGGGCAGTTGACCAAACCCACCAATAAGGGCAGGATACGCTTACTATATAGTGTGTATAGGGGGAATATACCCACTCTAGTGTGATGGCAGATGTCAGGGCAAAGTAAGATCGTCATGTTGGCTTTTCTCTCTACGTAAAAGCAAACTAAATCTGAGCGTGTATGAGATAAATGAGAATAATAGATGCCAGTGAAATAGGTATTTAGCGTGTGGTATATTGGGTATATTGAGAAATTAAAGTCTGTAAATAAGATAAAAGAAAAAACACTTTCAAATGCTTGGAAAACCTAAGATTTAGGGTGTGTGGTTTACACTGTAAACTGATGGAATTCACTTACACTAGGGGACAAAACACTCCCATTAGGCTAGGTTTCCACTTGGCGTTTTCCCTGGTGTGTGGAAACAGCCAAATTTGTCCCCTGTGGCAGTTTTCTCACTGTCTTCTGGGCACTATTCTGTGGGTCAGATGCTGAGCGCCCGGTCCACAGAGTGTAAGGAGATGAGGAGGGATGTATAGCATCACTACTCACCTCCCCTGGCTGTATAGTATACAGGGGGGCATGGTGTATCTGTGTATACTATACAGGAGCCGGGAATCATGTCACCAGACTAACAAGACTCCCTGCTCCTATAGCCCCTTTGTGCGGTACACAGAATATACAGCTATCTACAGATAGCTGTATATAGTGTATACAGAACAGGAGGTCCACTTACCTTCCTCGCTCCCTGTCCCCGTCGGGTTTGTGTAGCTCTGCCCCCTATTGATGACATCATTAGGGGGTGGAGCTACTGACGGGAGTCAGGCTAGTAAGGCTCTGAGAGGCTCTGTTCACATAGTCTGTTTTGTATAATGTGAACAGACCCTTCTGGCAGTGTCTTCCCAGATAGGGAGACTCCAGCTGTTGCTAAACAACAACTCCCAGCATGCCCAGACAGCCAAAGGCTGTCTGGGCATGCTGGGAGTTGTAGTTTTGCAACAATTGGAGGCTCCCTGTTTGGGAAGACAATGCAATATGGGCGCTCTACCCAGCGGACAGCGACAAAAATGTACTAACCAATATTTTGTGGTTTTTTTTCTTCTCGTTTCAGATCTGAGTATGCAGAGGATTACGGCGGATTCGATGGATTACAATGGATAAACTGGATTTTTTTATTTTAATAAAATGGTTAACGAGGGGAGTGTTTTTTTTAAATAAAATCATTTTTCCAATGTGTTGTGGAGGGCCTGGGGAGGGCCAGTAACAATGGTCCTCGCCCACCCTGGTAATGTCAGGCTGTTGCTGTTTGGTTGGTATTAAGCTAAGAATGAAAATACGGGGAACCTTATGCGGTTTTTTTATTTATTTATCATTTTAAAAAAAACGCATAGGGTTCCCCACAACACATTGGAAAAATTATTTTATTTTAAAAAACACTCCCCCACAGCCCTCCATAACCATTTTTATTAAAATAGAAAAAAAATTCAGTGCATCCGTTGTAATCCATTGAATCCGCCGTAATCCTCTGAATACACGGCTCTGAAAGGAGAAGAAGAAAAAACACGAAGAATCGGTTAGGACATTTTTTGCACTCTCCGCAGGGGAGAGTGCCCATAATGCAGTGTCTTCCCAAACAGGGAGCCTCCAATTGGTGCAAAACTACAACTCCCAGCATGCCCAGACAGCCTTTGGCTGTCTGGGCATGCTGGGAATTGTAGTTTAGCAACAGCTGGAGTCTACCTATCTGGTAAGACACTGGCAGAAGGGTCTGTTCACATTATTCAAAATGGACAATGTGAACAGAGCCCAGCCTGGATCCTGTATGTAGCTCTGTCCCTAATGATGTCATCACTAGGGGCGGAGCTACATGGACCAGCGGGAAGTGGAGGGAGGTAAGGGGACTTCTTCATCTTCTGTATATACAATATACAGCTATCTATAGATAGCTCTATATACTGTATACCACCCAAAGGGTTAACCCACACTGTCCAGCAGTGTAAGTTAACTCTTTCCTTGCCGGGCTTGCACATAGCGCACAGCTCAGCAAGGGGTTAAGTGAGCCAGCAATGTGTATACTGTATACACATTGCAGGCTCACTGTAAGTTCTTGCTGGGCAGTAGATGTACGATGTATACCTACGGCTCAGCTCAGCATTTCTCCCGGCTCTGTAGCCTTGAGAACAGCTGATCTCGACAGTCACTTCAGTAGGATCGCAGCGGGTGTCAGGAGGAGTGACACCCGCTGTGATCTGTACCTTACTGCAGGTACTACTGCTCACAACATGGAGCACACTCTGCTGGGAGCTGTAGTACCTGCATTAATAGACAGATCGCAGCGAGTGTAACTCCTGACATCCGCTGTGATCCTCCTGTATAATGTATAGATAGATGTGGCCGCTCTTCTATGGTCCCCTGCACTGACGTATATATACACATATTCAAATATCCCACAGAGTTGTGATTGGCTGGAACCATCTGACCAATCACAGCTCTCTGCTGGAAATATGAATATGTGTGTATATATACGTCAGTGCAGGGGACCGTAGAGGAGCCGCATCTATACATTAAACAGGAGGATCGCAAAGGGGCGGTACTACTACTCCCATCAGTGTGTTCTATGCTGGGAGTAGTAGTACTACCTAAAAAAAAATTATAAAATAAAGTTAAAAACAGGCACACACCACATTTTTTTTATTGTCAGATGCATTTTTAGGTCCCCACCCGCACTCATAAATTGATCCCTGTTTAAAAATTTATTAAAATTTCGTTCTAAAAAAGATAAATTTTAATAAAAAAAAGGTATCTCCATCACTTTTTGCAGTTTACTATTGACTTGCAGCTAACATCTGGCCGCAGCGTTTTTCACAAAAAAAAGCCATGCAGCAGAATGGGCGTTTTTATTGGCGTTTTTGTAAAAAAAAAACAAGTGGAAACCTAGTCTTAGGGGACAACCAGGCTTATGTGCCGGCCCCACCTTGTACACAGGGTCGCTGTCAGGGGGTGCAGCCAATACCCCAGGAAGGGGCCTAAGTTCCCAGGGGCGCAGTTTTCCTGGATCCCCCGCGTCTCCAGACACGGCAATCGGAAAGGGATGATTGCTGATATCTATCAGCAGCCATCCTGGCATATCACCCAGGGCTGCCCTGAGAAACTCATGCCCCCCCCCCCCCCCCATGTCGGCGATCGCGGCAAATTCAGACCTCTGGTGACCAGGTGACCCGAAAAAAAAGGGTGAATGGGGCTGTCCGAGACAGCCCTAGAGATGTCGCAAATTGTTCGCCGGCGAACAGTCCCCGGCAAACTTAGCATGTTCGCATCGCTGGGCGAACATATGTGAAGTTCGATCCTCCCCCTATACTTTAACATTGCAGTAAACTTTGACCCTGTGAGTCAGAGTCAGCAGTAGACTTGTGCGCTAGAAAAATTTTCTTTTCGTTTCGTTTTGGAAAAAAATTTTGGTTCGGCAATATTTTCGGTTTTGATTTTTCGGATACATTCGGTATTCGGGTGATCGGGTTGATTTTTTTCGGATACATTCGGTATTCGGGTACATTCAGTAAATATTTTTATTCTTTTTTTGACTTTAGCGATCCTAAAAAATTATCGAGATACCTTTTTTATTAAAATTTCGTAGGGTACCATAAAAAAATCATTAAAAAAAGATGCAGTAGTGATGGAAAAAATGGTATCTAACGAAATGTATCTGTTTTATTATGAAATGTTTATACATTTTTAAACAGGGATCAATTTATGTGAGCGGGTAAAGCACAAAAAATGTAGCCGACAATAATAAAAATGTATTGTGTGCGTGTTTTTCACTTCTCCCCCCCCCCCATTTTTTAGGTAGTACTACTACTCCCAGCATGGAACACACTCTCCCATGATGGGAGTAGTAGTTACCTGTACTAATTGACAGATCTCCGGGGTCCCTCCGGGGTCCCCCGAATGAAAATACGGGGAACCCTATACGTTTTTTTTATTTAAATAAATAAAATAAAAAACGCATAGGGTTCCCCGTATTTTCATTCTCAGCACAATACCAACCAAACAGCAACAGCCTGACGTTACCAGAGTGGGCGAGGACCATTGTTACTGGCCCTCCCCAGCCTAAATAACGCCAGCCTGTTACCGCCTAGGCCCAGGAGCTCCATTTTTGACGCTCCAGGTCTGTTGGTACTGGCTCTTCCCGACACCCCTGTGGCGGTGGGTACCGGGGTAATAATTGGGGGTTAGCGCTAGCTGTTTTTGGGGCTAGCACTAAGCCCTGGCTTAGTAATGGATTCAGTCAATAAGACCAGCTTCCACTACTAACCCTGAAAATTCAATAAAAAAAAAAACACAACACATTGGAAAAATTATTTTATGTTAAAAAATCACGTCATCACTAGGGGCGGAGCTACACGGACCTGCCCGGTACTCGAGGGAAGTAAGCGGACTTTGTCTTCTGTATACACTATATACAGCTATCTATAGATAGCTGTATATAGTGTATACCGCCCAAAGGGTTAACCTACACTGTCCAGCAGTGTAAGTTAACTCTTCCCTTGCTGGACTTGCGCATAGCGCACAGCTCAGCAAGGGGTTAAGTGAGCCAGCAATATGTATACTGTATACACATTGCAGGCTCACTGTAAGTTCTTGCTGGGCAGTAGATATACGATGTATACCTACGGCTCAGCGTCAGCTGTTCTCCCGGCTCTGTAGCCCTGAGAACAGCTGATCCCGACATTCACATAAGGACGATCGCAGCGGGTGTCAGGAGAAGTGACATCCCTGGGATCTGTCCCTCACTGCAGGTACTACTACTCCGTACATTGAGCACACTCTGCTCCATGCTGGGAGCTGTTGTACCTGCATTAATAGACATATTGCAGCGAGTGTAACTTCTGACACCCGCTGCGATCTGTCTATTAATGCAGGTACTACAGCTCCCAGCATGGAGCAGAGTGTACTCCATGTTGGGAGTAGTAGTACTTGTAGTAAAGGAAAGATCACTGCAGTTATCACTCCTGACACCCGCTGTGATGCTCCTGTATAATGTATGGATGCTCTGTATAATGTATGGATGCGGCTGCCGCTCTCCTATGGTCCCCTGCACGGCCGTATATATACACATATTCCTATTTCACACAGAGAGCTGTGATTGGCTGGAACCATCTGGCCAATCACAGCTCTGCGGGAAATATGAATATGTGTATATATACGTGAGTGCAGGGGACCATAGAAGAGCGGCCGCCGCATCTATACAATGCAGGCTTAGAAAGTGGAGGGACAGAGAAGCTGCTCCTGCTGTAATATGGAAAGCGATAGCTAGGTTGCTGCTAGGTGGTGTATTCAGGGTCCACTTTACTCCAAAAGCGCTAGTCTAACATCTGCTTTAAGGACAGCACCCAAAAAAAGCCCTTTTTAGGGCTCAAATATCAGTCCGTGTGTCTTGCAACAGCTGGAGGCACCCTGGTTGGGAGGGGACCGCTGGTTAAAAGGGGTACTCCAGTGTAAAACTTAAGTTCCTTCAAGCAACTAACTACAGTATTAAAAGGGCTATAAGTTCAGTTCGTGTGTCTTGCAACAGCTGGAGGCACCCTGGTTTGGAGGGAACCACTGGTTAAAAGGGGTACTCCAGTGTAAAACTAAATTTTCTTCAAGCAACTAACTACAGTATTAAAAGGGCTATAAGTTCAGTTCGTGTGTCTTGCAACTGCTGGATGCACCCTGGTTGGGGACCTCTGCTTAAAAGGGGAACTCCGCTGGCAACCTTTTTTGCTCATTGTCACACTAGTGCAAATCACATTTGGTGTGACAGTTGTTCAACTAAAAATAAAAAAATACCTTTTTTGGCTGTGAAATAAAACCAGTCAGTTCACTTCACGGTTGTGAGTTTTTTTTTGCCAGCAGGGCTACTTGTGTCACCCTAGTGCAAATCACATTTGGTGTGACACTTGTGCAAATAAAAAAAAAAAACTTTTTTGGCTGTGAAATAAAACCACTCAGTTCACGTCACACTTGGGAGTTTGTGGGCCTGCTGGGCTCATTGTCACACTAGTGCAAATCATATGTGGGTTAGTGTTGGGCGGCATAGGCCATATTCGAATTCACGATATTTCGCGAATATATGGACGAATATTCGTCATATATTCGATAAATTCGCATATTCGTAATATTCGCGTTTTATTTTCGCATATGCGAAAATTCGTACGCCAGTCTCACACAGTAGTATTAGAGCCTTCTTTACACCACACAAGCTGGAAGCAGAGAGGGATGATCACCGTGATGTGTACTGTGAAAAAAATATATATATACGAATATTCGTATTTACGAATATATAGTGCTATATTCGCGAATATTTGCGAATTCGCGAATATGCGATATTCGCAAATAAAATTTGCATTGCGAATATTCGTGAGCAACACTAATGTGGGTTGACAGTTGTGTAAATTAGAAAAAAAATACCTTTTTTGGCTGTGAAATAAAATAAGTCACTTCACTTCACACTTGGGAGTCTTTTGGCCCTTAGGGCTCATTCTCACACTAGTGCAAATCATCTTTGGGGTGACTTACCATAGTGTAAATTTGAAAAAAAACTAAAACTTTTTTGGCTGTGAAATAAAATCAGTCAGTTCACTTCACACTTGGGAGTTTTTGGGCCTGCTGGGCTCATTGTCCCACTAGTGCAAATCATATGTGGTGTGACCGTAGTGTAAATTTGAAAAAAAAAATCCTTTTTTTGGCTGTGAAATAAAATCAGTCAGGCTCTAACTATGTGCTGCCTAATATGGGGAAATCTTTGTGCTGCCGAAAGGGGGATCTAACCATGTGATGCCTAAAGGGGGCTAAAGCATGTTCTTCCAAAGAATTTAGGAATGTTAGGTGATTTATGCCCTTTATGGATTAAAACCAGACTCTGCATCAACTATTTAATTTTCCATGGGAGTTTTGCCATGGATCCCCCTCCAGCACGCCACAGTCCGGGTATTAGTCCCCTTCAAACAACTTTTAAATCACTATTGTGGCCAGAAAGAGTCCCTGTGGGTTTTAAAATTCGCCTGCCCATTGAAGTCAATGGCGGTTTGCCCGGTTCGCAAACATTTGCGGAAGTTCGTGAACCGAAAATTTTATGTTCGCGACATCACTAGACAGCCCCATTCCCCCATACCCAGCAGGAGTGAGGTGGCACAGGTGCCGCCTCACGATCACGTGATTGATCGGTCGGATCGACCGAACAATCACGGACCTGCTGGGAGGTGATCGGGACGGCGATCGGAGCAGAGATCGGCGCCGGGGGGGTCTCCTACCTTGCCCTGGTTCGGTGGGGGTCTCCTCAGGATCGGTGGCGGAGACAGGAGAAGCAGGATCGGTCCCGGCGGCAGGATACAGCAGGAGGTGAGCCTGTTCACCTCCAAAAGGGCATGCTGGGAGTTGTAGTTTTGCAACAGCCGGAAGTTTGCCCCCCCCCCCCCCCGCCCCATGTGAATGTACAGGGTACATGGGCAGGGCACGGGCAGGTTTACAGCAAGTTTTCTGCTGCAAGTTTGAGATGCGGAAAATTTTCCGCCACAGCTCTAACTCCCAGCTCTAACTCACTGTAAGCCCAACCGTGTGAACGTATCCTAAAAACACTACACTACACTACACGTACACAAAATAAAAAGTAAAACACTACATATACACATACCCCTACACAGTCCCCCCCTCCAATAAAAAAAAAAACGTCTTATACGGCACTGTTTCCAAAACAGAGCCTCCAGCTGTTGAAAAACAACAACTCCCAGTATTGCCGGACAGCCACTGACTGTCCAGGCATGCTGGGAGTTTTGCAACAGCTGGAGACACCCTGTTTGCGAAACACTGCCGTTGGGTATTTTTGTGGCGGATTCAAATCCCTAATTAAGGCCTCAAATGCACATGGCGCTCTATCACTTCGGAGCCCTGTCGTATTTCAAGGAAAAAGTTTAGGGCCACATATGGGGTATCTCCGTACTCGGGAGAAATTGCGTTACAAATTTTGGGGGTCTTTTTCTCCTTTTACCTCTTATGTAAAGGTAAAGTTGGGGTCTACACCAGCATGTTAGTGTAAAAAAAAAATGTTTACACTAACATGCTGGTGTTGCCCCATACTTTTAATTTTCACAAGCGGTAAAAGGAAAAAATTACGCCCAAAATTTGTAACGCAATTTCTCCTGAATACGGAAATACCCCATATGTGGATGTAAAATGTTCTGCGGACGCACAACAAGGCTCAAGAGTGAGAGCGCACTATGTACATTTGAGATCTAAATTGGTAATTTGCACAGGGGTGGCTGATTTTACAGCGGTTCTGACATAAACACAAAATAATAAATACCCACATGTGACCCCATTTTGGAAACTACACCCCTCACGGAACGTAACAAGGGGTATAGAGAGCCTTAACACCCCACAGGTGTTTGACAAATTTTCGTTAAAGTTGGATGTGAAAATGAAAAAAAAAAATTTTTTTTCACTAAAATGCTGGTGTTACCCTACATTTTTTATTTTCACAAGGGAGAATAGGAAAAAAGTGCCCCAAAATTTTTAGCCCCATTTCTTCTGAGTAAGAACATACCCCATATGTGGATGTAAAGTGCTCTGTGGGCTAACTACAATGCTCAGAAGAGAAGGAGCAACGTTGGGATTTTGGAGAGAGAATGTGTCCGAAATTGAAGGCCATTTGTGTTTACAAAGCCCCCATAGTGCCAGAACAGTGGACCCCCCCCCCCACATACGACCCCATTTTGGAAACTACACCCCTCACCCCACAGGTTTCTGACAGATTTTTGGAAAAGTGGTCCGTAAAAATGAAAAATTAAAATTTTCATTTGCACAGCCCACTGTTCCAAAGATCTGTCAAACGCCAGTGGGGTGTAAATGTTCACAGCACTCCTAATTAAATTCTGTGAGGGGTGTAGTTTCCAAAAACGGGGTCAAATGTGGGGGGGGGGGGATTCCACTGTTCTGGCACCACGGGGGGGGGGGGGGGGGGGGCTTTGTAAACGCACATGGCCCCGACTTCTATTCCAACCAAATTCTCTCACCAAACGCTCAATGGCGCTCCTTCTCTTCTGAGCATTGTAGTTCGCCCGCAGAGCACTTTACATCTACAGATGGGGTATTTCCATACTCAGAAGAAATGTGGTTACACATTTTGGGAGGCTTTTTCTTCAATTACCCCTTTTGAAAATGAAAAATTTGGGGTAACATCAACATTTTAGTTAAAAAAATCTAATTTCTAATTTTCCTGTCCAACTTTTGCAGAAATTTGTCAAACACCTGTGGGGTGTTAAGGCTCACTGGACCACTTGTTACGTTCCTTGAGGGGTGTAGTTTCCAAAATAGTATGCCATGTGTTTTTATTTAGCTGTTCTGACACCATAGGGGCTTCCTAAATGCGACATGCCCCCCAAAAACCATTTCAGCAAAATTTGCTTTACAAAAGCCAAATGTGACTTCTTCTCTTCTGAGCATTGTAGTGCACCAGCAGTGTGCTTGACGTCTACACATGGGGTATTTCCATACTCAGAAGAGATGGTTTACAAATTTTGGGTGGCATTTTCTCCTATAACCCTTTGCAAAAATGTAAAATTTGGGGGAAAACCAGCATTTTAGTGAAAAAAAAAATCATTTACACATCCGATTTTAGCGAAAAGTCGTCAAACACCTGTGGGGTGTTAAGGCTCACTGGACCCCTTGTTACATTCCTTGAGGGGTGTAGATTAAAAAATAGTATGCCATGTGTTTTTTTTTTTTGTTTTTTTGGCTGTTCTGGCACCATAGGGGCTTCCTAAATGCGACATGCCCATCAAAAACCATTTCAGAAAAACTTACTATCCAAAATACCATTGTTGCTCCTTCCCTTCTGAGCCCTCTAGTGCACCCACAGAGCACTTGACATCCACCTATGAGGTATTTCCTTACTTGAGAGAAATTGGGTTACAATTTTTGGGGGGATTTTTCTCCTTTTACCCCTTGTAAAATTTCAAAAACTGGGTCTACAAGAACATGAGAGTGCAAAGAAATGAAGATTTTGAATTTTCTCCTTCATTTTGCTGCTATTCCTATGTAACACCTAAAGGGTTAACGCATTTTCTGAATGTCATTTTTAATACTTTGGGGGGTGCAGTTTTCATACTGGGGTCATTTATGGGGTATTTCTAATATGAAGACCCCTCAAATCCACTTCAAACCTGAACTGGTGCTTGAAAAATTCCGATTTTGAAAATTTTGTGGAAAATTGCTGCTGAACTTTGAAGCCCTCTGATGTCTTCCAAAAGTAAAAGCATGTCAACTTTATGATGCAAATATAAAGTAGACATATTGTATTTGTGAATCAATATATCATTTATTTGGAATATCCATTTTCCTTACAAGCAGAGAGTTTCAAATTTAGAAAAATGCAAAATTTTCATGAAATTTTGAGATTTTTCACCAAGAAAGGATGCAAGTAATGACGAATATTTACCACTGTGTTAAAGTCGAATATGTCACGAAAAAACTATCTCGGAATCAGAATAATCGGTAAAAGCATCCCAAAGTTATTAATGCATAAAGTGATAGTGGTCAGAATAGCAAAAAAGGACTGCGTCCTTAAGGTGAAAAAGGGCTCAGTCCTTAAGGGGTGAATAACCCCTTTATCCCCTTTTGCCACTTCATAAAGGGGGGTTGATGAATTTGCACAGAGGGTAAAAAAAAGGGTGAATGAAATGGCACAGGGAGATCAAGGGGAAATTATGTGGCACAGGAGGTAAGGGGGGATATTTTGGCACAAAGCATGGGGGGGAAAAGTGGCACAGGGTATAAAGGGTGGATGAAATGACGGGGGGGGGGGGGTGAGGAGTGGAGATTAAACGTCACTGGAAGATTTTACTGTAATATTGCTTTTTATCATGTTTTATAGGTTGTTACTAGAGATGAACGAATCGAACTTGACGAACCCGAATTCGTTACGAATTTCATGAAAAATTTGATTCGCAATGAATACGAATATCGCCGCAATTCTATCGCACGAATCACTTCATGTACCTTAATTTTCCAGCGTTCCAGGCTATTGTAGAGCTAAGATGGCGGATCCACATGTGAGTACATGGGGCAGGGGATTATGGGAGGGCGGGAAACAGTGGCGGGAATGAAGGTAGGCGGGCTGACCCAGAACCACATGTGAGATGCAGCCTATCAGTGTTCACTGACCCCTGTGATGTCACAGCCCCTATATAATCGGCGGCCAACTTGCCTCTCTTTATTTCATCTATGCACTCAGAAGAGAGGACGGGACTGCGTGTGTGTGAATAGCTCATATCACAGCGTTACACTGCAACTGCTAGTCACTGTTACGCCGAGCGCTCCGGGTCCCCGCTCCTCCCCGGAGCGCTCACGGCGTCTCTATCCCTGCAGCGCCCCGGTCAGTCCCGCTGACCGGGAGCGCTGCACTGACATGGCCGTCGGGGATGCGATTCGCACAGCGGGACGCGCCCGCTCGCGAATCGCGTCCCAAGTCACTTACCTGTCCCGGTCCCCGGCTGTCATGCTCTGGCGCTCGCGGCTCCGCTCTCTAGGGCGCGCGCGCGCCAGCTCTCTAGATTTAAAGGGCCAGTGCACCAATGATGGTGCCTGGCCCAATCTTCCCAATTAGCTTGATTAGTTTCCACCTGTGCACTCCCTACTTATACCTCACTTCCCCTGCACTCCCTTGCCGGATCTTGTTGCCCTTGTGCCTAGTGAAAGCGTTCCCTTGTGTGTTCCTAGCCTGTGTTCCAGACCTCCTGCCGTTGCCCCTGACTACGATCCTTGCTGCCTGCCCTGACCTTCTGCTACGTTCGACCTTGCTCTTGCCTTATCCCTTGTACCATGCCTATCTCAGCAGTCAGAGAGGTTGAGCCGTTGCCGGTGGATACGACCTGGTTGCTACCGCCGCTGCAAGACCATCCCGCTTTGCGGCGGGCTCTGGTGAAAACCAGTAGCTACTTAGAACCGGTCCACCGACACGGTCCTCGCCAAACCCTCTCTGACACAGAGGATCCACCTCCAGCCTGCCGATCCGTGACAGTAGATCCGGCCATGGATTCCGCTGAGGTGCCGCTGTCAAGTCTTGCCGACATTTCCACGGTGATTGCCCAGCAATCCCTAATGATCACCCAACGAAATCACCAGCTGGCATACTTGACCACCGTGACACAGCAACTTCAGTCACAGATACAGCAGCTGCTGCCGCAGATACAGCAACTTCAGTCACAGACACAGCAGCTGCAACAGCAACAACCATCTCCTCCGCCGGCTCCTGCAACTCCTTCGCAGCGACCGGCCGCTCCTAACCCCTGCTTGTCCCTGCCGGACAAATTTGATGGGGACTCTAGACTCTGCCGTGGTCTCCTGCCTGGGAAGGCCCTGCCATGTGCCACACCGCCCGGAGCACCTCTCTCACAGTATCCTTTGCAATCCGCCCCTGTGCCTCCCGCCGAGGAGGCTATGCAAGTGGATCGGTCCCGCCTGACCCCTGAAGAGAGGACTCGCCGCAGGAAGAAAGAAGATTTACTTCTATACTGCACTGTGCGTTACCGCACAGAACCCCTGCTCTTGAGCATGGAACTTTTTGTTTTGCCCAAATGCTCCTCTGAAGTCCCCCTCGGTCTGCCATGGCTCCAACCCCCATCTTCTGCCCTTGTCTGGACCACCGGGGAGATCGGGAGCTGGGGTACTTCTTGCCACAGAAAGTGCCTCACGTCTGCTCCCAATCCCGTCAGTCAAGCCTCTGTGTCTCCCCCTTTACCTGGCCTCCCCAAGGCCTGTCTGGACTATGCTGTGTCTCCTCCTCACGGCTCCCGTCCTGTTGACACTCTGCCCCGTGCCGGGCTTGACCCTCTTCCCTCCCTCCCCACCCCCACGCCTTCTTGTGTGCCCGCTGTTGATGTGGTTTCCCGGGGCTTCGCCATCATCTGGAAAAAGACTCTGAAATTCCTCATGCTGGCCTCATCCCGGGTGAAGAAGCTTGCCGGGAAAAAGAGAAGAGCTCCTCCTGTTTTTGTGTGGCTCTCCGCCAAGTATATCGGCTTCCGTGTCCCCAGTTTTTATCTCGGACCACGTTATCTTGGACCCTTTGTAGTCGAGTGCTCAGAGGAGAGATCTTGGGAACCTGAGGACAACATCCTGGACAAAAGTCTTATCCTCAGGTTCTCAGGCTCCAAGAAGAGGGGGAGACCCAAGGGGGGGGGGTACTGTTACGCCGAGCGCTCCGGGTCCCCGCTCCTCCCCGGAGCGCTCACGGCGTCTCTCTCCCTGCAGCGCCCCGGTCAGTCCCGCTGACCGGGAGCGCTGCACTGACATGGCCGTCGGGGATGCGATTCGCACAGCGGGACGCGTCCGCTCGCGAATCGCGTCCCAAGTCACTTACCTGTCCCGGTCCCCGGCTGTCATGCTCTGGCGCGCGCGGCTCCGCTCTCTAGGGCGCGCGCGCGCCAGCTCTCTAGATTTAAAGGGCCAGTGCACCAATGATGGTGCCTGGCCCAATCTTCCCAATTAGCTTGATTAGTTTCCACCTGTGCACTCCCTACTTATACCTCACTTCCCCTGCACTCCCTTGCCGGATCTTGTTGCCCTTGTGCCTAGTGAAAGCGTTCCCTTGTGTGTTCCTAGCCTGTGTTCCAGACCTCCTGCCGTTGCCCCTGACTACGATCCTTGCTGCCTGCCCTGACCTTCTGCTACGTCCGACCTTGCTCTTGCCTTATCCCTTGTACCATGCCTATCTCAGCAGTCAGAGAGGTTGAGCCGTTGCCGGTGGATACGACCTGGTTGCTACCGCCGCTGCAAGACCATCCCGCTTTGCGGCGGGCTCTGGTGAAAACCAGTAGCTACTTAGAACCGGTCCACCGACACGGTCCTCGCCAAACCCTCTCTGACACAGAGGATCCACCTCCAGCCTGCCGATCCGTGACAGTCACATCAGCATTAGGGAAAGGCAGGAGTGCAGAATGCTGTGCTGTTACACTGAGAAGGATCATTGATAGCTAAACTTCCTATTCACGTTATTGAGCATTACAGCAGAGAGGGGCAGATAGATGTCAGCTGCCTCATACAGATCTCCAAGCTGCCTGAACTTTCTGAAGCATCTTATCTCCTCATTTTTCAGCTCTATTGAGTTTTTTTTTCTCCACAAATCTTCTGCTGCTCAGAATTGTGTGACAGAGTGCAATTTAGGGTTTAATCCCTGGATTTTTTTTTGGTGGTGCTGCACTGTTGGGTCCTGCTGCTGTTCAGAAATAAGTCATATTAGTGTGGACTTTAGTGCCTTTTTACAAATTTTCACCTGTTACTCTGTCTCTGTGCTAAATTCAGTGTTATACCACACGTTATACACCTGCCGGTGTATTAAAGAAAAAAAAAGTTTTTCCTGAGTACAAATACGCTTTTTCAGTGGCCTTATCATTGCAAAGGGCCTACATACAAGCAAATAGCGTACCATATACTACCTTTTTTTCTGTCTCTGTGCTAAATTAAGTGTTATACCACACGTTATACACCTGCCGGTGTATTAAAGAAAAAAAAGGTTTTCCTGCGTAAAAATACGCTTTACCTTATCATTGCAAAGGGCCTAAATTCAAGCAAATAGCGTACCATATAGCACCTTTTTTTCTGTCTCTGTGCTAAATTCAGTGTTATACCACACGTTATACACCTGCCGGTGTATTAAAGAAATGTTTTTTTTCCTGAGTACAAATACACTTAACAGTGACCTTATCAATGCAAAGGGCCTAAATACAAGCAAATAGCGTACCATATACTACCTTTTTTTCTGTCTCTGTGCTAAATTCAGTGTTATACCACACGTTATACACCTGCCGGTGTATTAAAGAAAAAAAAAAGTTTTTCCTGAGTACAAATACGCTTTTTCAGTGGCATTTTCATTGCAAAGGGCCTACATACAAGCAAATAGCGTACCATATACCACCTTTTTTTCTGTCTCTGTGCTAAATTAAGTGTTATACCACACGTTATACACCTGCCGGTGTATTAAATAAACATTTTTTTTTCCTGAGTACAAATACGTTTAACAGTGGCCTTATCATTGCAAAGGGCCTAAATACAAGCAAAATAGCGTGCCATATACCACCTTTTTTTCTGTCTCTGTGCTAAATTAAGTGTTATACCACACGTTATATACCTGCCGGTGTATTAAAGAAAAAAAAGGTTTTCCTGTGTAAAAATACGCTTAACAGTGGCCTTATCATTGCAAAGGGCCTACATACAAGCAAATAGCGTACTATTTAGTTCCTGTATTTCTGTTTTATACCACACGTTATACACCGGCTGGTGTATTAAAGAAAAAAAAGTTTTTCCTGAGTACAAATACGCTTTTTCAGTGGCCTTATCATTGCAAAGGGCCTACATACAAGCAAATTTTTTTTTGGTGGTGCTGCACTGTTGGGTCCTGCTGCTGTTCAGAAATAAGTCATATTAGTGTGGACTTTAGTGCCTTTTTACAAATTTTCACCTGTTACTCTGTCTCTGTGCTAAATTCAGTGTTATACCACACGCTATACACCTGCCGGTGTATTAAAGAAAAAAAAAGTTTTTCCTGAGTACAAATACGCTTTTTCAGTGGCCTTATCATTGCAAAGGTCCTAAATTCAAGCAAATAGTGTACCATATACCACCTTTTTTTCTGTCTCTGTGCTAAATTAAGTGTTATACCACACGTTATACACCTGCCGGTGTATTAAAGAAAAATACACGTAAAAATACGCTTAACAGTGCACTCATCATTGCAAAGGGCGTACATACAACCAAGTAGTGTACTATTTAGTACGATTTAGTACCTGTATTTCTGTCTCGGTGCTAAATTCAGTGCTATTCCACACATTAGTGTTACGCCGAGCGCTCCGGGTCCCTGCTCCTCCCCGGAGCGCACGCGGCGTTCTCCTCTCTGCAGAGCGCTGCACTGACATTCACGATGGGGATGCGATTCGCATAGCGGGACGCGCCCGCTCGTGAATCGCATCCCAAGCCACTTACCCGTCCCGGTCCCCGGCTGTCATGTTCTGGCGCGCGCGCGCCAGCTCTCTAAGATTTAAAGGGCCAGTGCACCAGTGATTGGTGCCTGGACCAATCAGTCTAATTAGCTTCCACCTGCTCTCTGTCCATATAACCTCACTTCCCCTTCACTTCCTTGCTGAATCTTGTTGCCTTGTGCCAGAGAAAGCGTTTAGTGTTGTCCAAAGCCTGTGTTTCCAGACCTTCTGCTATTGCTATTGACTACGAACCTTGCCGCCTGCCCCGACCTTCTGCTACGTCTGACCTTGCCTCTGCCTAGTCCTTCTGTCCAACGCCTTCTCAGCAGTCAGCGAGGTTGAGCCATTGCCGGTGGATACGACCTGGTTGCTACCGCCGCAGCAAGACCATCCCGCTTTGCGGCGGGCTCTGGTGAAAACCAGTAGCAACCTAGAACCGGTCCACCGACACGGTCCACGCCAATCACTCGCTGACACAGGATCCACATCCAGCTAGCCGAATCATAACAATTAGTATACACTGGCTGGTGTGTATAACAAAAAAAATAGTTTTTTTTATGCGTATAAATACGCTTAACAGTGCGCTCATCAGTGCAAAGGGCATACATACAACAAAGGAATGTACTATTTAGTAACTGTTATTCTGTCTAGGGCCTATATACTTTGAGAGGACAGCCGTAAGTAGTCGCCTGCTGCTGTTCTACACCCTCATAAACGCACTAAGTATGTCAAGCAGGGAAGTGCCAGGATGTGCACAGAGAAGGGGCAGAGGCCTACATACGTCAGGCAGAGTTGGCAGCAGACTTGGGGCGAGTCGCAGCAGGAGTTGCAGCAATAGGCCTGAGCTCCCGTTAACACCCAACGGTCGTGTCGTCGAACCATCTCTCCTCATCAATTGGTTTGCACACTCATCCCCATCATCACAAGCTACATCTGACAACCCCAGTCAAGAGTCGGTGGGTTCCTCAGACACAACCCTCAGTTGGCATGGCCCGGGAGCAGTCCTTGTAATCCCATTGCCTTTGTCCTATGCTGTTCCCTCTCCCAAAGAAGTATCTCATGCTTTGGGTTCAGATCCACTATTTAGCGAGGACGATGTAATAGAGGACAGTCAGCATCTAATGGGCAGCCAAGAATGTGAGGAGACATGCGTCCCTTGCTTCGCAAGGCGGCCAAGTAGTGATGCGGAGAGTGACGTGGGAGGTGGTGTTTCAATTCCTCAGGGTCCTGAGGCAGACACTGTTGTGGAACATGAGGAGGACATCAGTGAAGTGCACACATCTTTTGATGATGAAGCCGATCGCAATTGGGAGCCGGGTGCAGAAGCCGGGGCTTCATCATCATCAGGAGAAGAGATTTGCTCTTTGTCAATGAGGCAGCAAGGCGGTAGCACGGTTGGCAATCAGCATGGTGGTGGCAGTGGTGGAAATTCCGGAGCCAAACCTGAAAGGGGGAGACCACCTGCTTCGCGGCAAGCTACCATTTAGGGAGATAGTGGAACAGGGGTTCCTGGAGACGGCGCCAATAGCAGTGAAATAGTGCGAACTACGGGTGGGAAAATCAGCTACTCTGCGGTGTGGTTGTTCTTCAGAAAGAATCCGGAGGACCTCAGCGTAGTCACATGCAAAATCTGTGGGCAGAAAGTGAAGCTTGGCCAGGGTCTCAATCTCGGCACCACGGCCCTGCGTCAACACGTGATTCGCCACCATAAAGCGGCCTGGGATAACCGTGGCTCCGAGGTAGTGGTCCAGCCTGCCGCATCACCCAGTGGTCATCCGCTCCCTCCGTCATCCAGCCAAGGCTCCACCACCTCAGCCGAAGGGAGCATTGTGTCAAACCATCCTTCTTGCACTCCTGCTTCCTCCGTTCGTAGTCAGCCATTCCGCCAACAATCGATCGGCGAAGCCATGTCCAAGAGACAACAGTATGCGTCCACTCATCCAACGGCGCAGAAGTTGAATGTGCTCCTGTCCAAGTTGCTGGTGTTGCAGTCCCTCCCTTTCCAACTGGTGGACTCTGCAGCTTTCAGGGAATTGATGGCTTGTGCCGAGCCGAGGTGGAGAGTCCCAAGCCATCATTTCTTTGCGAAGAAGGCAGTACCAGCCCTGCATAAGTTTGTACAAGAGAAGGTGAGCCAGTCCTTGAGCCTGTCGGTGTGTTCAAAAGTGCATGGCAGCGCCGACGTGTGGAGCTGTAACTATGGGCAGGGACAATACATGTCTTTTACGGCCCACTGGGTAAATGTTGTTCCTGCACAGCCACAGCAGCATTTGGACAGGTCATACCGTTTCCTCCTCCACGCTCTCACTCCCAGACAGTTGGTCCTTTTACAGTGTGCGCCTCCTCCTCCCCCGTGTCCTCGGCCTCCACTGCACATCCAAATCTCAGTAGCCCTTCCTCGTACCACGTGTGTAGGGCACAGCGGTGTCAAGCCGTCCTTCACATGGTTTGCCTTGGCGAACGGAGTCACACAGGGGAGGAACTGCTGAAGTTCATTAGGGAAGAAATCCGAGTATGGCTTACTCCAAGAAATCTGGAAATGGGAACCATGGTGACCGAAAATGGGAAGAACATTGTGGCCGTTCTGTGACAAGGAAGTGTGAACCATTCGCCCTGCATTGCACACGTGTTGAATCTGGTTGTCAAGAAGTTCATCAAGTCTTCACCCCATTTGCAAGACTTCCTGACAATGGCAAGGAAACTGTGCATGCACTTCAGCCACTCGTACACCGCCAAGCACACTTTGCTTGAGCTGCAGCGTCAGAACGGTATCCCACAACATAGTCTCATTTGTGACGTTGCCACACGTTGGAATTCCACCCTCCATATGTTGGACAGACTATATGAACAAAGAAAAGCCATCACAGATTTTTTGATGATACAAGCAGATAGGAGTACTCCCCTGTGTAACTTCAATGTGAATGAGTGGCAGCTCATACGTGACACCTGCCGTTTGCTGAGGCCCTTTGAGGAAGCCACATTTTTTGTTAGTCGCTCGAATTACGCCATGAACGACATAATTCCACTCCTACATTTACTCCAAAAAATTATAGGTAGTGTTATAGTTAAATTTACTGGTAATTTTATCAGTAATAAAATAGAATTTGGCAGAATGCTAACCGTTACACAACGGAACGCTTGTTGCGTGTGATTTTTTAATAAAAAAAAAAAATTGATGGATAATCATTTTTGGCGAATAGAATCCTTTTACCATCTGATTTTTTGGAGACAGATGCACTTACACACATGTAATAATTTTTTTTACCAAATTTCAAACATTGTGTGGTTTATTACTTTTGAGAAGAATGTCTTTGGGTGCTCCACCATGTTGCATTATAGAGTCTTCTGAACTGCTGTATATGCACTTGTTTTAAAAAAAAAAAAAAAAAGGTATTTTGTCTGACAATTTCGATAAAATTTTGCGTTTTTTTGGGGTGGACTGTGAAGCCCGGGTGACGGGTGTGTAGTGTGTACTCGTGCATCAGTCAAATCCAGTTTGTGTCCATTAGGCAATATATGGGTTAATGATGCAGCAGAGGTGGGGCCTTGGTCTTGGAATTTCAATTATTTAAAAAAAAAATTACGTATTGTGTGGTTTATTATATTATAGAAGAATGTCTTTGGGTGGTCCACTGTCCTGCATTATAGAGTCTTCTGAACTGCTGTATATGCGCTTGTTTTAACAAAAAGGTATTTTGTCAGACAATTTTTTAAAAAATTGCGTTTTTTTGGGGTGGATTGTGAAGCCCGGGTGTGTACTCGTGCATCAGCCAACTCCAGGCTGTGTCTTTCAGGCAATCTATGGGTTACTGATGCAGCTGAGGTTGGGCCTGGGTCTAGGAATTTCAATTTTTTTACAAAAATTTTTTACAAAAATTCAACAATTGTGTGGTTCATTATTTTTGAGAAGACAGTCTTTGGGTGGTCCACCGTCCTGCCTTATAGAGTCTTCTGAAATGTTGGATATGCGCTTGTGCTTACACAAAGTTGTAAATTAAAAAAAAAAATATTATGCAATTTTGTTGATTTTGGGGCGGATTGTGAAGCCCTGTGTGTACTGGTGCATCAGCCAACTCCAGGCTTTGTGCTTCAGGCAATAAATGGGTTCCTGATGCCGCAGAGGTGGGGCCTGGGTCTGGGAATGTAAAATTTTTGGATTGCGGGTGCTACAAAAAAAGATGGACACACCCTAATCCAGGGCATAACACATCTGTTATTGCTCGATCTCAGGAGAAGGGGGTTCATCATTGGGAGAAGAGAGTTGCAGGTTGCCCTTGAGTCAGCAAGGCGGTAGCACGGTTTGCAGTCAGCGTGGTGTGGCAGTAGTGGAAATTCTGGAGCCAAACGTGCCCAGGGGAGACCACCTGCTTTGCGGCAGCTTACCTTTCTGGGATTTAGCGGGTTACCAGCACCGATCGATGAAAGATAGAGACACGCTAATCCGTTCAGTGGAGCGCGCCTGGGCCCCGGAAATCAGAGGGCATAACACACCTGGTATTGCTCGATCTCGCAATTGATCGTGCAAAGGTAGGGGGTTATTAAAGCCTCTTGGGTACTGCTGAGGCCTACTCTTGACTGCTCCTGGTGCAATGTATGGGGTAATTAAACACTCTTGGGTAATGTTTTTTTTTATTTACTGATAATTTTATCAGTAATACAATTTAATTTTCCAGAATGCTAATCGTTACACAACGGAACGCTTGTTGCGTGTGATTTTTTTATGAAAATAATTTTTTTTTCATAAAATACAGACAGGGATTAACTCTGCTTCATCATTTTGGGTGAAAAAAGTCCTTTGGTGATCTGATCTTTTGGAGACAGATGCGCTTACGCACATATTGAATTTGTTTTTGTAAAAAAAATGCAAACATTGTGTGGTTTATTATTTTTGAGAAGAATGTCTTTGGGTGGTCTACCGTCCGTGCATTATAGAGTCTTGTGAACTGTTGGATATGTGCTTGTTTTTACACAAAGGTATTTCTTTAAAAAAAAATCTAAAATGTTGTTTTTTTTTGGAGGGGATTGTGAAGCCCGGGTGTGTACTGGTGCATCAGCCAACTCCAGGCTGTGTCCTACAGGCAATATATGGGTTATTGATGCCGCAGAGGTGGGGCCTGGAAATTTCTAATTTTTGGATAGCGGTTGCTACCAATGAGAAATCTTTGTCAAAAATGTCATATATTGTGTTGTTTTTTTGGGAGGGATTGTGAAGCCCTGTTGTGTAGTGTACTAGTGCATCAGCCAACTCCACGCTGTGCCATTCAGCCACTAAATGCTCTCCTCTTACTGCCAACATGTCCACGCTATGTCATTCAGTCACTATATGGTCTCCTGACACTGATGCCACCACCAGGCTCTGTCATTGTGCTGCTGTGCGGCAGTGATTCTAAGAGCGATGCCGGTAATCTGCATGCTATTCTGAATAACAGTATTATTTCACGACCCCAGCACACTCCATATGCGTTTTAGGACACAGCAAAGTATTCTATACCCATATAGAGG
The DNA here is from genome assembly GCF_029499605.1 of Hyla sarda. NCBI lineage: Eukaryota > Metazoa > Chordata > Amphibia > Anura > Hylidae > Hyla > Hyla sarda. Next base: position 399,338,333 of record NC_079189.1, read on the forward strand.
CTGTATGTAGGCTAGAAATAGCCTTTTTTAACATCGATTCGCCGCAAATAAATTCGGATCGAAACAAACTTTTCGGGAAAATTCGGCGAATCGGCCAAATTGAATTTTTGGAAAGTTCGCTCATCTCTAGTTGTTACACTAAGGGGTGGCAGCATCCTGGGACTTGTAGTAGCTACTCTGCATTGTGGTGTGTATCTATCAGCTTGATTGTCCATTGCTGCGATTCTCTAACTTAGTAGAGTAGTTCAATTATCCCAGAAGCTACAAATACCATCTTTCCCTATGCCAGCACTTTTGCACCTTTATTTATGCTCTAACACACATATGTCCCAGGTTTGCCGTCTATCTGTGTCGATTTCCTCCTTTTTTAATCATGTATTTTTAAACCTTGTGATTTGTGTACAATAAAGATTTAATTCACTAATTTTGAGTAGCTCCATTTTTTGGAGTCTATAATTTAGGCTTTACCATGGGTATTTTTTACATTTATGATATTTAGCCACTGTTTCAGGGCATATTATTACAGTGTGATTACTATTACCTCGTTTATGTAGGTATTTTCCATGTTTTACATGTCTGGAGTGAGTACAGTACAGTATTCCGTCATATAGAAAGATTTTTGAGCTTTTTTTTCCAATAGGGCACATCTATTAATAGCGCACACTTCTTTTTATTCCCCGTGAGTGTCCGCTATTGGGAGATTCTACTGCACTTTGTTTTATATCATTGTATTTTATTCTACAGAATATAGTAACAGTTAGTTTTGCTGCCATCTACTGACTAAAGGAGGAAGTTTGAGACAAATTTTTGTAAGACTCAGAATATATCTTTTACCAGTGTGCTTCCCTAGCACAGTAATACACGGCAGAGTCCTCAGTCTTCATGTTGGTCATTTGTAGATATAACAGGTTATTACTGTTATCTCTGGAGATTGTGAATCGTCCTTTAATAGAATCATGATACCATGTGCTGCCCCCACCGCTACTAATCCGAGCAACCCACTGTAATCCTCCGCCAGGACTCTGTCTAACCCAGCTCATCCAGTAGCTACTGAAGGTGAATCCAGAAGCCGTACATGAGGCTCTATAGGAATTCCCGGGCTTTATCACCACTGGGTCTGATGACTGGACAAGTTGCTGAGACTGGACACCTGGAAAATAGAGAGAATAAGGTGACATCCATAGAAACATCTCATCATAGTGATAGTAATATCTTTATTGTAATGTTCTAGTAATGGTCACCTGACAAGCAGGCCAGTGATATAAAGAGGAGCAGGAAAGTCTTCATTGCTGCTGGGTGTAGATGTAGGAGGTGATGTGTGATCCGTCATCACTGTCTTTATTATGGGGGAGATCTTACACTATAGGAAGTGACATCATGTAATTTCCTTAGTGAAGAATATATATACCTGTGGTTCTGTGAGGGGTTTAGTTGTTGACAATAGAAATGCTATTAAATTCACAACTTTTATTTATACTATTCCGAAATATAGTAACACAGCATGTGGGCAAATGTAAGGACCAAGCACATTTTCACCTTAACCTCTTCAGGACATAGGGCGTATGGATACGCCCTGCATCCCGAGTCCTTAAGGACCGAGGGCGTATCCATACGCCCGTGGGAATTCCGGCCCCCACCGCTAGCCGGTTGGGGACCGGAGCCGGATGCCTGCTGAAATCGTTCAGCAGGCATCCCGGCATATTGCCCAGGGGGGTCATTATGCCCCCCCATGTCGGCGATCGCCGCAGATCGCTGGACAATTCAGTCCAGCGATCTGCGGCGATTCCGGGTCAATCGGGTCTCCAGTGACCCGGTGACCCGGAATTACTGGCTGTTCAGAGACGGCCCCGAACAGCCAGAGCCTGCAGGGGTGAGGTGGCACTGGTGCCACCTCACGATCGCCCTGATTCGTCGGCCGGATTACCGGCCGATCAATCAGGGCGCCTGCTGCGGGTGTCACTCCCGCACCCGCTCCGCCCCTCTTCCGGAGGGCGTAAGCGGGTGCGGGACGTGCACCCCGGGTGCTGGGGGCCCCGATCCCCGGCGTCAATAATGGGATCGGGGCCCCAGGAGCAGCGGCGGCGGCGGTGACGACGAGGGACTGACCTGTGCGGCAGGATCGTTGGAGGTGAGTGACAGCCTCCTGCTGTTGCTTAGCAACAGCTCCCAGCATGCAAAAAGGGCATGCTGGGAGCTGTAGTTATGCAACAGCAGGAGGCAGACCACCACAACTCCCAGCATTCCCTTATGGGCATGCTGGGACTTATGGTTTTGCAACAGCTGGAGGCACATTTTTTCTATGGAAAAGTGTACCTTCAGCTGTTGTATAACTACAACTCCCAGCTTGCACAAACAGCTAAAGTGCATGCTGGGAGTTGTAGTGGTGCATCTGCTGGTTGCATAACTACAACTCCCAGCATGCCTGTTGGCTGTCGGTGACTGCTGAGAGTTGTAGTTTTGCAACAGCTGAAGGCACACTGGTTGTGAAACTCAGAGTTTTTTTTTTTACCTAACTAAGTGTTTCATGACCGGTGTGCCTCCAGCTGTTGCAAACTACAACTCTCAGCAGTCACCGTACACCATGCACCGTACATGCTGGGAGTTGTAGTTTTGCAACAGCTGGAGGCACACTGGTTGTGAAACACTGAGTTAGGTCACAAACTCAGTGATACATAACCAGTGTGCCTACAGTTGTTGCAAAACTACAACTCTCAGCAGTCACCGACAGCCAACGGGCATGCTGGGAGTTGTAGTTATGCAACAGCTGGATGTCCCCCCCCCAATATGAACGTACAGGGTACACTCACATGGGCGGAGGCTTACAGTGAGTATCTGGCTGCAAGTTTGAGCTGCCGCAAACTTTCTGCTGCAGCTCAAACTGCCAGCGAGAAACTACTGTGAACCCCCGCCCGTGCGACTGTACCCTAAAAACACTACACTACACTAACACAAAAAATAAAATAAAAAGTAAAAAACACTACGTATACACATACCCCTACACAGCCCCCCTCCTCTCCCCAATAAAAATGAAAAACGTCTGGTACGCCACTGTTTCCAGAACGGAGCCTCCCGCTGTTGAAAAACAACTCCCAGTATTGTCGGACAGCCGTTGACTGTCCAGGCATGCTGGGAGTTTTGCAACAGCTGGAGGCACCCTGTTTGGGAATCACTGGAGTAGAATACCCCTATGTCCACCCCTATGCAAGTCCCTAATTTAGGCCTCAAATGCGCATGGCGCTCTCACTTTGGAGCCCTGTCGTATTTCAAGGCAACAGTTTAGGGCCACATATGGGGTATCGCCGTACTCGGGAGAAATTGTGTTACAAATTTTGGGGGGTATTTTCTGCTTTTACCCTTTTTAAAAATGTAAAATTTTTGGAAAAACAAGCATTTTAGGTAAAATTTATTTATTTATTTTTACATTTGCAAAAGTCGTGAAACACCTGTGGGGTATTAAGTCTCACTTTATCCCATGTTACATTCCCCGAGGGGTCTAGTTTCCAAAATGGTATGCCATGTGTTTTTTTTTTGCTGTTCTGGCACCATAAGGGCTTCCTAAAGGTGACATGCCCCCCAAAAACCATTTCAGAAAAACGTACTCTCCAAAATCCCCTTGTCGCTCCTTCCCTTCTGAGCCCTCTACTGCGCCCGCCGAACACTTTACATAGACATATGAGGTATGTGCTTACTCGAGAGAAATTGGGCTACAAATATAAGTATACATTTTCTCCTTTTTCCCCTTGTAAAAATTCAAAAATTGGGTCTACAAGAACATGTAAGTGTAAAAAATGAAGATTGTGAATTTTCTCCTTCACTTTGCTGCTATTCGTGTGAAACACCTAAAGGGTTAAAACGCTGACTGAATGTCATTTTGAATACTTTGGGGGGGTGTAGTTTTTATAATGGGGTCATTTGTGGGGTATTTCTAATATGAAGACCCTTCAAATCCACTTCAAACCTGAACTGGTCCCTGAAAAATACTGAGTTTGAAAATTTTGTGAAAAATCGGAAAATTGCTGCTGAACTTTGAAGCCCTCTGGTGTCTTCCAAAAGTAAAAACTCATCAATTTTATGATGCAAACATAAAGTAGACATATTGTATATGTGAACCAAAAAAAAGTATTCGTAATATCCATTTTCCTTACAAACAGAGAGCTTCAAAGTTAGAAAAATGCTAAATTTTCAAATTTTTCATCAAATTTACGGATTTTTCACCAAGAAAGGATGCAAGTATCGACAAAAATTTACCACTATGTTAAAGTAGAATATGTCACGAAAAAACAATCTCGGAATCAGAATGATAACTAAAAGCATCCCAGAGTTATTAATGTTTAAAGTGACAGTGGTCAGATGTGCAAAAAACGCTCCGGTCCTTAAGGCCAAAATGGACTCCGTCCTGAAGGGGTTAAGGACCAGGCCAATTTTATTTTTGCAATTTCGTTTTTTCCTCCTCGCCTTCTAAAATCCATAACTCTTTTATATTTTAATCTACAGACCAATAAACGGGCTTGTTTTTTGCGTGGCCAATTGTTCTTTGTAATGAAACCTCTAATTTTACCATAAAATGGATGGCGAACCCCAAAAACATTTTTTAGGGAGGAAATTTAAATGAAAACCACAATTTTGCACATTTTGGAAGGTTTTGTTTTCACACTATACACTTTACAGTAAAAATGACGTGTTCTTTATTCTGTGGGTCAAGACGATTAAAATGATTCCCATGTCTAGATACTTTTATATTTTTGTACCGCTTAAAAAAAATCTAAAACTTTTTATAGTAATCTAAAATTGCCCTATTTTGACCACCTATAACTTTTTAATTTTTCCATGTATAGGGCGGTATGAGGGATCATTTTTGCACTGTCATCTGAACTTTTTACCAATACCACATTTGCATATATAAAACTTTTAGTTAATTTTTCATTATTTTTTTTTTTTATATAAAATGTGACAAAAGGCAGCATTTTTGGACTTTTTTTATTTTTTACGTTTACGCCGTTTACCGTATGGGATCATTAACATCATATTTTGATAATTTGGACATTTATGCATGCGGCGATACCAAATATGTTTTTTTTTTTTTTTAATTATGCTTTTTTGGGGGGGAAATGGGAAAAACTGACAATTTTCATTTTTATTGGGGGATTTTTCACTTTTTTTTTACTTTTTATTTTTACATTTTTCAACTTTCTTTTTTACACTTTTGATAAAGTACTGTTCAGTACTATGCATAGAGCATAGAACTAATCAATATTATCAGTCATCTTCTGCTCTGATCTGCTCGATCTCAGACCAGAGCAGGAGACGCCGGGAGATGGACGGAGGCAGGTGAGGGGACCTCCGTCCGCCATTATAGATGATTGGATCGCCACAGGCAGGTGATCCGATCCTCTGTTTTAACATGTGCATTGCCGCAGATGCCATGATGTGTACTGATCACGGCATCTGAGGAGTTAATGGCAGACATCCACGCGATCGCGGATGTCGGAGATTACCGGCGGGTTCCCAGCTGCTGATAGCGGCTGGAACCTGCCGTGTATTATTCCGAGCATCACACCGATGCTCGCGGTCATACACAGGACGTAAATGTACGTCCAGGTGCGCAAAGTACCGCCAAACCAGGACGTACATTTACGTATGTGGTCGTTAAGGGGTTAAACATGTTACTTGTGACATCAGCAGTGAGGCTGAAATACAGTTTACAAGGACATTATAAAAAATGTATTTAAATAGGAAACAGAGTATACTGTATTAATTATATACATTTTACTTGTTGTCAATAGTTTAAGAGCGGAATATGTGGTGACTAACTGGGTGGCATGTTGTAGTGTATTAAACAGGATAGTGAAACTGAATTAGAGTTCCTGACGCCAGGGTAGTATTAACCTCCCAACCCATAGATAGCAGCTTCCTGGGCCAAGTGCATTGGCAATAAAGACCACAGATGCAGGGTTAAGGAAACTTTACTCAGGAACTTGCAGGTTAAATATGAACAGTTCAATATTCAAGGCATTGTTTGCTAAAGGATACTTTAGAAATCATGGGATTTGTAGTACTTGCTGACTAGCTTCTTGCTTAAAGGGGTATTCCGCCCCTAGACATCTTATCCCCTATCCAAAGGATAGGGGATAAGATGTCAAATCGCCGTGGTCCCGCTGCTGGGGAGCCCTGGGATCCCCGCTGCGGCATCGCGCTCTCATTACAGCACAGAGCGAGTTCGCTCTGCACGTAATGACGGGCAGTACAGGGGCCGGAGCATCGTTACGTCACTGCTCCGCCCCTCATGACGTCACGGCCCGCCCCTTTCAATACATGTCTATGGGAGGTTGCGTGGCGGTCGTCACACCCCCTCCCATAGACTTGCATTAAGGGGACGGGCCGTGATGTCACGAGGGGCGGAGCCATGACATCACGCTGCTCCGGCCCCCGTATCGCCCGTCATTACGCACAGAGCGAACTCGCTCTGTGCAGTAATGATGGTAGGGTGCCGCAGCGGGGATCCCAGGGCACCCCAGCAGCGGGACCGCAGCGATCTAACATCTTATCCCCTATCCTTTTGATAGGGGATAAGATGTCTAGGGGCGGAGTACCCCTTTAACAGAATTATATTTTAGGCTGGGATTTGTAGCTTGACTGAGCAATTTGCTTAAGACCTTGGAGCTAACAAACACTGACTCTGGTCTTCACTTCAAATCCTATATAAGGGTCTACCACCAGGTTGGACTTATACTTTTGGTTTGGACTTGTCTGATGCTTTCTATCCAGTTTCTTCTTCTATTGCAAATGGGATCCATGGGCTTCTCCCCATTTGGGTCTGAACTTGAATGGACAGATTTGCTGGATGACCTGGTCAGTGGAATCCTGTGAAGGATGTTGTCACTCATGAACAATGCAGTAACTTGATTTTCTAGGCCTGTCCTCATGTGGTGAGGTACAGGTCCACAGGTGACCTCCACTTTCTTCTCCTCTATATTACTAACTTGCTTCTCCTCATCTATCCAGATATGGGGGAGCAGGCAGAAGCCTGAATGGCTGAAAGTTTGCAACTTTTTCAGTCCAATAAAAATTCTGTCATAGAGCCCCCTATTAAATTTTACATATTTATTATGCAATATCTCTTGGGTGAGAAATTTCTGGCGGAGATTCCAAGGGTGTCCAGTGCCGACTGAACCAGTCAGTGCAAGGACCGCACGGACATTGCTGGTCCTAATAGATGGCAATGTATTCCACACAGTTTCTCTCAGAAAGCTCCACTGCTGAAATTTCATAGTGTGCACTGTGCATTGAAATACCATTGACAGCAATGAGCCTCTGCTGCACTAGAATTTCCAAGTGGAATTTCAAAGTAAAGTAAAATTATGCTCTAAAATAATGTAACAGTACAACATGGGACATTATTTTCAGTCTGGTTTCACACAGATATTTGTGTTCTCTGACCTAGAATTCTGTGTGGGGCTGCTGAGGTGTGTTATGCAGAATTAAAGTAGATTGAGGGTCTATTTAGTGACTACACATCAGTTTCGAAGCAGGAGCTTAATAAGGCAAAGTAGAGAAGTGTATTCAATGCAGGCACATGTAGAAGTTGCAGCAGATATCTAAAGCACCCACTAAGAATGTGCAAAGTCTTAGCCAATTGTACAATCTTTTGACATGACATGCAGACATGTCAGAACTTTTGACCGGTCAGGGTCTCGGTTCTAAGTCCCACACCAGATAAAACCGAAAGAAGCATGTGGCAGAGTTCTTTACTCCCCGGTAAAGGGATATCTTTGACTCACTACAGGAGACAAACATCATTATTATCTATGTAGCCAGTCTCTTGCAGTGGGAAGTATAGCCGGGAAAAGCAAGCTCAGAGGTAGGGAGTGAAGTTTTCTGACGCACGCTTCTCCCGGCTGTATCAAACCATCTTAGAGGTTGTCAGCACTGAGATCCAAACAATCCAAACCTATGACATGTCTGTATAGACATGGCATGTCAAAAATGTTGTTTAGATGGCAATAGAAATTGACTGGATGAGCTTTCAGCCACATTGGACTAGTGAGAGAATGACAATCCAAGCTAATTTTTGTGGCCCTTTGCTTTTAACAGCACTTTTACTGTGCAAATGGGGAAGCAACCCTGTGAAGTAAGTTGAAAAGAAAGGCCCTGATTTACTATGGTAAACCTGACCTGTTTTGTCGGGTTGTGTTCAAGAATTTGGCGCATTGCATCCCAAATTGTGTCTGCATCAGAATTTGCCCCCCAAAAAAAAGTAAAAACCAGACCAACTCTCCATTTTACTAAGAAACCCTGAAAAGGGCTGTGGACATTGTGAAAAGGGGTTTGAACACCGAAAAGCGGGTGTGTCTCCGACATTTTCCAAAAATCCCAACATATTTACTAAGGTTTCCACAGGAAATATGGTGGATTTGAGCTGAGGAAAACTACACAGCTCAGAACAGTTGTGATAAAAAGTCAAATGTGGCAAACATTGCAAAATGTCGGAAAACATTAGTAAATACCTTGGAAAAAAACTTAATAGGGAATTAAAACCCACAAAGAAAGCAACGCAAAATGCAGGATAATATAGGGAACTATTATTAATGTGGTTGGTCATTTGATGGCTATTTATATTATTCTTTATCTCATTGTAATGAATTCTGTATAGTAAGAAATGGTTTTGCTGCCATCTACTGAAAAAAGGAGTAAGTTTTGGAAACATTTTTGTATGACTAAGGATATGTTTTTACCAGTGTGCATCCCTAGCACAGTAATACACGGCAGAGTCCTCAGTCTTCATGTTGGTCATTTGTAGATATAACAGGTTATTACTGTTATCTCTGGAGATTGTGAATCGTCCTTGGACAGAATCATGATAGGCTATGTTGCTTCCAGAGGGGCCACTGATATAAGCAACCCACTGTAATCCTCCGCCAGGACTCTGTCTAACCCAGTGCATATGGTAATCACTGAAGGTGAATCCAGAAGCCGTACATGAGGCTCTATAGGAATTTCCGGGCTTTATCACCACTGGGTCTGATGACTGGACAAGTTGCTGAGACTGGACACCTGGAAAATAGAGAGAATAAGGTGACATCCATAGAAACATCTCATCATAGTGATAGTAATATCTTTATTGTAATGTTCTAGTAATGGTCACCTGACAAGCAGGCCAGTGATATAAAGAGGAGCAGGAAAGTCTTCATTGCTGCTGGGTGTAGATGTAGGAGGTGATGTGTGATCTGGCATCACTGTCTTTATTATGGGGGAGATCTTACACTATAGGAAGTGACATCATGTAATTTACTTAGTGACAATTATATATACATCTGTGGTTCTGTGAGTGATTTAGTTGCTGACAATAGAAATGCTATTAAATTCGCAACTTTAATTTATACTATTCCCATAGTAACACAACATGTGGGAAAATGGTTTAAACCTGTTACACCATGACAAGTGTTTTGATGATGGTCTTGCAGGCACTGCCAGTATATCCATGACATCTACAGTGAGGGTGAAATTCAGACTGCCAGAACATTATAAAGACTCTTATCCCAAAATGAAATGGAGTATAATGCACATATTTCATATATATTTCTGAAAATACTGGGGCAAATATTTGAAAACTTTCGAAAGGAAACCTATTTTTGTTGCTAATAGTTCAAGAGCAGAATATAAAATGAATGTTGTGTTGTGGTTGGCTGCCATGGGAAATAAAGACACTTTTCTTTTAGACATTTTTATAAATCTCCTTTTATGTCACTGAATGTTTTTACATCAGACATCAATGAAAATAAAATATGGAATCAGTGAGCCTTCTAAGATTGGCTTCCTGTTGTGCTAATCTAAAATAGAAGCCCGAAGGAGTAACATGCAATGTGTTTGTTAAAGGGGTATTCCACCCCTAGACATCTTATCCCCCATACATAGAAAAGGGCATAAAATGTCTGATTGTGGGTGTCCAACCTCCGGCACCCAGACATTCTGAACATTATGTTCAGGAATGCTGGGTTCGGGCTTCCATGGTCGTGACATCATGCCCCCTCCATTCATGTCTATGGGAGGGGGTGTGACGTCCCAATGGCAAGACTCCCACAATCAGGCATTTTATCCCATATCCTTTAGATAGGGGATATGATGATTAGGGGTGGAGAACCCCTTTAAGTAGTGTATGCATCTTGGTAAGTATAGTACTCCCCCGGGCCGGACTGGGGTTGAAAACCAGCCCTGGAAATAATTGCAGACCAACCCCACAGCATCGCATTAGCAATCGGTAGCCACGCCTAGATTTATCCCTTTACAGTACACTAATATATATATATTTTTTATTTCCACGATATATATTTCAAAGAAATAAATTGCTATTGTATTTCACTATGCTGGCGCAATTTATATATGTGTCAATTTTCCATGCATTATAATACTGTATATGTCTATATAAGTCATACATTTACCAAGTAACAATAGTTTGGGAGGAAAGGAAATATTACCATCACACTGTAACTGACCAAGTCCTCTATACTTGGACTGATATTAACAATAATGGCACTATAAAAGGAGGAATATTATCCCCCTACATATTACCATCATATGGTTACTGGCCAAATCCTGTATACTGACCAATATTACCAATAATACCAGTATACAACGAGGAATATTATCACCATACATATTACCATCATACTGTTACTGACCAAATCCTGTATACTAGTGTTTCCCAACCTTTTTCGGCTCGGGGCACCCCTCCGAAAAAAAAAAAAAATCTGCTGGGCACCCTGACTGAAGTTGACGAGCAAAGAAAATAAATAAAAATAATAATAAAAAAAAGCAGCAATGCACACAAATTCCAATATCTATTTATCAGTGGGTATGTAGTTTAAAGTGCTGCTTTACACAGCAACTCATATGTGACGTCTTCTCTGATCAGCTTCGTTCATCTGGTCTGGACCGTCCTGATAATTTCTTCCTGCCACAACTCTTCACCGTTAAACCTGCAAAACAAATCTATTAGGATCCGCACTTTACCAGCATTTTACAAGTGAAGAGGAATACAGGGGCGTATAGGTGTAAAGGGGTAACAGAGGGATGTACATGGGAGACAGATGTGTAGAAGAGTGTATGGGGGAGACAGAGGGCTGTACATGGGTGAAATAGGAGACCAGTGTGTAGAGGAGTATATGGGGGTTACAGAGGGGGTGTAGGGGGTCATAGAGGGGTTTACAGTGGTGGCAGAGGGGTGTAGAGGTGTGTACATGGGTGACAGAGGGGTGTACATTAGTGACAGAGGGGTGTAGAGGAGTGGCAGAGGGGTTTAGAGGAGATTACATGGTTTGCAGAGGGGTGTAGAGAGGTGTACATGGGTGGCAGAGGGGTGTAAAGGGGTGTGCATCGATGACAGAGGGGTGTAGAGGAGAGTACATGAGTGGCAGAGGGGTTTAGAGCAGTGTACATGGGTGGCAGAGGGATGTACATGAGTGTCAGAGGGGTGTAAAGGGGTGTACATGGGTGGCAGAGGGGTGTAGAGGGGTGGCAGAGGGGTGTAAAGGGGTGTACATGGGTGACAGGGGGTTTTCAAAGGTGACAGGGATGGACAGGAGTGACAAGGTGATAACAGGGGTTACAGAGGGGTGTACATGGGTGACAGAGGGGTGTAAAGGGGTGTACATGGGTGGCAGAGGGGTGTAAAGGGGTGTACATGGGTGATATAGGAGTGTACATGGGTGACAGAGGGGTGTAGAGGAGTGTACATGGGTGACAGAGGGGTGTAGAGGAGTGTGCATGGGTGACAAAGGGGTGTACAAGGGTGACAGAGGGGTGTAGAATACTGTACATGGGTGACAGGGGAGCGTCAGGGGTGACAGGGGTGGACAGGAGTGACAAGGTGGTAACAGGGTTGACAAAGGGACAGAGGGGTATACATGGGTGACAAGTATGTGGTCAGAGGGGTGGACAATGGGGGTGAACATGAGTGACACGAGGATGGACAAGGATGACAGAGGGGTCGACAAAGGTGACAAGCAGTTAAAAGAGGGGTGGACAGGAGTGACAAAGAAGGGTGGACTACGGTGACAGAGGAGTGAATGGGGGGATGGACATAGGTGACAGGTGTAGACTGGGGGATGGTCAGAGGGATGGACAGGGGGGGTGAAGATGGGTGACTGGGGGATGGACAGGGGTGACAGAGGGATGGCCAAGGTGGACATGGATGACAGGAGGGTGGACACGGGAGATATGGGGGTAAACAGGGATGACAAGGGGGATAAAAGAGGGGGGACAGAGGGGTGAATGAGGATAGATATGGGTGAGAGAGGGGGGATGGACATGGGTGAGGGGGGATGGACATGGGTGAGGGGGGATGGACATGGGTGAGGGAGGGGGGGAGGGACATGGGTGAGGGAATGGGGATGTACATGGGTGATGGAGGGGGGGGATGGACATGGGTGAGGGAGGGGGGATGGACATGGGTGAGGGAGGGGGGATGGACATGGGTGAGGGAGGGGGGATGGACATGGGTGAGGGAGGGGGGATGGACATGGGTGAGGGAGGGGGGGATGGACATGGGTGAGGGAGGGGGGATGGACATGGGTGAGGGAGGGAGGGGGGATGGACATGGGTGAGGGAGGGAGGGGTGGATGGACATGGGTGAGGGAGGGGGGGATGGACATGGGTGAGGGAGGGAGGGGGGGTGGACATGGGTGAGGGAGGGAGGGGGGATGGACATAGGTGAGGGAGAGGGGGGTGGACATAGGTGAGGGAGAGGGGGGTGGACATGGGTGAGGGATGGGAGGTGGACATGGGTGAGGGAGGGGGGGATGGACACGGGTGAGGGAGGGGGGGATGGACACGGGTGAGGGAGGGGGTGGGATGGACACGGGTGAGGGAGGGGGTGGGATGGACATGGGTGAGGGAGGGGGTGGGATGGACATGGGTGAGGGAGGGGGGATGGACATGGGTGAGGGAGGGGGGATGGACATGGGTGAGGGAGGGGAGATGGACGTGGGTGAGGGATGGGGGGTGGACATGGGTGAAGGAGGGGGGGATGGACATGGGTGAGGGGGGGAATGGACATGGGTGAGGGGGGAATGGACATGGGTGAGGGGTGGGATGGACATGGGTGAGGGAGGGGGGGAATGGACATGGGTGAGGGAGGGGGGGAATGGACATGGGTGAGGGAGGGGGGGAATGGACATGGGTGAGGGAGGGGGGAATGGACATGGGTGAGGGAGGGGGGAATGGACATGTGTGAGGGAGGGGGGGATGGACATGGGTGAGGGAGGGGGGGATGGACATGGGTGAGGGAGGGGGGATGGACATGGGTGAGGGAGGGGGGATGGACTTGGGTGAGGGAGGGGGGATGGACATGGGTGAGGGAGGGGGGATGGACATGGGTGGGGGGGGGGATGAACATGGGTGAGGGAGGGGGGGATGGACATGGGTGAGGGAGGGGGGGAGGATGGACAAGGGTGAGGGGGGGATGGACATGGGTGAGGGGGGGATGGACATGGGTGAGGGGGGGGGATAGGTATGGTACAGTACCTTAAGCAAGCCATTTTTCTTCCCCTCTCTGGCAGGGCACTGGCAAGGCATTCATTCACTGCGCCGCAGGGGGAGGGGGAAGCTGGGGCACAGGTCACTACACCGGCCCGGCGCAGCTTCCGCACACTTCCCCTCTCTGACAGGGAACTCACTGGGCCGCAAGAGGGAGGGGGGCGCTGGGGCATGGGTCACTACACCGCCTGGGGGACGTAGGGGAACGCTAAGGCCTAGTACAGCAGCCCCTGATCATGTGACTCCTCCTCCTCCATGTGACTGATCACATGAGGGTGACATCATCGTAGGTCCTGTTACAGCGCACACAAACTTCACTCCCCCCTGCGGCGCCGGGGAGGGAAGTAAAATAAAATATCACGGTTGGGAATCACTGCGCTCTGGATGCGCAGGTACTGGGTTGAGTGGCGGGGCTGGGAGCCTACAGCTCATAGCTCCGCCTCTCTGTGGCCGCTTCACATAAGGTCCTGACTTAGTGTCAGCACCTTGTGTGAGTGAGCAGCCACTGTGTGGCCGCACACGGGCCGGTGTAGTGCAGAAAACCGGCCCCTGCCGGCCCACTGTGCGGTCGGCCTATCGGGAATATTCCCGGTATCCCGCTGGGCCAGTACGGCCCTGGTACTCCCTGTGTGTCCCATATAAAAATATATTGCAGATATGAGCTGGCCTGGATGTCCACTATGATTCATGCATATTTTTACTTGACTATTATTGACTCTGTTGGACCATGACCTCCCCTGCCTAAATAAGTGCTGCCCACTTATTTGTGGTGTGATATGGTGGTGTGACTTATCTGTGCCATAATGTAAGAAGCCACAGACTTTTTGCATCAAGGTTTGCAGTTTTTTCAGCTTCAATTTTTTATTGATTCCTCCCTTAATTATATTTCTCTCTACTGCAAAGAAAAATTAACTATTGTTATTATGAAATCTCTGTTGGATAAGGTTAGGGAAACAAGTTCTGTTTTATAGGAAATTGAATGGGCCTGGGCAAATGAGTGGTGCCCACATTAGCATTAAAAGTGTTAAAGAAATATTAAAAGCATTTAAAAAGAATGTGGAATAGATATTTTAGGCCAAGTTGCCTGTACTTTCTGGGTTCAATCAGACATATAGCATTTGAATCTGTGTTTAATATAAATATGCACTGAAAGCTTTGAGAGTAAATGCTAAATAGGCATTTAAGGCCAAGTTGCGTGTATTTTCTGGGATAATCAGATAGATAGCATTTCTACCCATGTGTAACATAGATCTACTTTAAAAGCAATGAGAGTGAAACTTGATTGGCAGTTTCTCTGCCACTTTGCTACTTGGTGAGTGCCAAATCACCCCTAAAAATCATAACAATAACCTTCAAATCTTTTTCAATAATAATAAAAAAGTCTTGCAGAGGAAAGGGTAGAGGAAAGAGCACTCCTGCCACGTTCTCTGCAGGAAGAATGTTGTTGGCAGTGGCAGCTTTGTGGGCAACACCCATTTGCCCAGGCCCAGTACAGGTGGCATCAGCAGCTCCTTGATAGTGTATGGTGCTAGGCCAGGGAGCCAGGGAGTTAAGGGCACAGTCACATGACTTCTTCCGGCTATATCAAATGATCAATGAGGGTCTTAGCACTGAGACGTTGACTGATCTGAACTTTTCACATGTCTGTGTGGCATGTCAAAGGTTTTTTTTTCTCTTTCTTTTAAACCAATAAAAATAACATTATTACAATACAAAAAGACAAAAAAAAAAAACACTTCTGTCTGGTCTGAATGAACCAATTGCTTTACCACCTTAGACAACCTCTTCGCCAGGATTCCAGGAAACAATTTGATGTCACAATTTAACAAAGATATATTTTTTTTAAGGATCAAAATAATACGTGTCACTAGACATTGAGCTTGTAAGTGATAGACATTGCTGAGTGTTTTTTTTATTTATTTATTTATTTTTTTTGCTTATTTGGTTTGCAAAAACCGCAATCTGCTACATAGGAATGTTAAAGTATCTGTATGTACTAACAGTATTTACTGCCTAACCCTGCTGAAAAAAATTGCAATCATTAATGTGGATGGATAAGCCCCTTTAGATATACATGAAAAATGATGCAGAATATAATCAGCCAGAAATGTGTACCGTACTAAGAATAAGGCTGCGGACATTGCTGGTCCTAATAGATGGCAATGTATTCCACACAGTTTCTCTCTGAAAGCTCCACTGCTGAAATTTCATAGTGTGCACTGTGCATTGGAATCCCATTGACAGCAATGAGCCTCTGCTGCACTAGAATTTCCAAGTGGAATTTCAAAGTAAAGTAAAATTATGCTCTAAAATAATGTAACAGTACAACATGGGACATTATTTTCAGTCTGGTTTCACACAGGTATTTGTGTTCTCTGACCTAGAATTCTGTGTGGGGCTGCTGAGGTGTGTTATGCAGAATTAACCCCTTAAGGACCAGGCCCATTTTGGCCTTAACCCGATAACGACCATGGACGTCTATACTCGTCCAATGGCCGTTACCGGAGTATTACGCGGGCTCCCGACTCAAGCCCGCGTCATACCGGCCGGCCCCCAGCTGATTCCTGTAGCTGGGGGCCAGCGTTAATAGCCGACATGCGGCAATCGCCGCGGCCGGCTATTAACCCTTTAGATCGCCACTGTCAAAGTTAACAGTGGCGTCTAAAGGTACCTGTATTCAGTCCGTGGTGGTCCAGTGGGGTGTATCACCCCCCACAGCACGTTCGCGGGGGAGCGAGACACTACTGAGGTAGCCTGAGGGCTTACCTCTCCTGCTGCGGCGGCTCCGGTGCTCTGAATGATAAAGCCTGGCAGGGCCAGGCTTTATCAATCGAGTGCAGAGCACACAGATCATTGTGGTTTTATGAAACCACAATGATCTGTATGAGGAATCTAATGATCCCTCCTAAAAGTCCCCTAAGGGGACTAAAAGTGTAAAAAAAAAAAAAAAAGTTTAAAAAAAGTTTTAAAACACACACATTAAAGGAGTAGTCCAGTGGTGATTCAGTGGTGAGCAACTTATCCCCTATCCTAAGGATAGGGGATAAGTTGCAGATCGCGTGGGGTCCGACCGCTGGGGCCCCCTGTGATCTCCTGTACAGAGCCCCGACAGCCCGCGGAAAGGGGGCGTGTCGACCTCCGCACGAGGCGGCGGCCGACACGCCCCCTCAATACAACTCTATGGCAGAGCCGAAGCGCTGCCTTCGGCAATCTCCGGCTATGCCATAGAGATGTATTGAGGGGGCGTGTCGGCCGCCGCCTCGTGCGGGGGTCGACACCCGCTATCTCGGCGGAGAGCCTGGCCCCCGTACAGAGAGATCGCAGGGGGCCCCAGCGGTCGGACCCCCCGCGATCTCAAACTTATCCCCTATCCTAAGGATAGGGGATAAGTTTTTCACCACTGGACTACCCCTTTAACCCCTTCCTTATTAAAAGTTTAAATCACCCCCCTTTTCCCAAATTCCATATTAAAAATATGTAACCATAATAAAAATAAACATATGTGGTATCGCCGTGTGCGTAAATGTCCAAACTATAAAAATATATCATTAATTAAACCGCACGATCAATGGCGTACACGCAAAAAAATTCCAAAGTCCAAAATAGCGTATTTTTGGTCACTTTTCATACCATAAAAAAAGGAATAAAAAGCGTTCAAGAAGTCCGATCAAAATAAAAATGGTACCAATTAAAACTTCAGATCACGGCGCAAGAAATTAGCCCTCAAACCACCCTGTACGCGGAAAAATAAAAAAGTTATAGGGGTCAGAAAAGGACAATTTTAAATGTATACATTTTCGTGCATGTAGTTATGATTTTTTCCAGAAGTACGACAAAATCACACCTATATAAGTAGGGTATCATTTTAATTGTATGGACCTACAGAATAAAGATAAAGTATCATTTTTACCGAAAAAATGTACAGCGTAGAAACAGACGCCCCCAAAATTTAGAAAATGGTGTTTTTTCTTCAATTTTGTTGCACAATGATTATTTTTTCCGTTTCGCCATAAATTTTTGTGGAAAATGACTGATGTCATTACATAGTAGAATTGATGGCACAAAAAATAAGCCCTCATATGGATTTTTAGGTGCAAAATTGAAAGGGATATGATTTTTAAAAGGTAAGGAGGAACAAACAAAAGTGTAAAAACAGAAAAATGCTTGGTCCTTAAGGGGTTAAGGACAAGACCAATTTTATTTTTGCATTTTCGTTTTTTCCTCCTCGCTTTCTAAAAATCATAACTCTCTAATATTTCCATCCACAGACCCATGTGAGGGCTTGTTTTTTGCGTCATCAATTTTACTTTGTAATTACATCACTTATTTTACCAAACAAATATTATTTATGTGGGAAAATTTAAAAGAAAAACGCAATTTAGCATATTTTGGAAGGTTTTGTTTTCAGGCTGTACACTTTCCGGTAAAAATGACATGTTTTCTTTATTCTGTGGATCAATACGATTAAAATGATATCCATGTTATATGCTTTTCTATAATTGTACCGCTTAAAAAAGATCTCAAACCATTTTAACAAAATTAGTATGTTTTAAATTGCCCTATTTTGACCACCTATAACTTTCTAATTTTTCCGTATATGGGGGGGGGGGGGGGGTATGAGGGCTCATTTTTTTCGCCATCATCTGTAGATTTTATTAGTACCACATTTGCTTAGGTTTTACTTTTTATTATTTATTTTTATAAATTTTTTTAGAATAAAATGTGACAAAAAAGCAGCAATTTTGGACAATTTTTTTTACGTTTACGCCATTCACCGTACGGGATAATTAACAAGATGTTTTAATAGTTCAGACTTTTATGCATGCGGTGATACCAAATATGTGTATAAATTTTTTTTACGCTTTTTTTGGGGGTAAAATGGGAAAAACGGATGTTTTACTTTTTTTTATTGGGGAGGGGATTTTTCAAATTCTTTTACTTTTTTATTTTACATTTTTTTACATTTTTTTAAACCCTTTTTTTGTCCCCATAGGGTACTATTCATGGCAATCAGTTGATTGCTAATACTGTTCAGTGCTATGTATAGGACATAGCACTGATCAGTGTTATCGGTGATCTTCTGCTCTGGTCTGCTCTATCTCAGACCAGAGCAGAAGACCCCGGGAGATGGCCGGAGCCAGGTGAGGGGACCTCCTGCCGCTATGCTGGATGACCGGATCCCCGCGGCAGCTCTGTGGGCGATCTAATCATCCATTCAAAGTATCGAACTGCTGCAGATGCCGTGATCTGTATTGATCACGGCATCTGAGGGGTTAATGGCGGACATCCGCGCGATCACGGATGTCCGCCATTACCGGCGGTTCCCTGGCTGCTGATAGCAGCCAGGACCTGCCGGGCATGATGCGAGCACTGCTCCGTTGCTCGCGATCATGGTGGCGCGTAAATGTACGTCATGATGCACTAAGTACCACATCACTATGACGTACATTTACGTCCATTATCGTTAAGGGGCTAAAGTAGATTGAGGGTCTATTTAGTGACTACACATCAGTTTTGAAGCAGGAGATGAATAAGGAAAAGTAGAGAAGTGTATTCAATGCAGGCACATGTAGAAGTTGCAGCAGATATCTAAAGCACCCACTAAGAATGCATAAAGTCTTAGCCAATTGTAAAATCTTTTGACATGTCATGCAGACATGTCAGAACTTTTGACCGGTAAGGGTCTCGGTTCTAAGTCCCACACCAGATAAAACCGGAAGAAGCATGTTTATTATTATCTATCGAGCCAGTCTCTCGCAGTGGGGAGTATAGCCAGGAAAAGCAAGCTCTGAGCTAGGGAGTGAAGCTTGCTGATTCGCGCTTCTCCCGGCTGTATCAAATGATTTAGAGGGTGTCAGCACTGAGACCCGAACGATCCAAACCTTTGACATGTCTGAAAATGTTGTTTAGATGACAGTGGCACTTGACTGGATGTGCTTTCAGCCGTATCGGACTAGTGAGAGAATGACAATCCAAGCTAATTTTTGTGGACCTTTGCGTTTAACAGCATTTTTACTGGGCAAATGGGGAAGCAACCCTGTGAAGTAAGTTGAAAAGAAAGGCCCTGATTTACTAAAGTAAACCCGACCTGTTTTGTCGGGTTGTGTGCAAGAATTTGGTGCATTGCATGCCAAATTGTGTCTGTGTCAGAATTTGCGCCCCCCAAAAAATGTTAAAACCAGACTAACTCTTCATTTTACAAAGAAACCCTGAAAAGGGCCGTGGACATTGCGAAAAGGGGTTTGAAAACCGAAAAACTGCCTGACATTTTCAAAAAATCCCAACATTTTTACTAAGGTTTCCACAGGAAATATGGTGGATTTGAGCTGAGGAAAACTACACAGCTCAGAACAGTTGTGATAAAAAGTCAAATGTGGCAAAAATTGCAAAATGTCAGGAAACATTAGTAAATACCTTGGAAAAAAAACTTAATAGGGAATTAAAACCCACAAAGAAAACCACACTCCGCTCTTAGTAAATCAGGGCCAATGTGTTTAATGCTTATACATGAAATTTATTGAGCATAATAAGTATGCAGCATTGAAGATGTTTAGGCATCTATATTCATATGAAGTCTGAAAACAAGAGAAAAGAGCAACCAATCACAGCAAAACGAAGGATAATATAGGGAACTATTATTAATGTGGTTGGTCATTTGATGGCTATTTATATTATTCTTTATCTAATTGTAATGAATTCTATATAGCAAGAAATGGTTTTGCTGCCATCTACTGAAAAAAAGGAGGAGGTTTTGGAAACATTTTTGTATGACTAAGGATATGTTTTTACCAGTGTGCATCCCTAGCACAGTAATACACGGCAGAGTCCTCAGTCTTCATGTTGGTCATTTGTAGATATAACATATTACTGTTATCTCTGGAGATTGTGAATCGTCCTTTAATAGAATCATGATAGACTGTGGTCCCTCCATCAGGGCTTATCCAACCCAACCATTGAAATCTTCTGTCAGGACTCTGTCTAACCCAGTGCATATAGTAATAACTGAAGGTGAATCCAGAAGCCGTACATGAGGCTCTATAGGAATTCCCGGGCTTTATCACCACTGGGTCTGATGACTGGACAAGTTGCTGAGACTGGACACCTGGAAAATAGAGAGAATAAGGTGACATCCATAGAAACATCTCATCATAGTGATAGTAATATCTTTATTGTAATGTTCTAGTAATGGTCACCTGACAAGCAGGCCAGTGATATAAAGAGGAGCAGGAAAGTCTTCATTGCTGCTGGGTGTAGATGTAGGAGGTGATGTGTGATCCGTCATCACTGTCTTTATTATGGGGGAGATCTTACACTATAGGAAGTGACATCATGTCATTTACTTAGTGACAATTATATATACATCTGTGGTTCTGTGAGTGATTTAGTTGCTGACAATAGAAATGCTATTAAATTCGCAACTTTAATTTATACTATTCCCATAGTAACACAACATGTGGGAAAATGGTTTAAACCTGTTACACCATGACAAGTGTTTTGATGATCGTCTTGCAGGCACTGCCAGTGTATCCATGACATCTACAGTGAGGGTGAAATTCAGACTGCCAGAACATTATAAAGACTCTTATCCCAAAATGAAATGGAGTATAATGCACATATTTCATATATATTTCCTAAAAACAATACTGGGGCAAATACTTGAACATTTTTGAAAGGAAACCTATTTTTGTTGCTAATAGTTCAAGAGCAGAATACAAAATGAATGTTGTGTTGTGGTTGGCTGCCATGGGAAATAAAGACACTTTTCTTTTAGACATTTTTATAAATCTCCTTTTATGTCACTGAATGTTTTAACATCAGACATCAATGAAAATAAAATATGGAATCAGTGAGCCTTCTAAGATTGGCTTCCTGTTGTGCTAATCTAAAATAAAAGCCCACTGGAGTAACATGCAATGTGTTTGTTAAAGGGGTACTCAACCCCTAGACATTTTATCCCCCATACAAAGACAAGGGCACAAGATGTCTGATTGTGGGTGTCCAGCCTCCGGCACCCAGACATTCTGAACATTATGTTCGGAATGCTGGGTTCGGGCTGCCATGGTCATGACATCACGCCCCCTCCATTCATGTCTATGAGAGGGGGTGTGACGTCCCAATGGCCAGACTTCCACGATCAGGTATTTTCTGCGTTCAATCAGACATACAGCATTTGAACCTGTTTTTAATATAAATATAATTTAGTTTTTTAATATAAATATAACTGAAAGCTTTGAGAGTAAATGCTAAATAGGCATTTAAGGCCAAGTTGCGTGTAGTTTCTGGGATAATCAGATAGATTGCATTTCTACCCATGTGTAACATAGATCTACTTTAAAAGCAATGAGAGTGAAACTTGATTGCCACTTTGCTACTTGGTGAGTGCCAAATCACCCCCAAAAAACATAACAAAAACCTTCAAATCTTTTTCAATAATAATAAAAAAAAATCTTGAAGAGGAAGGGGTAGAGGAAAGAGCACTCCTGCAATGTTAACCGCAGAAAGAATGTTGTTGGCAGTAGCAGCTCTGTGGGCAACATCCATTTGCCCATGCCCAGTACAGGTGGCATCAGCAGCCAGGTGCCTGGTGGAAGTAGCCACAGCAGTAAGAAAAAATTGTTGCTGTATTCCAGGGGTGATATGGTTTTAGAGGATATGACCCTGATTAACTTGTTCTTCGTTATATCAGGAGGTGTCAGCGGATTCCTCATCATCTACAGTTATATGGCACGATGCAAGTGGCCTTTCTAGACAGTCTGTTCCATCATCTCTGTTTTTGTTTCGCCCACTAGAGCTAAGCAGAAGGATAGCCACAAGGTGGAGTTGTGTGAGGACAGTCAGCCTTTGGTGTTGCCGAGGTGTTGGAGGTGGAAGCAGTGGCAGAGCATTGCACTAGTGGGACTGGGGTGGTAGACATCTTCGGAATACTGTAAGGTATCATGGAGGATATGAGGAGGGGGAGCAAGAAGCCCATGGTCAGAAATCAGAAGTTCATACTGAGAGGAGTAGTGGGGATGACGATGAGGATCACTAGAACTAGTCTACTACCTAAACTACCACCAGTCCACCAATGCCTGCTATCTGCTGTCTACAACTAGCACTAGTCTACCACCCCTGCTGTCCACTGGCTCCTACAACTACCACCAGTCCACCAATGCCTGCTGTCCACTGGTTACTACAACTACTACCAGTCCACCAATGCTTGCTGTCCACTGGCTACAACTACCACCAATACACCACCCTTGCTGAAGCTAATACCAGCCAGGCCTGTACATACACAACCCATGACCCCCCAAAAAGGGAGAATTTTTATAGGGACAAGCTATGCAGCCAGCTTCCAACAGCAAACACCTGCCAAATGGCGTCGGCTCTCTGCTCCACTCCCTCTGCCGATGCAGTAGCAGCATCTTCACGTTGGAGTACATGATGATGATGACAATTTGTAAATCTGATATTCCTAACTGACATGAATATGACTTCTCCCGGCTATATCAAATGATCAGTGAGGGTCTTAGCACTGAGACTTTGACTGATCCAAACTTTTCACATGTCTGTGTGGCATGTCAAAGGTTTTTTTTTTCTTCTTTTAAACCAATAAAAATGACATTATTACAATAAATCACAAAAAGACAAAAAAATAAAACACTCTCGAGTAAGGAAATACCTCATATGTGGATGTTTAGTGCTCTGTGGGTGCAATAGAGCAGTGGTTCTCAACCTTTTTGGCAACTGTACCTCCAAAGGCTGAATGTATGTCCGCAGGTACCCCCCTAGCGCGGAACTTGCACGCGTGGGGTACCTGCGGACAAAAGGCTTGTTCTTACCTTTATACTAATGCATTCCCCCATCTTAATCCCCTTGTGCTATTATGTCCCTCTCCCTCTTAATCCCCTTGTGTAATTATCCCTCCCCCCCCATCTTAATCCCCTTGTGCTATTTTTCCCCCTCCATCCTAATCCCCTTGTGCCATTATTATCCAATATGGCAAAATGGGATCAGAGGGAGGGGGAATAATAACACAAAGGGATTAAGATGGAGGAGGAATAATAGCAAATAATCAAACCTCCCTCCCTCTGATCCTCTTGTGCCATTTCCCCCCTCCATCTTAATCCCCTTGTGCCATTTAGTGTTGAGCAGCATAGGCCATATTCGAATTCGCGATATTTTGCGAATATATGGACGAATATTCGTCATATATTCGCTAAATTCGCATATTCGTAATATTCGCACATGCGAAAATTAACATAAACAAAATTAACATAAGCGAAATTTCGCATGTGCGAAAATTCGCACACCAGTCTCAAACAGTAGTATTAGAGCCTTCTTTACACCACACAAGCTGGAAGCAGAGAGAGGTGATCACTGTGATGTGTACTGTGAAAAAAAAAAAAAAAAACGAATATTGGTAATTACAAATATATAGCGCTATATTCGCGAATATTCGCAAATTCACGAATATGCTATATTCGCGAATAAAATTCGCATTGCGAATATTCGCAAGCAACACTAGTGCCATTCCCCCTTTCTCTGATCCCCTTTTGCCATATTGGATAATAATGGCACAAGGGGATTAAATTGGAGGGGAGAAAATGGCAAAAGGGGATAAAGATGGCATCCTGCAGTCCCGTTGCCTGCTCCTTCACGCAGCGCGTCCCGTTCGGCGGGGCCGCACTGACATGTGACGTCCTCCTGCGATGTGCGGCAACTCCGCCCAACATCAGGGGAGATCACACGTCTCCCCGGCAACCACGCAGGTCACTTACAGTAGCCGTGGCCGCAGCTCAGGCCGCGCTACTGTACAGTGAACTGCTGCGGCGGCTATGTGCTGACAAATACTGGCCAATGCATGGCCGGTATTTGTCAGCGCTTCGCATACCCCCAAGCAACCCCTGGTGTACCCCTAGGGGTACGCGTACCCCAGGTTGAGAGCCCAGGCACTAGAGGACTCAGAAGGGAAGGAGCGACAATGGGATTTTGGGGAGAGTATTTGGTTTGGAACAGAAGTCGGGGGCCATGTGCTTTTGCAAAGCCCCCATGGTGCCAGACTGTGGACCCCCACTTGTGACCACATTTCGGAAACTAAACCCCTCACGGAACGTAACAAGGGGTGCAGTGAGCTTTCACACCCCACTGGCGTTTGACAGATCTTTGGGACAGTGGGCTGTGCAAAAGAAAAATTCCATTTTTCATTTTCACGGACGCCTGTTCCAAAAATCTGTCAGTAACCTGCTCCCTGCAGCCCTTGTTACATTCCATACGGGGTGTAGTTTCCAAAATGGGGTCACAAGTGGGTGTTTTTTTTTTTGCGTTTATGTCAGAGTCACTGTAACCAGCAGCCACCCCTGTGCAAATCACCAGTTTAGGCCTCAAAAGTATGTGGCGTTCTGCAGAGCATTTTATTTCCACATATGGGGTATTTCTGTACTCAGGAGAAATTGCTTTACAAATTTTGGGGCTTTTTTTTTCCCCTTTTACCTCTTATGATAGTTAGTGATGATGTTAGTGTAAAAAATAAAAAAAAAAATACACTAACATGTTGGTGTAGACCCCAACTTTACCTTTTCACAAAGGGTAAAAGGAGAAAGAGCCCCCAAAATATGCAGCGCAATTTCTCCCGAGTACGGAAATACCCCATATTTGTCACTAAACTGTTGCCTTGAAATACTACAGGGCTCAGAAGTGAGAGAGTGCCATGCACATTTGAGGCCTAAATTAAAGATTTGCATAGGGACCTCCGCCACCAAAAAATATCCTAAGGCAGTGTTTCCCAAACAGGGTGCCTCCAGCTGTTGCAAAACTCTCAGCATGCCTGGACAGTCAATTGCTGTCTGGCAATGCTGGGAGTTGTGGTTTTGCAACAGCTGGAGGCTCCATTTAGGAAACAGTGCCGTATGAGAGGATTTTCAATTTTATTTGGGAGGTGGGTTGGGGGTAACTGTGTAGGGGTATGTGAATATGTAGTTGTGGTGAGATTGGGAGTGTAGGATGAACAGGGGTGTTGCAGAGTACTGATGCAGGGTGTAGCATTAACCCTTGATTGTCGTGACGCCAGGGTGCGGGCTTCCTCTAAGTATATGTCCTACCACCACCCGTCCCAGGAACGATAGGGAGGAATAAAGGATTGTCCACAGCAGAGGTTGTAGTAAACTAGAAATAACTTTACTGCAGAATTTATGCAGATGCGAATAACAAACAGTCTTTCACTAGAGGACCGGGATGCAGGCTCCTCACAGGTTGGCTGGGACTTTGTAGTGAAATAAGCTTTGATTTTGCTGTACGCTATTCCACTGAATTTAGGGGTATGTTTAGGTTCAGTAGTCACGTAGGAATGGTAGGATTGGAGTTGGATTAACTCACGGTTTAGAAGGCTGCTGAAGTAATAGGCTTCAGGCCTAGCTTGTCTTGTAGATGTAATAACAGATCTGCTTTCTTTCATATCCAGGATACAAGAGAGAAATTATTTGATACAGCGCCCTTATATACTTAAGGGGCAGGATCACAGCTTATCGGTTCCCAGACCTGTTTGTCCTGACCCAAAGCATTATGGTCACATCACATGACCCTATCACATGACCCAAAGGTCCTTGAACCTTAGCATATCACAATTATTAACGGTCACATGACTTAAGGTCCTGTACATGTATTTACACTGTAACAAAATATATTAAATATATACATTTCTTAATAGCACTATGAGGCGACTAGGGGTTAACCCACCAGGAGAGCCCTGAAAGCATGGAGGAACACTGACTGTGGGGACTTACGTCAAAGGTACGGGACCAAGTCCAGTATCGGGACACCACATAGTGTTTTGCTCTTTTTTTGTGTAGTGTAGTGTAATGTTTTTAGAGTACATTCACATGGGCGGGGGTTCACAGAGATTTTCCCGCTGGGAGTTTGAGCTGCAGCGGAAACTCACTGTAAACACCCTGCACATTCACATTGGGGGGGCAAACCTCCAGCTGTTGCAAAACTACAACTCCCAGCATGCACTAACAGACTATCTATGCTGGGAGTTGTAGTTTTACAACAGCTGGAGACACACTCAGTGTTTCCGCACCAGTGTACCTACAGCTGTTGCAAAACTACAACCCTCAGCATGCATGGTCTGCCAGTGCATGCTGGGAGTTGTAGTTTTGCAACAGCTGGAGGCACAAGGGTTGGGAAACACTGAGTTGGGTAACAGACGCTAACTCAGTGTTTCCCCATCAGTGTGTCTCCAGCTGTTGCAAATGTACAACTCCCAGCATGCCTGGACAGTCTGGGCATGGGGGGAGTTGAAGTTTTGCAACATCTGGAGCATCACAGTTTGTAGCCCTCCAGATGTTACAAAACTACAACTCCCAGCATGCCCAGACAGTCTGGGCATGCTGGGAGTTGTAGTTTTGAAACTTATAGGGGGCCACAGTTGAAGATAACTCACCTCGATCTTCAGACTGTGGCCCGCCTGCACCATCCCCACCAGTCACATGCGCTGCTGCCGCCGGTCAAGCTTGCCACCACTACCACCACCGCTGCCAGGTACCCCCGCAGCCAGCCAGCCAGCCATCACCACGGCAACCCCGCTCTGCCCGGACTTCTGGGGTGGGCAGAGCAGGGGATTATGACTTTTGACCCCCCCCCCCCCCTCCGACTCTCCTGCCATTGGTCGGTCAGTCCTGACCGATCAATGGCAAGGGATAGGAGGAGGTGCCACCTAGCTCCTATCCTTCAGGATGATCAGCACTGTATCTCGCGAGCAACACTAATCAGTAGTCATCCCGTTGCGATCACCAATCGGCGGGGACTGGAATTCCCACGGGCATACAGGTAAGCCCTTGGTCCTTAAGTACCAGAGAGCAAGGGCGTACCTGTACGCCCTTAGTCCCCAACAGGTTAAAGGGGTTTTCCAGAAATAGAAAAAGCAAAAGTAATTTCTTTGCAAAGCTGCTCTTTGTCTCCAGGTAGGGTGTGGTATTACAACTTGGCTTCATTCTCTTCAATGGAACTGAGCCGCAGAACCTCATCCAACCTGGAGACAGACAGGGAGCAGTTTTGGAAATAAATCACCTGTGTTTTTCTATTTCTGGATAACCACTTTAATTCATATCAAGTCTCGAAACAAGAGAAATAAGCAACCACTTCCAAATCCCTGCGACACCAGTATGTAAATGTAGAGAACAACTGTTAATGCAGTAGATAGTTTGATGTCTATTCATATTATACCTCATTGTAATGAATTCTGTATAGTAAGAAATGGTTTTGCTGCCATCTACTGAAAAAAGGAGGAAGTTTTGGACACATTTTTGTATGACTAAGGATATATTTTTTTTTACCAGTGTGCATCCCTAGCACAGTAATACACGACAGAGTCCTCAGTCTTCATGTTGGTCATTTGTAGATATAACAGGTTATTACTGTTATCTCTGGAGATTGTGAATTGTCCTTTAATAGAATCATGATAGACTGTGGTCCCTCCATCAGGGCTTATCCAACCCAACCATTGAAATCTTCTGTCAGGACTCTGTCTAACCCAGTGCATGCCATAGCTACTGAAGTTGAATCCAGAAGCCGTACATGAGGCTCTATAGGAATTCCCGGGCTTTATCACCACTGGGTCTGATGACTGGACAAGTTGCTGAGACTGGACACCTGGAAAATAGAGAGAATAAGGTGACATCCATAGAAACATCTCATCATAGTGATAGTAATATCTTTATTGTAATGTTGTAGTAATGGTCACCTGACAAGCAGGCCAGTGATATAAAGAGGAGCAGGAAAGTCTTCATTGCTGCTGGGTGTAGATGTTGGAGGTGATGTGTGATCCCTCATCACTGTCTTTATTATGGGGAGATAGGAAGTGACGTCACCTCATTTACATATTATGGGTATATAAACATCTGTGGTTCTGTGAGTGCTTTATTTGCTGGCAATTGAAATGGTACTAAAATCAAAACTTTAATTTATACAATTCCCATATATAGTAACACAACGTGTGGGAAAATGGTTTAAACCTGTTACACCATGACAAGTGTTTTGATGATGGCATTGCAGGCACTGCCAGTGTATCACATCAGCAGTGAGGCTGCCAGGATAAGAGAAAACTTACCTTCTTCATTGCTGTGGTCAAGTATTATGATAGCACTGTACAAGAGAGGATGCCTATTTGTGACAGGGAATCAGGCCTCAATGACATAATCAAAGGGCCAATGTCACAGGAGAGAACACCCAGGTCCAGAGCTGTCTCCAGTTTTTGCCTAGTAGGGTATACTTTGCATACTATTCAGATGCAATGGCATAATATGCAGGCATGCAGAAATATTAATAAAAAAATAAAAGGTTAGTTCCTACAATTAAAAAATATTATTGAAAATAATAATTTATAAAAATGAATGTTGAAAAAATGCCATCTATTTTTTTTATTAGTCTAGCCCAAAATAACAGAACAAATTTGGAATCCCCATAAGCATTACATCCTACATTAAAAAGAATCTGTCAGCTGCAATTCACTTTCCAAACTGCAGACACTGTTCGATACTGTTAGGGCAAGGAGACACATAGTACCTGTCATATATCCTTATGTAATTCTATAATGTAGAAATATGAGTCAAAGAGGTGTTTCCAAGCCCCTGAAGTGCTAATGGCAGGAACGCCTCCATTCCCTCCTTCCCATTTTGTCCCTGCTTGTTGACAGCCAGCTGGAAGCTGAGCACTGTTTTCAAATCTTGTACCTGCAAACAATCTGTATGTATAGCACACGCACAAGATTTGGAAACAAAACTTGGTTCTGCTGACAGAGAACTTGCCTATATGAGTGCTTGGGAATGGGAGCTTGGATTTGCCATTTCCCCATCTGATTGGAACAAGATATTTGTTCTACCCACAAGATGCTACTTGCTTGTCATTCTCAGTAAAAGAATTAAAAAATTCTTACGAGATGGCACAGGTGCCCTGATGTCTTGCATTGGTGCTTCCCTGCAATCTTGGAATTGTGTTGACGTAGTGGAACAGAGGTCTGTTCCATGCTGCACATATGGAGGGGCTGTTCAAAGATACCACCATTTTGGCACTCTGTCTTTGATATCCAAACTCAGGTGACGGGGCAATCCCTATCACCTCCCCCCCCCCTCCCCCCCTCCCCAGCTGGCTTTGCTATCAATTGTGCCGGGTCCATTGAAAATTATAAAACATGGCTTGTTGAGACACTCATGCTGTAAATCCCAGACACTGGAAATCCATCACTCTCCTTACAGTTGGGGAATAAGTTGCAGAGTTGGACATGATCCATAGAATGGAGTTGCTGATGGCAGAGCTTGAGTTAACCAGAAATGCTGTTTTGTCTTCTGGGCAGGCATGATGTGATTTTAAATCCGGCCTCTCATTTGCTGCATAACTTTTCTGATCACATCTTTGAATTCATTTTGACTGGGACGTGAGACCCCTCTGCTTGCCCACCCCTGTACTCCCCTCTCTTTTTTTCTCCTTCTCTCCCCTTTTTTCATCCATCTTTCTTTTTCTGTTTCTTTGATTTCTCTTGTCTTTTTAACTTTCTTGATGCCTTCTTAGGCCTTCCTGTAGCGAGTTTATTTGCTGTATTTTCATTTTTATAATCCTCTTGTGTTTTGTATGTCAGTTATGCCACTCTTATTGTTTGCTTGTATGCATATTATGTAAATGTGTTATTCCCTTCTTTCATTTTAGTTGTATTCACGCTGCCCTGTTTGTGTTTTCCTTTCACTTGTTTTGTTGTAAATCTTGAATAACTTTCAATAAACAAAGAATTCTTGAAAAAAAAATGCTGTCAATATAAAGTAGACCAATTAAAGTATCAATTACATAAACATAATAAATATGTGCAACATATTTGTGTTAAAATATGTAAAAAATCATCTTTTTTTCAAACATTTCATAATTTTTTTGCATTTTAAATGAAAAAAATTATAGTAGGCCAACTCCTACTATGTAAATGTAGTACAAGAAAACAATGTCAGAATTGTTTCGATTGGCAAAACATTATCAGAGTTATTCTCTTTATTATTGTAATTATTACTATTATTATATATATTTTTTTCTTTTTTGTAGGTAAAAAGATGTGGCCAAAAAAGTGTGAACAAAGCCTAAAAAACCTAAAATATATATTAAGCGGTAGTTTTTTTTTTTACATGTATGCTCAGAAAGTGGGTTATTAAAAGAAAAAATGCACGCCCTTTTCACTTCCAGGTTCAGGAACATGATGTCACTGGCCTGCTTAGCCAATCAGTGGCTTTGGTGGGACACCACTGTGGCTGATTGGCTAAGCGGGTCTGTGAAGTCATGTTCCTCAAACCAAAAATGTTGCAGACCAGGGACTGGGGCTCCATAATACCGGCGGGAGCACAGGAGCAAGGAAAGTAAGTGTTCGTGTTTTTTTCGTAAAATTATTCCTCCCTGATAGAGATGAGCGAAGTTACAGGGATTCGATTCGTCACGATCTTCTCGGCTCGGAAGTTGCTGACTTTAGCCTGCATAAATTAGTTCAGCTTTCAGGTGCTCTGGTGGGCTGGAAAAGGTGGATACTGTCCTAGGAGGAAATTCTACTAGGACTGTATCCACCTTTTCCAGCCCACCGGAGCACCTGAAAGCTGAACTAATTTATGCAGGCTAAAGTCAGCAACTTCTGAGCCGAGAAGTTCGTGAAGAATCGAATCACTGTAACTTCGCTCATCTCTACTCCCTGAGCATATGTGTAAATGTATTTTAAATATTAACCAGTTTTTGTGTTACAAGGATCATCTCTCGCTCTGGAGGGCCTGTCCTGTAATGTTAATGCACCACATGAATGAGTTCTGGGTTATACTTAATTTCCCCTGTGGTGGCGCTGCAGGGAAATTGAATCCATACTGTAAGCTTTCACCAAAGATAACAATTGATTTACTAGAAATCCCAGCAGGGGAACACTTTATTATCAGCTAGTTGTCAAGGGAGACTTCTTACAGGTAGGACATTTTCTATGACAGAGGGCCCCTTTAATTATGGAGAAGGAAGCGAAATGAAGAACATTTCTGGAATATCATATCAATACTCCATTATTGTCTGTGCAGGGTGGCATTGGCTGAGTAAGAGTAAGGTGTTGCTCAAAATATATTCAGAGGCCTGGACATAGTTTATTATGGAACTAATATAAAGTGATCAGTCTTCATTCATCCCTGTGGTGCTGGATTACACATAGTAGACGTCCAGGTTTTCATGTTGTTTTTCATTTAGGGCACATTTAGAGCACAATATTGATGTCCAGGCTGTTTCTACTCTCCTTGGGGAAGATTTATCAAATCTGTGCAAAGGAATGGTGACCAGTTGCCTATAGCAATCAGTAATATGCTTCTTAAATTTTTGAAAAGGCCCTTTAAAAAGAAGCTATCTGATTGGTTGCAAGGGGCAACTGGTCAACTTTTTCTTTACACAGGTTTTGATAAATCCCCCTTGAGTATAAGGGCACTGACCAATACAATTGGTGTCCATTTTTTTTTTTACCACTTTGATGTTGTGGTCAATAGTGAGGCTAACAAAGGCCCCCAGGTCTGTCACAAGCATCTGCTTTTTAGAGCATGCCAGGGAATTGCCAAATAGTAATGTGTGTTAGTGTAACAATGAAGGCAATAATGCAGCTTCAAGTCTTTTAGATGCACAAAAATGAATGAAAACAAAGTAACATATTAACATAATAACATAGTTACGAGTCCATCGAGTTCAACCTCAAACCCAACTGTGTTGATTGAGAGGAAGGAAAAAAAATAACATGAGACTGATTCCAATTGCACAATAAAAGAGGAATAATTCCTTTCCCACTCAAATATGGCAATCAAAATAAATTCCTGGATCAACGTTCTATCCCCATAAATCTAGTATCCATAACCTGTAATGTAATATTTTTTTCAGAAAAACATCCAGACCCCCCTTGAACTTGTTTACTGAGTATCTAAAAACATATGAATGGGAAAAAAAAAAAAAAGCTAGGCTCTTTAAATGTAAAACACATGTAGTATTAAGGGGTTAAAAGAAACAAGCTAAATGTTATTATGTACTGCCCCCAAGTGGATTGAGGATGACATTGTTTGTGTATGTTTTTGTATGGCAGATGGCCTCTTTTTCTCATTGTGTCTTGCACAGTAATATGTGGCTGAATCCTCCAGACTGAGGCGGTTTATCTGTAAATAGGCTGTGGTGATGGAATTGTCTGTTGTTATTGTGAATCGTCCTTCAAAGGATGAGGAATATACTGTGTTTCCATCTGCAGGGTCAATTCTTCCGACCCATTTCAATCCTTTTCCGGGAACCTGTTGAATCCAGTTTATATAGTAGCCTGTGAATGAAAATCCAGACGTCTTACAGGACATCTTCACACTCTCTCCAGGCTTTCTGACTTCTGCGGATGGCTGAACAAGCTGCGCCTGTGACAACACTCCTGTGATGGATAAAATACCACAAGTCAGCAGAAGACAAATGTGAATAAGACCTGATCCATTTATTGGTTTCTGCCTTACCCTGCAGTGAGGATACACACAGCACACACCAGAACAGCAACATGTTGTATAGTGTCCCTGCAATCCAGTGATTCGCAGTCACATCCTGGGTGACAGGCGGCTTTTAACCTATAACACATATGACCTGTAGAAAGACATTTGCATGTGGTGCTTCATCCTATAAAATCCTGACAGGAAACCCTGTGTCATCTATACTTCATCTTACATTATTGCAACTTTTGGGGGGAGGGGTTACGGTAAATTTAACATGATCTCTTTTTTATCTGTGGGTCAGTAGTGTTAAAACTATAACCATCTTTACATGCTTGTCTGTAACTAAACTACTTAAAAAAAAAACTTTTTATAAGAAAATAAATTGCCTTATATTGACCCTCTATTACTCCTTTTGATTTTATTTGTTAAATGGAAAAAGGGTGTAATTGCATATTTATTGGGGGAGGGTCTTATTCACATTTTTTTTAAACTTTATATTACTTCATGAAATTTTCTAAGTCCCCTGCAGGTGACTATTTTTAGCATAATTTGAATTGTTATTACTGTTTAGTGCTATGCATAGGCATGGTTAGCACAATCAGCAATCTACTTGTATAGTCTGCCAGATAGCAGACTATATAAGAAGATTCTTTTAGAGAATCCGGGGCAGATGAGCAGAGTTTTGTCTGCCATCTTGACTCATTGGACTCCCTCAATCATGCTGTATGTGGTCCAATAAGTCTCACAAAGCCCGCAACTATTTTAGGTACCCTGTATCCCTGTATTGGCATTGATCCCGACATCTAAAGGGTTACTGATGTCCGCCATTATCTGTGAGATCCTAGTTGCTAATAGCAGCCGGGACCTACAGTGTATAAAGCAAGCACAGCTCCTGCACTTGCTTCATGTTCATCCTTGTGCGCTAATGGGTTAAACATTATGGGTCAACTAAGGGTTAAACAGAAAAACCTAAAGTGATCAAAAGCAAACAAAAAAGATTTGTTTGTAGTGTTTGTTTTTATTTCTGATTTTTTTTTCCAGCTGATGATCATCTGATAATATAATTTTTGTGGACCATATTATTTAACTGTGGAAAAAATGTCAAGAAAGACACCACAAAAAGTGTTTTTACTAAAAAACACTATAGATTGATATGTATATATAACCAGCCATAGGCTTTCTTCACATGCCATTTCTGCTGTATGCGCCAGAGAAAGTTCTGAAAATTCTGTCCTGTCAGGAACTGTCCAGAGGAAAAGAAAATCCCTAGAAAAACCTCTTCTGCTCTGGACAGTTCCTGACACGGACAGAGGTGTCAGCAGAGAGCACTCTGGTCAGACTGAAAAGCACTATACAGCTTCCATACAGCAACTGATAAGTTCTAAAAGGATTAAGATTTTTAAATCAAAGAAATTTACAAATCTGTTTAACTTTCTGGCACCAGTTCATTTGAAAACATTTGTTTTCTTACAGAGTACCCCTTTAAGGACACAGCCAGCTTCATTTTTGCATTTTAGTTTTTCCTCCTAACCTTCTAAAAGCCATAACTTTTTTATTTTTCCAATTTAATTGATACTTTTGCATACACGCATTACTATTAGTGTACAACTTTTTAACCCCTTAAGGACGCAGGACGTAAATGTACGTCCTGGTCCGGTGTTACTTAAAGCACCAGGACGTACATTTACGTCCTGTACATAACCGCGGGCATCGGAGTGATGCCCAGGTCATGCGCGGCTGATCCAGGCTGCTAATCGCACCCAGGGACCCGCCGGCAATGGCCGACGCCCGCAATCTCGCAGGCGTCCGCCATTAACCCCTCAGATGCCGGGATCAATACAGATCCCGGCATCTGCGGCAGTACGCGATTTCAATGAATGATCTGATCGCCCGCAGCGCTGCTGCGGGGATCCGATCATTCAGAACGCTGCACGGAGGTCCCCTCACCTGCCTCTGTCCAGCTCCCAGAGATCGAACAGACCAGAGCAGAAGATAACCGATAACACTGATCTGTTCTATGTCCTATACATAGAACAGATCAGTATTAGCAATCATGGTATTGCTATGAATAGTCCCCTATGGGGACTATTCAAGTGTAAAAAAGATGTAAAAAAATGTAAAATTAAAAGTAAAAAAAAGTGAAAAATCCCCTCCCCCAATAAAAAAGTAAAACATTGTTTTTTCCTATTTTACCCCCAAAAAGAGTAAAAAATAAATTTAATAGACATATTTGGTATAGCCACGTGCGTAAATGTCCAAACTATTAAAATAAAATGTTAATGATCCCGTACGGTGAACGTCGTGAATGTAAAAAAAAAAATCCAAAATTGCTACTTTTTTAATACATTTTATTTAAAAAAAATTATAAAAAATGTATTAAAAGTTTTTTATATGCAAATGTGGTATCAAAAAAAAGTACAGATCATGGCGCAAAAAATTAGCCCTCATACCGCCGCTTATATGGAAAAATGAAAAAGTTATAGGTCATCAAAATAAAGGGATTATAAACGTACTAATTTGGTTAAAAAGTTTGTGATTTTTTTTAAGCACAACAATAATATAAAAGTATGTAATAATGGGTGTCGTTTTAATCATATTGACCCTCAGAATAAATAACACATGTTGTTTTTACCGTAAATTGTACGGCGTGAAAACGAAACCTTCCAAAATTTGCAAAATTGCGCTTTTCTTTTTAATTTCCCCACAAAAATAGTGTTTTTTTGGTTGCGCCATACATTTTATGATATAATGAGTGATGTCATTACAAAGGACAACTGGTCATGCAAAAAACAAGCCCTCATACTAGTCTGGCGATGAAAATATAAAAGAGTTATGATTTTTAGAAGGCGAGGAGGAAAAAACGAAAACGTAAAAATGCAATTGTCTGAGTCCGTAACCCCTTAACGACGCAGGGCGTATATTTACGTCCTGCGCCGGCTCCCGCGATATGAAGCGGGATCGCGCCGCGATCCCGCATCATATCGCGTCGGTCCCGGCGCTAATCAACGGCCGGGACCCGCGGCTAATACCACACATCGCCGATCGCGGCGATGTGCGGTATTAACCCTTTAGAAGCGGCGGTCAAAGCTGACCGCCGCTTCTAAAGTGAAACTGAAAGTATCCCGGCTGCTCAGTCGGGCTGTTCGGGACCGCCGCGGTGAAATCGCGGCGTCCCGAACAGCTGATCGGACACCGGGAGGGCTCTTACCTGCCTCCTCGGTGTCCGATCGACGAATGACTGCTCCGTGCCTGAGATCCAGGCAGGAGCAGTCAAGCGCCGATAATGCTGATCACAGGCGTGTTAATACACGCCTGTGATCAGGATGAGAGATCAGTGTGTGCAGTGTTATAGGTCCCTATGGGACCTATAACACTGCAAAAAAAAAGGAAAAAAAAAGTGTTAATAAAGGCCATTTAACCCCTTCCCTAATAAAAGTTTGAATCACCCCCCTTTTCCCATAAAAAAAAATAAAACAGTGTAACAAAATAAATAAATAAACATATGCGGTATCGCCGCGTGCGTAAATGTCCGAACTATAAAAATATATCATTAATTAAGCCGTACGGTCAATGGCGTACGCGCAAAAAAAATTCCAAAGTCCAAAAAAGCGTATTTTGGTCACTTTTTATAACATTAAAAAATGAATAAAAAGTTATCAAAAAGTCTGATCAAAACAAAAATCATACCGATAAAAACTTCAGATCACGGCGCAAAAAATGAGTCCTCATACCCCCCCGTACGTGGAAAAATAAAAAAGTTATAGGGGTCAGAAGATGACATTTTTAAACGTATAAATTTTCCTGCATGTAGTTATGATTTTTTCCAGAAGTGCGACAAAATCAAACCTATATAAGTAGGGTACCATTTTAACCGTATGGACCTACAGAATAATAATAAGGTGTGATTTTTACCGAAATATGCACTGCGTAGAAACGGAAGCCCCCAAAAGTTACAAAATGGCGTTTTTTTTTCAATTTTGTCGCACAATTATTTTTTTTTCCCTTTCGCCGTGCATTTTTGGGTAAAATTACTAATGTTACTGCAAAGTAGAATTGTCGATGCAAAAAATAAGCCATAATATGGATTTTTAGGTGGAAAATTGAAAGGGTTATGATTTTTAAAAGGTAAGGAGGAAAAAACGAAAGTGCAAAAACGGAAAAACCCTGAGTCCTTAAAGGGTTAAGGCCAATATGGGCCGAGTCCTTAAGAGGTTAAAAAAAACTTTTTCACAAAATTAGTATGTTTAAAATAGTCATATTTTGACCCCTAAAACTTTTTTATTTTTCTGTATACAGGGCTGTATGAGGGCTCATTTTTTGCACTGTGATCTTTCTTTTTTATTGGTACTACTTTTGCGTATATGTGAGTTTTCATTCCATTTTTATCTTAATTTTTCTGGGATGTGATGTGACCAAAATGCAGCAATTTCTGACTTTTATTTTTGTTTTTTACGTTTATACTGTTCACTGTATGGGATCATTAACATTATATGATAATATTTTGGACATGTATGTATGCAACAATAACAAACATGTTTATGTATTTATAATCTTTTTACATATTTTTTATTACAATTGGAAAAAGGGCATTTTCATTTTTATGAGGGGAAAGTGCTTATTCCCCATAGGGGACTATTCATAGCAATCAGTAGATTGCTTTTACTGTTCAGTGCTATGCATAGGCATAGCACTGATCAGCAAAAATGGCAATCTACTTCTCTGGTGTAGGCTAGGAGCTGGTAAATAGAGCTCCAGTGCCCATTTTGACTCATTGGACCCCCACGATTGCGCCTCGGGTGGTATGATGAGTGCCCTTTTTGAACCCCTGATAATGCCACTGATGCTGTGATCAGTATTAATCATGGCATCGGAAGGGTTTATGGCGTGCATCTGCTCCGGAGCTCCCATCATAAACAGGACGTAAATATATGTCCTGGTGTGTTAAGTACCAGGGCGGCAGTATGTACATTTTCGTCCGTTGTCGTTAATGTTTATGTCTAAGAAAAGTAATTGTCTGTGCACACAATATAGAAAAAAAAAATGTAATTATTTTTTACACTCGCTCAAATAGGTGATATGTCACTTTTTTACGCAAATGGAAAAAAACATGTCAGTTATTTACATATTGGCCCTTATTTACTAAGAGTGTTGGGATTTTTACTAAAGTGAAATGTTGTTTCAGACTTGCAAGATTCCTCTCTATTTACTATTGGGATTCACAGATTTAAAAGTCTGGAACATTTTCTGAACAGCTATTTCTTGGTGGACATTTCCCGCCATTTTTTCACAGGATTTTCTGTAAATTCAACAGTAAATAGGTTGGGTTGTGAAACCACACCACCTTTTGAGCTGACCACGCCCCCTTTGCAACAGACCATGCCCCATTTTTCGGCTTTTCACAATGCAATGTCGGGTTTGTCGGCTTTTTCGCACACTATCGAACATTGTCACACACTGGCACAGAAATGTTGCAGACAATATGCGCCAAAATAACTTGAAATAACTGACAAAAAACGAGTCGGTTTTAGCTTAGTACATGAGGGCCATTGTGTGCACAGACAACTACTTTCACATAGACTTACATAGAGCACATGAAAAATATGGACACAAAACTTTTATTTTTTTATTTTTATTAACAATGAAATGTGCCTGAAAATACACAGTGTGACCATAGGCCTATGATGCACACACAGCTGGGAAGTACAG
Source organism: Hyla sarda (assembly GCF_029499605.1). Lineage (NCBI taxonomy): Eukaryota > Metazoa > Chordata > Amphibia > Anura > Hylidae > Hyla > Hyla sarda. Next base: position 399,377,038 of record NC_079189.1, read on the forward strand.
TAGTACAGTAAGTCAATGAAGGCCTCTTCTTTTCTCAGTAGCCCTTGTAGGCCATAGGCTTGTAACAATATGGTGGTATATATTGGCATTTTGTGGTGGTACGTCTAGTGGTCATGGTCATAGCTGGTCTATAATCTTCAGAAGGGCCCAGTGATGATGACAATGAACAAATGGTTTGTCCGTGTTGATCTGTACCAGTAGATAGACAGGCTGTAATATAATCTGTCCTCTAGTATGACATGCTAGTAGCAGTATAGGTTTACTGATCACAGTATTACTGATCAAGTTGTTTATTTATTGTGTTACTAAACATTGCTTAACATTGCTGTAAAGCCCTAAGTGACTTTACTCTTCCAAATGTCTCCATTAATTCCATGTATATCTGTAATCTTTTATTCCCTAAGGGTGCATTCCCACACGGCGTATTGTGCTGCGTATTTGGTGCTGCGTATTTTCCTACCCATTGACTTCAACAGGGAAAATAAAATACGCAGCAGCAAATACGCAGCAAATACGCCGTGTGGGAACGTACCCTAAAACATGAAACTGTGACTATTTGCTGCCCCCATCTGGTCAATGCTGGTATTGTTTGTGTATGTTTTTGTATGGCAGATGGCCTCTTTTTCTCATTGTGTCTTGCACAGTAATATGTGGCTGAATCCTCCAGACTGAGGCGGTTTATCTGTAAATAGGCTGTGGTGATGGAATTGTCTGTTGTTATTGTGAATCGTCCTTCAAAGGATGAGGAATATACTGTGTTTCCATCTGCAGGGTCAATTCTTCCGACCCATTTCAATCCTTTTCCAGGAACCTGTTGAATCCAGTGTATATAGGAGCCTGTGAATGAAAATCCAGACGTCTTACAGGACATCTTCACACTCTCTCCAGGCTTTCTGACTTCTGCGGATGGCTGAACAAGCTGCGCCTGTGACAACACTCCTGTGATGGATAAAATACCACAAGTCAGCAGAAGACAAATGTGAATAAGACCTGATCCATTTATTGGTTTCTGCCTTACCCTGCAGTGAGGATACACACAGCACACACCAGAACAGCAACATGTTGTATAGTGTCCCTGCAATCCAGTGATTCGCAGTCACATCCTGGGTGACAGGCGGCTTTTAACCTATAACACATATGACCTGTAGAAAGACATTTGCATGTGGTGCTTCATCCTATAAAATCCTGACAGGAAACCCTGTGTCAGCTATACTTCATCTTACACTATGTCACTAGGATAATGTATAATGTAAGATATGACCAGAGATAAATATTGTGATATCACAATCTAATATGTGCAAAAATATGTTTTTCTTATTATTTGTAGGAGGAAATTGAAAAATGTAATGTTGCTACTCTTTGGGGATTCTGCTATAAAACTAACATGTTCTCTCTTTTTCTGGTAGCCATCTTTACATGCTTTTCTGTTACTGTACTACTTTAACCCCTTAAGGACTCAGGGTTTTTCCGTTTTTGCACTTTCGATTTTTCCTCCTTACCTTTTAAAAATCATAACCCTTTCAATTTTCCACCTAAAAATCCATATTATGGCTTATTTTTTGCGTCGCCAATTCTACTTTGCAGTGACATTAGTCATTTTACCCAAAAATGCACGGCGAAACGGAAAAAAAAATCATTGTGCGACAAAATCGAAAAAAAATGCCATTTTGTAACTTTTGGGGGCTTTCGTTTCTACGCAGTGCATATTTCGGTAAAAATTACACCTTATCATTATTCTGTAGGTCCATACGGTTAAAATGATACCCTACTTATATAGGTTTGATTTTGTCGCACTTCTGGAAAAAATCCTAACTACATGCAGGAAAATTTATACGTTTAAAAATGTCATCTTCTGACCCCTATAACTTTTTTATTTTTCCATGTATGGGGTGGTATGAGGACTCATTTTTTGCGCCGTGATCTGAAGTTTTTATCGGTATGATTTTTGTTTTGATCGGACTTTTTGATCACTTTTTATTCATTTTTTAATGATATAAAAAGTGACCAAAATACGCTTTTTTGGACTTTGGAATTTTTTTGCGCGTACGCCATTGACCGTACGGCTTAATTAATGATATATTTTTATAGTTCGGACATTTACGCACGCGGCGATACCACATATGTTTATTTTTTTTTTTTTTTACACTGTTTTATTTTTTTTATGGGAAAAGGGGGGTGATTCAAACTTTTATTAGGGAAGGGGTTAAATGAACTTTATTAACACTTTTTTTTTACATTTTTTTTGCAGTGTTATAGGTCCCATAGGGACCTATAACACTGCACACACTGATCTCTAATGCTGATCACTGGCGTGCATTAACACGCCTGTGATCAGCATTATCGGCGCTTGACTGCTCCTGCCTGGATCTCAGGCACGGAGCAGTCATTCGTCGATCGGACAACGGGGAGGCAGGTAAGAGCCCTCCCGGTGTCCGATCAGCTGTTCGGGACGCCGCGATTTCACCGCGGCGGTCCCGAACAGCCCGACTGAGCAGCCGGGTCACTTTCACTTTCACTTTAGAAGCGGCGGTCAGCTTTGACCGCCCCTTCTAAAGGGTTAATACCGCACATCGCCGCGATCGGCGATGTGTGGTATTAGCCGCGGGTCCCGGCCGTTGATTAGCGCCGGGACCCACGCGATATGATGCGGGATCGCGGCGCGATCCCGCTTCATATCGCGGGAGCCGGCGCAGGACGTAAATATACGTCCTGCGTCGTTAAGGGGTTAAAAAGAAGACTTTTTGTAAGAAAATAAGTATGTTTACAATTGTCCTGTTCTGACCACTATAACTTTCTTAATTTTCTGTTTCTGTAGCTGTGTGAGGGCTCATTTTTTGAGCCACGATCTGCAGTTTTTATTGGTACTTTGCTTATATGTGTCTTTTTGATCACTTTGTATTCCATTTTTTCTGGGATGTGATGTGATAAAAATCTGCAATTTTTGACTCTTTTAATATGATTAATGTTTACACCGTTACAGACTATTTATAGCAAGCTATTCATATTACTGTTCAGTGCAATGCATTGGTATAGCGCTTATCAGTACAAGCAGAAATCTACTGGTATAGTCTGTCAAATGGCAGTCCATACAAGAATGTCCCCTCGCTGCATGTGCTCCGATAAGTCTCACAAAGCCTACAACTTCTTGCATCTTAGTGCCCTGATCAGTATTAATCATGGCATCCAAAAGGTCACTGGTAGGCATCAGCATGATCACTGATGTATGCCATTATCTGTCAGGTTCTGGCTGTTAATAGCAGATGGGACCTGCTGTTCATGAAGTAAGCACAGCTCCTGCACTCGCTCCATGTTTATGACATAAATGTACATCCTGGTACAATACATAACATAACGTACATTTATATCATTTTGGTGACACAGGGGTGCAAGATATGTTGTTTCCCAACACCAAAGGCTGTCCTGTGGGCTTCGGTTCTTCTCGGGCATGCCTGCTGCTCTTGTGTTGAGCCCACTGTGAAAATGTTTACAGTGTTCCTTTAAGTTAGAGATGCAGTGATAATCAGGTGATCATGTCTGCCCAATGGCAAGCTCAAAATTCTCATGTATATAGTGTAGGGAGGCAGGAGTTGCCCCAGTTCTGGAGTAGTTCCATTCTGAGTATAGTGTGGAAAGGAGGTGGAAGACGTGTGTGGAGAATCCTTAGGGAAGCCTACAGATAATATCTTCTCAAGTCTTCCCGCCATTCTGCAAGCATTCCCCTGTACAGCAGTGAGTCAAGCCCTGGCGGTGATAGTAATTGGACCTTGTCAGAACCCTAGTCAGCGTGGGATATCTTCCAGTCTCAAATCTAAAGTCTATATCAATAAAGTGGGTGAAAAGCACCATAAGTGCCAGCAAGGTGTGGTGTCAGGGTGCGAGGTGCAGGGTAGATTCAGGGCAGATGTTATGTCCCAAGGGGCAGATGGTATTAACCCCTTCTTGTCGTGACTCCAGGGTGTGGTTTATCCTTAACCACCTGAAGGTAATACAGCTGGTCCTGGGTTAGGCAGGGGCAATGAAGACACCAACACCAGATTAAGGATAACGGCAGCTTTACTGAGGCAAGACAGGTGATATAGTCTTTGCAGTACAGCCAGATATCCCAGGGGGTTACCAGTGGTACAGGGGGACCTCGCAGGCTTGCTGGGAATTGCAGTAGTTAGACTGACTTTAGTGCAGGCCACAGTGACTACAGATGGACTTGACAGAGATGGTGACTGACAATAAGATGACTTGACTTACTGATGACTGACTTATGGCTGCAGGACTTTAGGCTTGAGGCCTCAAATGCTCTGGAAACAGACACAGGAACAACTTGACTGGACTTGACCTCAGCATACAGCAGAAGAGAAGAGAGATATTGCAGCCCCTCCCCTGGTTATATAGGGGGGCTGTGCAAGGTTCCCATAGGTCACTTAGGGGGGGGGGGGGGGGGTCACCTGGTCACTGGAGCCTCCTGGGTAACAATCATGTGGTTTTACAATTAAAGAAACAGTACATTAAATGATGCAAACCTATATATAATATGGTGATACTATAAGGGGGACCCAGGGGACATGCAGGGACTCTGCCTGACAAGGAATCTTCGGCTAAATATGGCGTTCCCCCCGAGATGGGAAGCCAATAATTTGCCAGACTAATTGACGAAGACATAAAACTAAGATTTTATTTTGTGCATTTTCCTAGCATGGTCGACATAAAAGTGTCTGTGCAATTTTTGTCTAATAAGGCGAAGCTTCTCTGCCAATTTGGGAGATGGCGCTGACTTGTTCATGTCTTCCACCAGCTTTTTTTTTCTGCCTGGAGATTATTTAAAATCAACAAGCTGCCCTTTTTTAGGATGTGTCCCCATTTAATAAAAAATTCCCTAATGACTGCCTTATGGTCATTCCACACAGTTGTAAGTTGTGTGAAATTAGTGGAAAAATACCTAGATAAATCTGCCATCAGTTCAGTTCTATAAGTAGGGTGCCAATTTAGCTGAGTAATGCGAGTGATAAATGTGGAAACACACAGTTTTTGACACAAAAGGCATCAGACACAAACAAGTGAGTTTCCTGTACACAGAGCACGTCACACCACAGGGATTTAGCTTCAGATCACATGTATGCATGTTTTTGTGGAGCATTTAAGCCATTGACATTTAATGACACAACCTTAAAGGGGCACTGCGCTGTTAACATCTTATCCCCTATCCAAAGAATAGATTGCTGGGTACCGCCGCGATCTCCGGACTGGCAGCGGCATGTCTACGGCAGCTGCATGTCTATGGGAGTACATAGCCGTCACGCCTCCTCCCATAGACATGAATGGAGGGGGCATGGTGGCTGGCATCGCCAGTTATCGGGCACGGAGCAGAGTTCGCTCCATGTAACAGAATGACAGGGGTGTCGCAGCCAAGATCGCTGAGGTCCCCAGCGGTGGGATCCCCGCAATCTAACATCTCATGCCCTATCCTTTGGATAGGGGATAAGATATTTACAGTGGAATACCCGACAGTGAAGGAGGCTTCCTCAATACGCCTAGCAGATCTGGAGTGATGGTCTCCCAACATAACATAAAAGTCTGTACAAAAGCAAGTAACTGAAAATAAAGGGAAAAGGAGAGGAAAAAAACAAAACACAGTTAGGCTAGGTTCACATGTCATGTCAGGCGTCCGGCATAGTTTCCCTCTGGCGTGCACTTTAGGAAAACTGATGCTAAAACTGATCCTATTCCTTTGAATGGGACAGGTCACAATCATCCGGTGTTTCAATTTTGACGCTGGATGGTTGGACATGCCAGATGGCACAGGACAGGGGAACGCAGCTTGCCGGATGCCATACAACTGATGCACGTTGTCATCATTTATGGCATCAGTTGCATCGAGATCAAGGCTGAGTTCATCTATGTCGGAAGCCAGACATATGTGATCCCAGCCTTATATGTACATAATTTAGCGATTATAGCGTGCAGCAGTTATGGGAGCCAAATTTTGTCGCATCTATAAGGTGATAGCAGAGAGATCTATGAACAGAGACATTGTACTGAATTGCTCAGGGAAATGTTCTCGTTGTTTGGATTTTGCCATTAATGCTTCTTTGACATGGAAAAAGTGAATCCTTGCCAAGACGTCTCTAGGGACATCATCTGCCAGGTGTTGAGGTCGGGGAACTCTGTGAGCTCTATTGATCCCTCGGCGGGTTGTTAGGCAGCATGGCTGACATAAAGTAGTTGAGAAATGCTTGGAAATCTTTGACGGAGATTTCTTCTGGAATGCGTCTCTTCCAGGTCAGCAACTTTTGCATGTAAGTCTTGCACATCTGATTCCTGATCATTATTAACAAGACGTGATTTGCCAAAATTGGGGTGATTATGGCTTACGGCTCATGAAAACCCCAAATCCACAATCTTGGAACATTTGAATAGTGTGAAAAGGTGCAATATTCCAGGCTCACAGTTTCCCACTGCAATAATCTAATTAAGCCATAACCTCTGCAAAGGGTTCCTGAGCCTTTCAGTTGTCTCCCAGTCTGGTTCAGTAGCAATCACAATCATGGGAAATACTGCTGACCTGACAGTTTTGCAGAAAACCATCATTGACACCCTCCATAAGGGAAAGCCTTAAAAGGTAATTGTAAATGAAGTAGGATTCTCCCAAAGAATTGTATGAAAGCACATTAATAGACAGTTATGTGGAAGGGAAAAGTGTGGAAGAAAAAGTCGCACAAGCAGCAGGGATGACCGCAGCCTGGAGAGGATTGTCAGGAAAAGGCCATTCAAAAGTGTTGGGGACTTTTACAAGGAGTAGACTGAGGCTGGAGTCCGAGCATCAAGAGCCACCACACACAGACAGATCCTGCACATGGGATTTAAATGCCATATTCCTCTTGTAAAGCTGCTCTTGAACAACAAACAACGTCAGAAGCGTCTTACCTGGGCTAAAGAGAAACAGACCTGGTCTATTGCTAAGTGGTCCAAAGTCCTCTTTTTTGATCAGAACAAGTTTTGCATCTCATTTGGAAACCAAGGACCCAGAGTATGGAGGAAGAATGGAGAGGAACACATTTTAAGATGCGTAAAGTCCAGCGTGAAGTTTCCAAAGTCTGTGTTGATTTTGGGAGCCATGTCATCTGCTGGTGTTTGTCCACTGTGCTTCATTAAGTCCAGGGTCAATGCATTTGTCTACCAGGAGATTTTGGAGCAGTTCATGCTTCCTTCCACACATTGACTTCATTTTCCAGCAGGACTTGGCACATGCCCACACTGCCAAAAGCACCAAAACCTGGTTCAATGACCATGGGATTACTGGGCCAGCAAACTCACCTGACCTGAACCGCATAGAGAATCTATGAGACATTGCCAAGAGAAAGATGAGAGGTATGAGACCAAACAATGCAGAAGAGATGAAGGCCGGTACTGAAGCATCTTGGTCTTCCATAATACCTCAGCAGTGTCACAGGCTCATAGCTTCCATGCCACGCTGCATTGAGGCAGTAATTGCTGCAAAAGAGTCCCAAAGCAAGTACCGAGTACATACTGTATGCATGTTTATACTTTTCGGAGGTGCTATTGTTCTATGTACAATCCTTGTTTTCTTGATTGCATGTAATATTCTAACTTTCTGACATTGTGGATTTGTTTTTTTTTAATGAGCAGTAATCATCACAATTATGACAAATCACTGATTGAACTATCTTTCATTGCATGTAATGAGTCTCTCATATATTAGTTTCACCTTTTAAATTGCATTACTAAAATAAATAAACTTTTGCACAATATTCAAATTTTTCAAGTATCAAATGTATAGGGAGCAGTGTTTAAGTGATGGTGGCAGAATTAGAGGTGTTTAACATTAGCAACATGTGTTTAACCCCTTAACGACAATGGATGTAAATGTACTTCATGGTGTGGTGGTACTTAGCACACCATGACTACATTTATGCCATGTACATGTCGCGAGCACCGGATTGGTGGTTGCATCATGCATGGCAGGCCCCGGCTGCTGTCAGCAGCCAAGGATCCGCCGGTAATGGTGGACATCAGCAATCTCTCTGATGTCCGCCATTAACCCCTTAGATGCTGTGATCAATACAGATCATGGCATCTGCAGCAGTGTGACACTTAAAATGGATGATCTGATCGCCTGCAGCACTGCCGTTGGGATCCGATCATCCAGCATGGTGGCCAGAGATCCCCTCACCTGCCCCCGTCTGTCTTCAGGGGTCTTCTGCTCTGGTCTGAAATCGAGCAGACCAGAGCAGAAGATTGCCGGTAACACTGACCAGTGCTATGCCTATGCATAGCACTGAACAATATTAGCAATCAAATGATTGCAATAAATAGTACCTATGGGGACATAAAAAGTGTAAAAAAGGAAGTTAAAAAAAAAAAAATTTGAAAAATCCCCTCCCCCAATAAAATTTAAAATTGTCCCTTTTTCCTATTTTACCCGCGCAGGTGATAATGTCCAAACTTTCAAAATATAATGTTAAATGGGCACTGTCAGATACAAAAACTTTTGATATGTTGTAAAGCATGTATAACCAATAGGTTTTGCAATTGCTTTCATTAGAAAATGTTCAGTATTTCATACTGAGAAAGCCAGTCAAACAACTGCACCCCTGTCTGCTTGGACACATACTTATCCTGCTGTGTCCATGCATCATCACTATGTCATGGACACACTTCCTTGATTGACAGCTGTGAGTGCAGGGCTCACAGCTGGAGGAAAAATCCTCCCACTGTCAGCTTGTGTCCTGCTACTGTCAGTGAGGACAAGCTGGGAGTTGTAGTTTTGCTAATGCTAGGGGAGATGTGAGCAGACAGCATAGTGAGGGAGGGGACAGAGAACTGAACAGCAAGGACATGCCCGCTCCCTTTGAGAGGAATTCAGACTAGTGAGCTAAATTAAAAGTGTAATAAAAAATAAATAAAGGTGCTAAACACATAAAAATTAGATGTACATGGTCCGGATTAGGTACTTTAGTGATATATTAAAAAACGGGTACGCTTTAATTTGACCATATAATGAACGGAGTAAACGTAAAAATTTTTTTTAAAAAGTCAAAAATTGCTGCTTTTTTGTCACATTTTACTCCAAATTTTTTTTTATAAAAAGTGATTCAAAAGTAAAATCTAAGCAAAAGTGGTACCAATAAAAACTACAGATCACGTTGCAATAAATGAGCCCTCAAATGATCCCGCAATTTTAAACATAAATTTTTTTTTAAAATAATTTAAGATTTTATGTAAAGTCATAGAATTATAAAAGAAAAGCATATAACATGGGTATCATTTTAATTGTAATGACCCATAGATAAAAGAAAACATGTCAATTTTACTGTAAAGTGTACACCGTGAAAACAAAACCTTCAAAAATTTCGTAAAATGCAGTTTTCTTTTCCCCCCATAGATAATTTTTTTTTTTTGCGCCTTATGAATGATGTCATTACAAAGTAAAATTGATGATGCAAAAAAGAAGCCCTCATATTGATCTGTGGATGGAAATATGAAAGAGTTATGATTTTTAGAAGGTAAGGAGGAAAAAATGAAAATGCAAAAATAAAATTGGCCTGGTCCTTAAAGGGGTGCTCTGCCCTTAGACATCGTATCCTCTATCCAAGGATAGGGGATAATATGTCTGATCACCAGCAGTGGGATTCCCACAATCTCTCCTGCAGCCCCCCGAGTCCTCAGCTGTACGGAGCTAAGTTTGCTCCATGGCGGTTCCTGATGTCACGCCAAACCCCTTAATGCAAGTCTGTGGGAGGGGGTGTGAGAGACATAGGAGCACCATGTTGCTTGGAAGGGGGACCATAGGCATCCAGCTCAGCATAATGAGAAGATGTAGCCAGCGGGTGTACATCACAGGCAGCTCCGGGAGAAGGAGGTAAGTAAGCACTGCGTCGTGATGATTAACCCCTTAAGGACGCAGGGTTTTTCCGTTTTTGCATTTTCATTTTTTCCTCATCACATTCTAAAAATCATAGCGCTTTCAATTTTGCACATAAAATTCCATATGATGGCTTATTTTTTGCGCTGCCAATTCTACTTTGCAGTGACATTAGTCATTTTACCCAAAAATCCACGGCAAAACGCAGTGCATTTTTCGGTAAACATAACACCTTATCTTTATTCTGTAGGTCCATACGGTTAAAATGATACCCGACTTATATAGGTTGGATATTGTTGTACTTCTGGAAAAAATCATAACTACATGCAGAAAAATTTATATGTTAACAATTCTCATCTTCTAACCCCTATAACTTTTTTATTTTTCTGCATACGGGCCGGTATGAGGACTCATTTTTTGCGCCGTGTTCTGAAGTTTTTATCGGTAACATTTATTCATTTTTTCATGATATAAAAAGTGACCAAAAATACGCAATTTTGACTTTGGAATTTATTTGCACGTACGCCATTGACCGTGCGGTTTAATTAACGATATATTTTATAGTTCGGACATTTCCACATGCGGCAATACCACATATGTTTATTTTTATTTACACAGTTTTTTATGGGAAAAGGGGGGTGATTCAAACTTTTATTAGGGAAGGGGTTAAATGACCTTTGTAACTTTTATTTTTCACATTTTTTTGCAGTGTTATAGCTCCCATAGGGACCTATAACACTGCACACTCTGATCTTTTACCCTGATCCCTGCAAAGCCATAGCTTTGCATGGATCAGCGAGATAGGGGCTAGCTGATCGCGATTTTATCCCAATGTCCCGATCAGCCCGACTGAGCTGCTGGGAAGCGCTTACTTTCATTTTTAGACGCGTCGATCAACTTTGTTTGCTGCGTCTAAATTGTTAATAGCGCGCGGCACAACGATCGGTGCCGCACGCTATTAGCCCAGGGTCCTGGCTATCGGTAGCACACCGGTACCGGGCAAGGGGCGTACAGGTACGCCTTTCGTCTTGAACGAGTTAAGCAGGCGAGGAGGATGTGAGCCATCATGGCTTGCTGTGAATGCACTATATGAGGAAGTCTCGACGCCATCTTGGGGAGAGCGTCTTGCAGGAGCTGAAAAAAATCAGTTATTTCTTAGGCTTCCTGTCAGTTTAACCTCTTCTTCTTGATGCCATTTGTAGCGGAGGGTTTTAGAATTTTAGAAGAATTGTGTGCAGAAATCAGCTGCCAAACAGGGTCTGGGCAACTTTGTAAGTCGCTTAAAGCAGGAGCTTGCAGATCATGCAGCCATCTCTCACTGCGGCCAAGCCACAACTCTTAGAAATGCATCCACTGCCATACAACCTGATAAGATATATAGCGGTACTTTATGAAGTGGCAAAAGAAAGTGTGATAGCCTGGGGCATGTAGGGTATTGGGAGTGTAGCTGTGCGGTAATTAAAGGGTGTTTGTTAACCCTTGCTATTTGTGACATCAGGGTGAGGGCTCATCAGTAATGCTTGTCCTACCACCACCCTTCCCAAGAGCGTTAGGGAGGTATATAATAATAGATTGTCCACAATCGGAGAGTTTTCTGAAACAGGATTAACTTTTACTGAAGATTTTCTGCAAGCTTCAATAACAGAACAGTCTCTAGGTATACAACTGCTTACTCTGGAGATTGACAATGGATGGGACTTTAGAATTTAGAGTCTTTAGGTATTGTGTGCTGTTCCACTGGATTTAGGGGATTTAGTTGCGGTCCAGTAGTCACACTAGCATTAGCGGGGGGTTAGATTAAAAATCATGGTTTTGGTTCAGCTGAGGCTGGTAGGTTTTCAGGCCTAGTGTGTCTTTGAAAGTTGCGCAGAACCGTCCTGTTAGTCCGGCATCCACGAGAGCAGCAACCCAAGAGAGCGATAATTGGACACAGCTCCCTTATATGGGCAGGGGCTGGACTAGTGCTAATTGGTCCATACTGATGTCAATTACCATTACAAAGATTTGTGGGTAACACGTGACCCAGGGACCTCCAAAGGTCCTCCAACATACCATAGAGGTTATTAACATGGTCACATGACCGAAGGTCCTAAGACGCTAAACAAAGTAGGTACTATACATTATTATAAGATATATAGTATTATTAAATATATAAACGTATTAACATTAGAGAATTAGACTTGCGGAGATGCGACTAGGGGCTGTCCCACCTGAGGAACCCTACCTGAACGTAGTTACTCTGACTTTGGGGACCTCTACACTAGGTACGGTATGTAATACGGTACCGGGATACCACAAAAGTATATTTCCATTGTATACTTCAAATTACCTGTCAGCTTGAGCTTGAAAAAGGCCAGGTGAGCTGGCAGAAACGTTACTTTGGACACTTATCTAACTATGGAATAAATCAACACTTTTTTTCATGAGAGATGTGTTCTGCGGATTCATCTTAATTTTTGTATACCACATGGACCCTTGACCCAGGTCTGCATCTGCGTGCACACTGCATCGCTTTATTATTGGATTGTGCTGCTTTCCTACTAATACATATATAAATATATATATATATATATATATATATATATATATATATATATCTATATACATACAGGGGACTGCTGCCACCTAGTAGATGACAGAGATATTCTTCTGAGGTTTTTGCCTTGTTGGTTTATGTGGTTTTATCACTGTGTATCTTGCACAGTAGTAAGTAGCCGTGTCCTCCAGTGCCAGCCTGTCAATTGTTAGATATGATGAACTAAGTGAATCTTCCTTTGTTATGGTGAATCTTCCTTGGAATGATGGAGAATAATCTGTGCTTCCAGTATTAGTAGCAATGTATCCAATGTATTTCAATTCTTTATTTGGAGTCTGTTGGATCCAGAATATAGCATAGCTGGTAAATGTGTATCCAGAAGCTGTACATGGTAATTTTACACTCTCTCCAGGCTTTTTCAACTCTGAGCTGGGTTGTGTAAGTTGTGGATCTGACAAAATACCTGTAGATAGGAATGAAATACCATATATTAGAGGTAACACAATGTAATATCTGGTCTATGGAATGGTATCTGACTTACCAGAGACCAGAAACAAGCACAAGACACAAAGGAAGAGAAACATCTTGTGACTCTTCTCCAGAACTACTCATGTAGGAAACTGCATGTCAGCTTTGGTTTTTATACCTGACATGTCACTCAGGAAGCTTGTATAATATTTGCATATTTTGGGGTATAAAATGTTGTAGTCATTGAAAGCCTCCTTAATTATATGCAGATTTGTTGTAAATGCTATGTGTACATATTTTCCAATATAATGGCCAATATTTAGCAAAATGAAGCAATATTAAATATAGAAAATATAAATAGATGGGGACTGTTCTGGTTTCTGACCTGAACAACATGAAAAAATTCAAGAAAACTTTTGTAAATACACAATAACACAGTTATACAAGCATAATAAGGCACCCATAGACTTGGATCTGTACACATGAAATAAGAGGCATACAGAGGGGGACAAATAAATCAGAAACAAATGTGGACTGCACCATTGATGCAATTTATTTGAAGTTTTTCTTATCTAAAAGTATTACCTCTAGGAGAGAATATCTCTTTAAGGCTAAGTCTCCACTTTTGCCCTGCGTTTTTTGCCCTGCGTTTTTAGGGATTAAAAAAAAGCCTGCAAAAATTGCCAGTGCAAGTGACGTCATCATGCATTTTTTCTTGCGTTTTTTTCCGGGGTTTTTTTTTTCATTTGTGTGGAAATTGCACCTTGGCATTTTTTTTTTGGTACCCAAAATTTCTTGGGTACAAAAAAACAAAAACGCAATGTATATATTTAATAACCCAATTTTTATTATTTTTTTTAATAAATTGTGTGTTTCACTTTTTAAATACATTTTTATGTAGTACTAATACTCCCAGCATGGAACAGACTGTTCCATGCTGGGAGTGATAGTATCTGTACTATAGACATATATTGTCCATAATATAGCAGAGAAGCGGGGAGTCTATACATCGCTCGCCTCTCTGCACTATACTCCGGCCACTGATGTCAACAGAAATTCATATTTCCCACCCAGAGCTGTGATTGGCCGGATGGTTACAGCCAATCACAGCTCTGAGGAAAAGATGAATGAATGAGTGGCCGGCCCGGAGTATAGTGCAGAGCAGGGATGCGAGCGATGTATACAGTCGCTCCATCTCTGCTATAGACAGGAAGGTCACAGAGGGTGTCAGTAGTGACATCCACTGTGATGTGTCCTTAAGCAGGCACTACTACTCCCAACATGGAGCACACTCTGCTCCATGCTGGGAGCTGTAGTACCTGTATTAATAGACAGATCGCAGCAAGTGTAACTTCTGACACCCGCTGTGATCTGTCTATTAATGCAGCTCAAAAACTAACCAAGCAAAGGAAATATATGGTCCTTCAACCACTGATACGTACACCCTTGGAGATAAATTATAGTAAATCAATCCACTTAAATCTACCAATGAGGCCACAAATATATACACAATGAGCTAAAATGTTAACTTTTATTAAAGGTCACAATAAAAAGACATTGCCTCACAATAAAGTGCTCAAAAAAGTTGCATCATATATATATATTACAAGATGAAAGACATAAATCCAGGGTGGGGTATAGGATACAGGTGAATAACCTGACCTAACCGACCCTGCCTAGTCTAGCCCCTTACCCTGACTAGAATACGTGTGGACAGGGACAAGGGATATAAATGATGTACAAAACCAAAAATATCAAACATAGAAAAATAGACAATAAAATGACACGATATGTCTAAACTCTTACTCCTTATAACCGTTAATGCAGCTCCCAGCATGAGGCAGAGTGTGCTCCATGTTGGGAGTAGTAGTAGCTGCAGTTATGGAAAGATCACAACGGGTATCACTTCTGACAGCCGCTGTGATCCTCCTGTATAATGTATAGATGCAGCGGCCGCTCTCCCATGGTCCCCTGCACGGCTGTATATATACACATGTTCCTATTTCTCACAGAGAGCTGTGATTGGCTGGACCCATCTGGCCAATCACAGCTCTGTGGGAAATATGAATAAGTGTAAATATACGTCAGGGCAGGGGACCATAGAAGAGCGGCCGCCGCATCTATATATTATACAGAAAGATTGCAGCGGGCGATCTGTCTATTAGTACAGGTACCGTAGTACTACTCCCATCATGGAACAGTGTGTTCCATGCTGGCAGTAGTAGTACTAACTAAAAAAAAATGTAAAAAATAAAGCAAAAAAGTGAAAAACACACACACAATACATTTTTATAATTGTCGGCTACATTTTTATTTCCCCGCACACATAAATTGATCCCTGTTTAAAAAGTAATAGTTTTTTTTTTTTCAATAATATACATTTCGTTAGATACAATTTTTTCCTTCACTACTGTATATTTTTGGAAAAAAAAATGTTAATGGTACCCTACGAAATTTTATTAAAAACAGCTATCTAGCTATCTTTTTTGTCCAAAGTCCAAAAAAGATTAAAAACCGCCTGCAAAAACGCCAAAGTTAAAATCCACATAGTGTTTTTCTTGGTGTTTTCTCACTCCCATAGACTTCTATTGGAGCAAAACGCCACGATTTTGACAAAAAACGCCGGTTTGAGGGAACTGCAGCGTTTTTTTCAAAACGCCAAAGAGCGGGAGAAAACGCAGAAAAAGTGAAAAAACGGCAAAAGGATTAAAAAAAACGCCAAAGTGAAAAATCGCAAAGTGGAATTAGAAATTTGCGATTTCTCATTGATTTACAGCTAACATCTGGCCGCAGCATTTTTTGACGAAAAAAAGGCCATGTGGCAGAATTGGCGTTTTTCTTTGCATTTTGAAAAAACAAAACAAGTGAAGACTTAGCCTTAATATGACACCCAACGGAGCATTGTATGGTGGCATTACCAGTCTCACATAGTATAGAGCGAAATGGGAATTTACTAAAACTTCTTACTTTCAAACTCACAGCAAGTTTCCTGCTGCGAGTTTTAAAGGGGACGGGCTCTCCGACAGCTGCCTGCAGGAAATTTTCAGCAGCAGAATCTCCACTGAGGAAAATCCACCACAGACCCCATTGAAATCAATAGGGTCTGCCTCGGATTTTCAACAGTGTAAATCCACAGCTGAAAATCTGCTACGGACAGCCGGGGGAGAGCTTGCCCCCTTTTAAACACGCAGCTAAAAACATGCTGTAAGTTTCAAAGTAATGCGCTTCTGTGAACATACCCTACAATGGTTTTGTGTCCTGTTTAAAAACTGTATACAAACTGTTTTTGTTTTTTTGCATTGAAGTCAATGAAAAGTGGATGCTTCTACAGTGCCATTTTTTTGGGGGGGATACATTTTTTTCTTGTACCTTGCAAACCACACCCACTTTCCTTGGAATTTCAATAAAACAATTGAAACTTTATTGCACTAAAGTGTTAACCCCAAAAAAGTATATGTTTTTTTTTATTACAAAAACTGATGCAACTGGACCTCTAAATTCAAACCACATACGGTTTAAAACCATATGCAGTTTAATTTCAGAGCACACATTTGCATCAAGTTTTGTCAGTTTTTAGGGCATACGTTCTGCTAAAAAAAATTAAACTAATGCAAAATAATATGGCAAAATCGTGATATGAATGTAGCCTAATTCTCCCAGTCCTCGCAGCAGTGAGGAGCAGCAACTGGGAGCATCTGAATGGCAGCTGAAAAGGATCAAGGCAGGAGAATATGACTTGGATTTTTTATGTACTAAATGTACAGATGGGAGTTGTGCAAAGCTAGCAGGTAATAGTAGTACTAATAGACAGTGGCGTAGCGTGGGTTGTCAGCACCCGGGGCAAGGCAAGTACCGTATTTATCAGGATATACAACGCACCGGCCTATAATACGCACCCTCATTTTACCAAGGATATTTGGGTAAAAAAAGTTTTTTACCCAAATATCCATGGTAAAAGGAGGGTGCGTGTGTGCGCGTGTATACCCCGATACACCCCCAGGAAAGGCAGGGGGAGAGAGGCCGTCATTGCCCGCTTCTCTCCCCCTGCCCTTCCTGGGGTATAGACCCCTGCTGCCGGCCCTTCTCTCCCCCTGGCTATCGGCGCCACTGCCCGTTCTGTCCCCCTGACTATCGGTGCCGGCGCCGATAGCCAGGGGGAGAGAAGCAGCACCGACAGCCAGGGGGAGAGAAAGGTGCCGCTGCCCGTTGCCTCCCCCCATCCCCGGTGGCATAATTACCTGGGTCGGGTCCGCGCTGCTGCAGGCCTCCGGCGCGCGCCCCCTGCGTCGTTGCTATGTACGGCGCGGCGCACTGACGTCATGCGCCGCGCCGTGCAGTGCATAGCAACGACGCCGGGGACGCACGCCGGAGGCCTGCAGCAGCGCGGACCCGACCCAGGTAATTATGCCACCAGGGATGGGGGGAGGCAACGGGGCAGCGGCGCCGGCAATGGGTGCCGCTTCTCTCCCCCTGGCTATCGGCACCGATAGTCAGGGGGACAGAACGGGCAGCGGCGCCGATAGCCAGGGGGAGAGAAGGGTCGGCAGCAGCGCTCTAGACCCCAGGAAAGGCAGGGGGAAAGAAGCGGGCAGCGACGGCCTCTCTCCCCCTGCCTTTCCTGGGGGTGTATCGGCGTATAACACGCACATAGACTTTAGGCTAAAAATTTTTGCCTAAAAAGTGCGTGTTATACGCCGATAAATACGGTAATTTGCGCCCCCTAACCCATGGATTTTAGCACTCGAGTCTCTTCCACTAGATTAGTTAAAGGAACCCTTACCCCCTAAGCACATGTATTGTTTGTTATGAAAATACTGATGTAATTAAAGTAAAATGCATCTAAATCCAAGTTTCTTTTCAAACACTTTATTGAGTGCGAACATGCATTACACATTCTCCACATTTTCAGCAGGTCTATGAATACAAATCTACAAATTTAGTAACCTAGCATGGGCCATGCTATTATATGTCGTCTCACAACCATCGTAAACGGCAAAAAATATCAATAACAAAAACTAAACATCAAAATGGAACCATACCCTGGAGATGATCCAAGGCACATGACTTTGAGTATTATAAGTAAGCGGCAAATGTCAGGGGGGCATTATATGTGCATTATATGGGCACATGACAGGGGGCCCCTGTCATGTGCCCCCACATATATTGCCCCCTGACATGTGCCCCTCACATATAATGCCCCGCTGTCATGTGCCCCCACATATAATGCCCCCCTGATATGTGACCCTGACTTATAATGTCCCCTGTCCTGTGCCCCTCACATATAATGCCCCATGTCCTGTGCCCCTCATATATAATGCCCCCTGAGGGGGCAGGACAGGGGGCATTATATGTGAAGGGCACATGTCAGGGGGGGCATTATATGTGAGGGGCACATGAAAAGGGGTATTATATATGAGGTGCACATATAATGCCCCCCTGACATGTGCCCCTTACTCATCATTTGCCCCTCTCACTTATAATTTGCTCCCCCTCCCCTTTCTCACGCCCGTCACCTTTCTCCCACGCTGCGGCTGCTCCATTCCTGCAGTCAGTGAGAGCCGCGGGGACGTGATCTCCGGGCGCTGGCGTGATGATGTGATGTCATCGCGTCCGCCTGCCGTGATTGGCTCTCACTGACTGCAGGAATGGAGCAGCCGCGGCGTGTGATAGCAAGGGGATGGGCGTGAGAAAGGGGTGGTGGAGCAGGACAGCCGACAGCTCCCGCTCCACCATGCGATAGTTAGGAAGAGGGGGAACAATCTCGGGGGGGGGGCAATTGCCCCATTGCCCCCCACCCCCCTGGATCCGCCACTGCCTCCACAGTGGGCGGCAACCCGGCGGCTCGGATCGGATTCACACAGCCAGCACTGCAGAGAGAGTGAGTGAGCCAGGCAGGGGCAGAGAGCTGCGAGGGCGCCCCCCCAGATGTTGCGCTCGGTGCGGCCGGCCCCCCCTGCACCCCCCACACTATGCCTCTGCTAATAGAGTCTATGGTATCAGGGTAGTTTGAGGACCTTAGTTAGATACTAATTACCTTCCTTTGGCTACTGTAGGAGAGTATTGGTTGTAATAGAAAGCCAGACCTCCCCTCCCCCACACACACATTTGGAGCAGCACAAACACGTCTCCAAAGTTGGGGGATGATATGCTCAGGAATGAAGCAGCGGGTGAGTTTAGCGGCTAGAGTTGGGCCCCATACAGATACAAGATATAGTGGGGGGTCCCAGTGGCCAGACCCCCTCCCTTGCAATTAGACACTTGGATAGAGGATACAGTTTTTTAAAATTAGAGTACCCCTTTTAAAAGTCAGATTGGCAGTGACTAAGGGGTTAAGGGCACAGTATTTGTCCAGCCTCTAAGTTTTTATTGAAACCGCCCTCTAAAAGGTATCTGCAAACTTTTGGGCAAAAATTAGATAAAGCATACCTATTGAGGGCAGCTAGGCTTTAGTGATGACATCAAATCATGTCTAAAATTATGATAATAATATTATAATTATAATAATAATATTTTTTCGATACTGAAAGACAACATATGACCAAAACATGAACAATATACCCAGGTGCTGTGTTGCCTATTTATCTGCAGATTTTGATTCAACGTACAAATTTTTGGAACATCATATATACTATTATTTCAAGTCCTGCATTGCACCATTTACCGTATATACTCGAGTATAAGCCGACCCGAATATAAGCCAAAGCCCCTAATTTCACCCCAAAAACCCAGGAAAAGTTATTGACTTGACTATAAGCCTAGGGTGGGAAATACATCATCCCCCCCTGTCATCATCCAGACTCCCGTCATTAACACCCCCATCATCATCACCCTGTCATCATCACCCTGTCATCATCCCCCTCGTCATCATCCCCCCCCCCTTCATCATCACCGCCTGTCAATCCCTTCATCAGTGGTCTTCAACCTGGCGGTCTTCATGCTGGGAGTTGTAGTTTTGAAACATCTGGAGGTCCACAGGTTGAAGACCACTGCAGCCTTCGTCATCATCCAGACCCCCCTTTAGTTTTCTACTCACCTCCCCTTGGTGGGAAGGAAGGGGGAGCTGATCCGGGCCATCTATGCTGCAGGGACCGTCTGGTGGGGAGGGTTAGTCGTTCCGGGCTGTCCATCTTCACCGGGACGTCCTCTTCCTCGCTCCGGGCCGGAGAAGAGGACCTACAACTCCAAGCATGCCCTTCGACTGTCAATGCATGCTGATTGTTGCAGTTTTGCAACAGCTGGACACACATTGGTTGTAAAACTGAGTTTGTTAGATAACTCAGTGTTTTGCAACCAGTGTACCTCCAGCTGTTGCAAAAATACAACTCCAAGCATGCACTGAGAGACTGTGCATGCTGGGAGTTCTAGTTTTGCAACAGCTGGAGGCACACTGGTTGCGAAACACTGAGTTAAGTAACAAACTCTGTGTTTTGCAACCAATGTGCCTCCATCTGTTGCATAACTACAACTCACAGCATGTATGGTCTGTCAATGCATGCTGGGAGTTGTAGTTTTGCAATAGCTGGAGGTTTCCGCCGCAGCTCAAACTCCCAGCGGGAAACTCATTGTAAACCTCCGCCCGTGTGAATGTATCCTAAAAACACTACACTAACACATAATAAAGGGTAAAACACTACATACACATACCCCTAGTCCCCTCCCCCCTCTCCAATAAAAAAAAAACGTATTGTACGGTAGTGTTTCCAAAACGGAGCCTCCAGCTGCTGAAAAACAACAACTCACAGTATTGCCGACAGCCACTGACTGTCAAGGCATGCTGGGAGTTTTGCAACAGCTGGAGACACCCGGTTTGGGAAACACTGCCGTAGGGTATTTTTGTGGCTGATTCAAATACCCTATTTAGTCCTCAATTGCGCATGGCGCTCTCTCACTTCGGAGCCCTGTCATATTTCAAGGAAAGGGTTTAGGGCCACATATCTCCGTACTCGGGAGAAATTGCATTACAAATTTTGGTGGCTTTTTCTCCTTTTACTCCTTATGAAAAGGTTAAGTTGGGGTCTACACCAGCATGTTAGTGTAAATTTTTTTTTTACACTAACATGCTGGTGTTGCCCCATACTTTTAATTTTCACAAGCGGTAAAAGGAAAAAAAGACCCCCAAAAATTGTAACACAATTTCTCCTGAGTACAGAACTACCCCATATGTGGGCTTTAGGTGCTCTGCGAGCGCACAACATGGCTCAGAAGTGAGAGCGTGCCATGTACATTTGAGGTTTAAATTGGTGATTTGCACAGGGATGGCTGATTTTACAGCGGTTCTGACATAAACGCAAAACAATAAATACCCAGATGTGACCCCATTTTAGAAACTGCACCCCTCATGGAATGTAACAAGGGGTATAATGAGCCCTAACACCCCACAGGTGTTTGACAAATTTCCGTTAAAGTTGGATGTGAAAATGAAAAAAAAAATTTCACTAAAATGCTGGTTTTACCCTACATTTTTCATTTTCACAAGGGAGAATAGGAAAAAAGCCCCCCAAAATGTGTAGCCCCATTTCTTCTGAGTAAGACCATACCCCATATGTGGATGTAAAGTGCTCTGCGGGCGAACTACAATGCTCAGAAGAGAAGGAGCGCCATTGGGCTTCTGGAGAGAGAATGTGTCCGGAATTGAAGGCCATGTGTGTTTACAAAGCCCCCATAGTGCCAGAACAGTGGACCCCCCCCCCCACATGAGACCCCATTTTGGAAACTGCACCCCTCACGTATTGTAATAAGGGGTGCAGTGAGCATTTACACCTCACAGGTGTCTGACAGATTTTTGGAACAGTGGTCCGTGAAAATGAAAAATTTAATTTTTCATTTGCACAGCCAACTGTTCCAAAGATCTGTCAAACGCCAGTGGGTGTAAATGTTCACTGCACCCCTTATTAAATTCTGTGAGGGGTGTAGTTTCCAAAATAGGGTCACATGTGGGGGAGTCCACTGTTCTGACACCACGGGGGGCTTTATAAACGCACATGGCCCCTGACTTCCATACCAAACAAATTATCTTGCCATAAGCTCAATGGCGCTCCTTCTCTTCTGAGCATTGTAGTTAGCCCTCAGAACACTTAACATCCATATATGGGGTATTTCCATACTCAGAAGAAATTAGGTTACAAATTTTGTGGGGCATTTTTTCCTATAACCCCTTGTAAAATTGTAAAAGTTGGGGGGAAACCAGCATTTTAGTGAAAAAAAATATTTACATATCCAACTTTAACGAAAAGTCGTCAAACACATGTGGGGTGTTAAGGCTCACTAGACCCCTTGTTACGTGCCTTGAGGGGTGTAGTTTCCAAAAGGGTATGCCATGTGGGGGATTTTTTAGGTTTTTTTCTGCTGTTCTGGCACCATAGGGGCTTCCTAAATGTGACATGCCCCCCCAAAACCATTTCAGCAAAATTCACTCTCCAAAATCCCATTATTGCTCCTTCCCTTCTGAGCCCTCTACTGCGCCCGCCAAACACTTGACATACACATATGAGGTATTTCCTTACTCGAGAGAAATTGGGTTACAAATTTTGGGGGGCTTTTTCTCCTTTTACCCCTTGTAAAATTTGAAAAACTGGGTCTACAAGAACATGCGAGTGTAAAAAATTAAGATTTTGAATTTCTCCTTTATCTTGCTGCTATTCCTGTGAAACTTCAAAACTGAACTGGTCTCTGAAAAATTGGAAAATTGCTGCTGAACTTTGAAGCCCTCTGATGTCTTCCAAAAGTAAAAACATGTCAACTTTATGATTCCAACATAAAGTAGACATATTGAATTTGTGAATCAATATATAATTTATTTGGAATATTCATTTTCTTTACAAGCAGAGAGTTTCAAAGTTAGAAAAATGCAAAATTTTCCAAATTTTCATGAAATTTGGGGATTTTTCACCAAGAAAGGATGCAAGTAACAACGAAAATGTAGCACTGTGTTAAATCAGAATATGTCTCGGAATCAAAACAATCGGTAAAAGCGTCCCAGAGTTATTAATGCTTAAAGTGACAGTGGTCAGAATTGCAAATAAGGGCTCAGTCCTTAAGGTGAAAAAGGGCTCAGTCCTTAACCCCTTAAGGACTCAGCCCATTTTGGCCTTAAGGACTCAGACAATTTAATTTTTACGTTTTCATTTTTACCTCCTCGCCTTCTAAAAATCATAACTCTTTTATATTTTCATCCACAGACTAGTATGAGGGCTTGTTTTTTGCGCGACCAGTTGTCCTTTGTAATAACATCACTCATTATATCATTAAATGTATGGCGCAACCAAAAAACACTATTTTTGTGGGGAAATTAAAACGAAAAACGCAATTTTGCTAATTTTGGAAGGTTTTGTTTTCACGCCGTACAATTTATGGTAAAAATGACATGTGTTCTTTATTCTGAGGGTCAATACTATTAAAATTATACCCATTATTACATACTTTTATATTATTGTTGTGCTTGAAAAAAATCACAAACTTTTAAACCAAATTAGTACGTTTATAATCCCTTTATTTTGATGACCTACAACTTTTTTATTTTTCAGTATAAGTGGCGGTATGGGGGCTCATTTTTTGTGCCATGATCTGTACTTTTTTTTGATACCACATTTGCATATAAAAAACTTTTAATACATTTTTTATAATTTTTTTTAAAATAAAATGTATTAAAAAAGTAGGAATTTTGGACTTTTTTAAAAAAAATTTTCGTTCACGCCGTTCACCGTACGGGATCATTAACATTTTATTTTAATAGTTCGGACATTTACGCACGCGGCAATACCAAATATGTCTATAAAAAATGTTTTTTACGCTTTTTGGGGGTAAAATAGGAAAAAACGGACGTTTTACTTTTTTATTGGGGGAGGTGATTTATCACTTTTTTTTTACTTTTACTTTTACATTTTTTTTTACACTTGAATAGTCCCCATAGGGGACTATTCATAGCAATACCATGATTGCTAATACTGATCTGTTCTATGTATAGGACATAGAACAGATCAGTATTATCGGTCATCTCCTGCTCTGGTCTGCTCGATCACAGACCAGAGCAGGAGACGCCGGGAGCCGCATGGAGGAAGGAGAGGGGACCTCCGTGCGGCGTTATGAATGATCGGATCCCCGCAGCAGCGCTGCGGGCGATCCGATCGTTCATTTAAATTGCGAACTGCCGCAGATGCCGGGATCTGTATTGATCCCGACACCTGAGGGGTTAATGGCGGACGCCCGCGAGATCGCGGGCGTCGGCCATTGCCGGCGGGTCCCTGGCTGCGATCAGCAGCCGGGATCAGCCGCGCATGACACAGGCATCGCTCCGATGCCCGCGGTTATGCTTAGGACGTAAATGTACGTCCTGGTGCGTTAAGTACCACCTCACCAGAACGTACATTTACGTCCTGCGTCCTTAAGGGGTTAAGGGGTTAAACCATAACTGGTTGTGGACACTAATTTCACTACTAGTCATTGGGCAGCGAAATAAAGCAGAGAAAAACGATTACCGTGTGCCGGGAATTCCTTCATCCTTTCACTAACTAGTCATTGGAGGAGCAGAGATACCGTTCGTGTGATTCCGGTACCCAAAAACCACTCTGGCGTCATGAACACTAGAAGTTAATAACACCTTGCCCCATGGGTTAATACAGTCATGTCCCACCACCTACACTGCCACCACATACAGTATGTACCTTGACTAAGGCAGAGTTGCTAGGTGGCACCACAAGCAGCCAACATATATGGCCCATTCCTGAGCAGCCTCTCCTTGCTACTCCCGATTTTCTATTTCTCTGGGTAATAAGTGGTCCCATAACAATTTCATAGCACTTTTAACCAGATTTGGCCTTTTTTATAAAAAGTTTCTCTCCCGTGGAACTGGATTCTCTATGATGGTCAATGGATTTTGTGTGTTTTTTTACCAAAAAAACCCAGCACTGAATGCCATTCATCACCTTCTAATCTAAGAATGTTTTTAAATGAAATTTTAGGGAATCTGCAGTTTCTTAGACAGCCAAACCACTCCATCTTATTCCAAAGTCAGTGTTATTTCTTGTCTATAAAGGAGTTCTGCTACCTAATAAGGTGACAACAGGATGTAGGATATTTTTAATATGGGATTTTTAAATCCATGTTTAGTGAATATATGTAGACATGGTATTGCAATGTATTTCATACAGTACTTCACACTGTAGTTATAAAGGATGTGTGATGGAGGACACAGTTATACAGGGGGATGCTGCCACCTAGTAGATGACAGAGATATTCTTCTGAGGTTTTTACCTTGTTGGTTTATTTGGTTTTATCACTGTGTATCTTGCACAGTAGTAAGTAGCCGTGTCCTCCAGTGCCAGCCTGTCAATTGTTAGATATGATGAACTAAGTGAATCTTCCTTTGTTATGGTGAATCTTCCTTGGAATGATGGAGAATAATCTGTGCTTCCAGTATTAGTAGCAATGTATCCAATGTATTTCAATTCTTTATTTGGAGTCTGTTGGATCCAGAATATAGCATAGCTGGTAAATGTGTATCCAGAAGCTGTACATGGTAATTTTACACTCTCTCCAGGCTTTTTCAACTCTGAGCTGGGTTGTGTAAGTTGTGGATCTGACAACACACCTGTAGATAGGAATGAAATACCATATATTAGAGGTAACACAATGTAATATCTGGTCTAACTGTAATATCTGCTCTATATGTTGGTATCTGACTTACCAGGGAGTGAAAACAAGCACAAGGCACAAAGCAGGAGAAACATGTTGTAAACCTTCTCCAGTATTACTCATGGAGCAAACTATATGTCAGCTTTGGTTTTTATACCTGACATATGTCTCTCGGTAGGCTTGGCTTACATTTACATATTTCCGGATGTGAAAAAAGTTCAATCGAAGCATCCTGAAATATATGCAGATTTGATGTCCTTTTTTTGTGCACATACTTTTCAATAAAAGGGAAAATATAAAATAAAAAGTATAATATGATATATTTTTAAATAAAAATTGGTATTGAATTTCCAAAAGGTTTCTGAGCTTTAACCCCTTAACGACTCATGACATATACATTTATGTCCTGTGCCGGCTCCCAATATGTGAAGCGCTCTCAGGGGCTGAGCGCCCTTCATACCTGGCAGCTATCAGCAACCAGGATCCACGACTAATACCGAACAATGCCGATCGGCTGATGTCCGGTATAAACCATTTAGATGCCACCATCAAAGTTGATTGTGGTGTCTAAAATGGGAGATTGCCGTTGCCGTTTAGCTCAGTGAGCTCTTCGGGACCGCCGTGGTGCGGCATCCCGAACAGCTGAGAGGATAGCGGGAGGTTCCTTACCTTGCTCCACACTGTCTGAGCTGAGTTTCATTATATCCATCTGTTTGTTTGTTTTTTTCTTTTTTGTGTTGTTTTCTTTAACCCCTTCCCGACCTATGACATACCTGTACGTCATGGGTGGCAAGGTGTTCCCGACCCATGACATACAGGTACGTCATGAACATTTTTGCCGCTACTCGTGGCATCCCGCAGCGCCCGGAAAGATGGTGGCTATCCCTGATAGCCAGCCATCTTACCATGCGACCACGGGGGGTTTCATCCCCCACCCCCCCACCCCAGCGATCGCTGCTATCAGCTGGTCAAATCTGACTAGCTGATAGCAGCGTTTCGCTATCAGAATACTTAGCAGCGCGGTGTGTGAGTCCGGATCACGGGGATCGGGACACACACCGCTCTGCTAAGTGTCCCTGACCCGTCCCCCGGCGTCACTTACCCGTCCGAGCGGTGTCCCGAGCGGTCCCGGCGCGAGCGACGTCCTCCATGCGGTCCCGGCGGCGCTGCGTCCCGGAGGTGAGTTTCCGGCAGCAGTGCGGCATCTTCATTGGCAGCAGTGAGATCGCCATAAAGCGATCTCACTGCTGCCTCTGGGAGTTTCAAAACTGCAACTCCCAGCATGCCCAGACAGCCTTTGGCTTTCTGGGCATGCTGGGAGTTGTAGTTTTGCAACATCTGGAGGTCCTCAGTTTGGAGACCACTGTATAATGGTCTCCAATCTGTGCTCTTC
This sequence comes from Hyla sarda, assembly GCF_029499605.1. Taxonomy (NCBI): domain Eukaryota; kingdom Metazoa; phylum Chordata; class Amphibia; order Anura; family Hylidae; genus Hyla; species Hyla sarda. The sequence continues at coordinate 399,403,939 of NC_079189.1, forward strand.
CAGATGTTGCAAAACTACAAATCTCAGCATGCTCAGTCTGTCCAGGCATGCTGGGAGTTGTAGTTCTCTAACATCTGGAAGAGCACAGATTGGAGACCATTATACAGTGGTCTCCAAACTGTGGACCTCCAGATGTTGCAAAACTACAACTCCCAGCATGCCCAGACTGCCCAAGCATGCTGGAAGTTGTAGTTCGGCAATATCTGATCCTTCAGATATTGCTGAACTACAACTTCCAGCATGCCTGGGCAGTCTGGGCATGCTGGGAGTTGTAGTTTTGCAACAACTGGAGGCACACTAGTTGGGAAACATTGTCCGTTTCCTACCTCAGTGCCTCCAGCTGTTGCAATTGTTGCAAAACTATAACTCCCAGCATGCACTGACAGACCATGCATGCTGGGAGTTGTAGTTTTGCAACAGCTGGAGGCACACTGGTTTGGAAACACTAAGTTTGGTTGCAAAACACTTGAAAGTTTATTACTTAACTTAGTGTTTCCAAACCAGTGTTCCTCCAGCTGTTGCAAAACTGCAACTCCCAGCATGCACGGACAGCCAAAGGGCATGCTCGGAGTTTGCAACAGCTGGATGTTTGCCCCCTCCCCCCAATGTGAATGTACAGGGTACACTCACATGGGCGGAGGTTTACAGTGAGTGCTGCAAGTTTGAGATGGCGCAAATTTTGCGCTGCAGCTCAAACTTCCAGCGAAGTTGCTGTGAACCTCTGCCCATGTGACTCTACCCTAAAAACACTACACTACACTAACACTAACCTAAAATGAAAAGTAAAAAACACTACATATACACATATCCCTACACAGCCCCCCCCCCAAAAAAAATGAAAAATGTCTGGTACGCTACTGTTTCCAAAACGGAGCCTCCAGCTGTTGCAAAATGATAACTCCCAGTATTGCCGGACAGCCATTGATTGTCCAGGCATGCTGGGAGTTTTGCAACAGCTGGAGGCACCCTTTTTGGAAATCATTGGCATAGAATACCCCTATGTCTACCCCTATGCAAATCCCTAATTCAGGCCTCAAATGAGCATGGCGCTCTCTCACTTTGGAGCCCTGTCGTATTTCAGGGCAACAGTTTTGGGACACATATGGGGTATCGCCGTACTCGGGAGAAATTGCCTTACAAATTTTGGGGGGATTTTTCTTCTTTAACCCCTTATGAAAAGGTGAAGTTGGGGTCTACACCAGCATGTTAGTGTAAAAAAATAAATGTTTTACACTGACATGCTGGTGTTGCCCTATACTTTTCATTTTCACAAGAGGTTAAAGGGAAAAAAGACCCCCTAAATTTGTAATGCAATTTCTCCCGAGTACGGAGATACCCCATATGTGGGCGCAAAGTGCTCTGGGGGCGCACAACAAGGCCCAGAAGGGAGAGTGCACCATGTACATTTGAGGCGATTTGCACAGGGGTGGCTGATTTTTACAGCAGTTCTGACAAACGCAAAACAATAAATATCCATATGTGACCCCATTTTGTAAACTGCACCCCTCACGGAATGTAATAAGGGGTGCAGTGAGCATTTACACCCCACTGGTGTATGACAGATTTTTGGAACAGTGGTCTGTGAAAATGAAAAATAACATTTTTGATTTGCACAGTCCACTGTTTCAAATATCTGTCAAACGCCAGTGGGGTGTAAATGCTCACTGCACCCCTTATTAAATTCCATGAGGGGTATAGTTTCCAAAAGGGGGTCACATGTGGGGGGGTCCACTGTTCTGGCACCATAGGGGCTTCCTAAATGGGACATGCCCCCAAAAACCCTTTCAGAAAAACTCACTCTCCAAAATCCCATTGTCGCTCCTTCCCTTCCCTTCCCTTCTGCTCCCCGCCGAACACTTTACATGCGCATATGAGGTATTTCCTTACTCGAGAGAAATTGGGTTACGAATTTTAGGGTGATTTCTCTCCTTTTACCCCTTGTAAAAATTCAAAAATTGGGTCTACAAGAAAATGCGAGTGTAAAAAATGAACATTTAGAATTTTCTCTTTCACTTTGCTGCTATTCCTGTGAAACACCTAAATGGTTAAAACACTTACTGAATGTCATTTTGAATACTTTGGGGGGTGCAGTTTTTATAATGGGGTCATTTATGGGGTATTTCTAATATGAAGACCCTTAAAATCCACTTCCAACCTGAACTGGGCCCTGAAAAATTACGATTTTGAAAATCTTGAGAAAAATTGGAAAATTGCTGCGGAACTTTGAAGCCCTCTGGTGTCTTCCAAAAGTAAAAACTTGTCAATTTTTTTATGCAAACACAAAGTAGACATATTGTATATGTGAATCAATATGTAATTTATTTGGAATATCCATTTTCCTTTCAAGCAGAGACTTTCAAAGTTAGAAAAATGCTAAATTTTCAAAATTTTCATGACATTTTTAGATTTTTTACCAAGAAAGGATGCAAATATCAGTGACATTTTACCAATAACATAAAGTAGAATATGTCACGAAAAAACAATCTCGGAATCAGAATGATAAGTAAAAGCATTCCAGAGTTATTAATGTTTAAAGTGACAGTGGTCAGATTTTCAAAAAATGCCCAGGTCCTGAAGGTGAAAATGGGCTGGGTCATGAAGGGGTTAAAGGGGTATTCTAGGATTTTTGGTTCTTTGAATGTAAGACAAGAGGAGCAAGGTTAGTCATGTTACTAATATACATCACTTACATGTGTTTGGTGCCTAGTATGAAATTTCCTTGCCTTTCTTTTCCCTAGAAGAAAACTGTCTGCCTACAAAATGAGTGGTTATTTGGGACCTTTCCCAGCTTGCTGTGTTGCCCAGGACAATACATCACAAGTCAAGTTTTGAAAGGGAGCTTGGCTGCTTTGTCTGTTGTTTGTGTGAAGCCCGCCCCCTGATGAGGTTACCAAATCCACCGCTTGGCTGTGCTGCAACGTTTAGGGCGACAAATGTGTGCAAGGGAAATAAGTAACCTCCCACCTTGAAACAAAGGATCCTGAGGATTGTACTCAGAGGCAGGATACAAAACAAGCCAGCAGTGTAATTTGGGGCACAGGACATGGCAATTTACCACCAACACAAGCACAGATCCTTGGTAAGCATGTCCATTATTGTATGAAACTTAATTATTAAAGTCACCTTATATAATAAAACCCCTTTAATCAATTTCTTTCTGTCTCTTTTATTTAACCCTCCCGAGGGGGGCACCTATTTACCCACAGGGGGGGGGGGGTCTCTCTGTCTACCTACAGGGCTGGGGGCACTCTGTCACCCTGCAGTGTAGTCTATCTATCTATTGGGGCTCTTGTTTTCCTACTAAGGCACCTACCCAAAGGGGGGACCCCTTTCTATCTAGTATGGGATCTTTCTACTTACTAATAGACATATCTACATAGAGCACCTATCTTCATACTGGGAGAAAAAAAGCTATATACTGGGGGAACCTATCCATACTGGGTACACTCATCTACCTACTGGGGGACCTATCTACCTTCTGGGGCATCTATCTTCTTACCGATTAGAAGGACCTACTTACCTAGAAGGACCTAGGGGGGCATTATTACCTTTTGGGGCACTATGGTTGTGCAAAGGGAGGAAGTGAGGAAGTTGCTGGAAAAGTGCAGACCCTAAGATGTTTACCAGGATAAACAATGTCATGGCTGTGAGGACAAACAAGTCAGGACGGAAAAAAGTCTTCATTGTGGTCTGGGCTAGATGGAGAACAAAAGGAAATAGAATGATTTTGATCACAAAAGATCTGTAGATCCTGTGTAGTGCTCTGTATTTACCACTATGCACTAGAGACACTGTATGAAGATATTTTTGGTCTTGTTCTTTTAACCCCTTAAGGACCAAGCCCATTTTCACCTTAACCCCTTAAGGACCAAGGACGTACCGGTACGTCCTTGGTCCTGCTCTTCTGATATAACGCGGGGTTACACAGTAACCCCGCGTCATATCATGGCGGGCCCGGCGTCATAGTGAAGCCGGGACCCGCCTCTAATAGCGCGCAGCGCCGATCGCGGCGCCGCGCGCTATTAACCCTTTAGCCGCGCGCTCAAAGCTGAGCCGCGCGGCTAAAAGTGAAAGTGAAAGTTCCCGGCTAGCTCAGTCGGGCTGTTCGGGATAGCCGCGGCTAATCGCGGCATCCCGAACAGCTGACAGGACAGCGGGAGGGCCCCTTCCTGCCTCCTCGCTGTCCGATCGCCGAATGACTGCTCAGTGCCTGAGATCCAGGCATGAGCAGTCATGCGGCAGAATCGTTGATCACTGGTTTCTTATGAGAAACCAGTGATCAACATAGAAGATCAGTGTGTGCAGTGTTATAGGTCCCTATGGGACCTATAACACTGCACAAAAAAAGTGAAAAAAAAAAGTGAATAAAGATCATTTAACTCCTCCCCTATTAAAAGTTTGAATCACCCCCCTTTTCCAATAAAAAAAAAAACACAGTGTAAATAAAAATTAAAATAAACATATGTGGTATCACCGCGTGCGGAAATGTCCGAATTATAAAAATATATCATTAATTAAACCGCTCGGTCAATGGCGTGCGCGCAAAAAAATTCCAAAGTCCAAAATAGTGCATTTTTGGTCACTTTTTATATCATTTAAAAATGAATAAAAAGTGATCAATAAGTCCTATCAATGCAAAAATGGTACCGTTAAAAACTTCAGATCACGGCGCAAAAAATGAGCCCTCATACCGCCCCATACACGGAAAAATAAAAAAGTTATAGGGGTCAGAAGATGACAATTTTAAACGTATAAATTTTCCTGCATGTAGTTATGATTTTTTCCAGAAGTCCGACAAAATCAAACCTATATAAGTAGGGTATCATTTTAATCGTATGGACCTACAGAATACATATCAGGTGTAATTTTTACCGAAAAATGTACTACGTAGAAACGGAAGCCCCCAAAAGTTACAAAACAGCGTTTTTTTTTCAATTTTGTCGCACAATGATTTTTTTTCCCGCTTCACCATAGATTTTTGGGCAAAATGACTGATGTCATTACAAAGTAGAATTGGTGGCGCAAAAAATAAGCCATCATATGGATTTTTAGGTGTAAATTTGAAAGAGTTATGATTTTTTAAAGGCAAGGAGCAAAAAACGAAAATGCAAAAACGGAAAAACCTCCGGTCCTTAAGGGGTTAAGGACCAGAGCATTTTTTCACATCGCAGCATAAATAACTCTGTGATGCTTTTACTTATGAATTTGATTCCAAGATAGTTTTTTCGTGACATATTCTACTAACATAGTGGTACATTTTCATTGATACTTGCATTGGAAAAATTCCAAAATTTCAGGAAAAATGAGAAAAATTTAAATTTTTCTAATTTTAAAGCTCTCTGCTTGTAAGGAAAATAGACATACCAAATAAATTATATATTGATTCACATATACAATATGTCTACTTTATGTTTGCATCATAAAGTTGACATGTTTTTAATTTTGGAAAACATCAGAGGGCTTCAAAGTTCAGCAGCAATTTTCCAGTTTTTCACAACATTTTCAAAATCAGACTTTTTCAGGGACCAGTTCAGTTTTGAAGTGGATTTGAAGGGCCTTCATATTAGAAATACCCCATAAATTACCCCATTATAAAAACTGCACCCCTCAATGATTCAAAATTACATTCAGAAAGTATGTTAACCCTTTAAGTGTTTCACAGGAATAGCAGCAAAGTGAAGGAGAAAATTCAAAATCTTCATTTTTTACACTCGCTTGTTCTTGTAGACCCAGTTTTTGAATTTTCACAAAGGGTAAAAGGAGAAGTATCCCCCCAAAATTTGTAACCCAATATCTCTTGAGTAAGGAAATATGTGGATGTAAAATGTTCGTGCGCTGTAGAGGGCTCAGAAGGAAAGGAGCGACAATGAGATTTTGGAGAGTGAGTTTTTCTGAAATGGTTTTTGGGGGGCATGTCACATTTAGGAAGCCCCTATGGTGCAATTATTTTTTTTCACTAAAATGCTGGTTCTCCCTTAAATTTTACATTTTTACAAGGAGTAACAGGAGAAAATGTCTCCCAAAATTTGTAACCCAATCTCTTCTGAGGATGGAAATACCCCCTGTGTGGATGTCAAATGCAATGCGGGCACACTACAATGCTCAGAAGAGGAATCACATTTTGCTGAAATGGCTTTTGGGGGGCATGTCACATTTAGGAAGCCCCTATTATTTTTCCAGAACAGCAAAAAAAAAAGAAAAAAAGAAAAAGAAAAAAGAAAACCTCACACGGCATACTATTTTGGAAACTACACCCTTCATGGCACGTAATAAGGGGTACAGTAAGCCTTAACACCCCACAGGTGTTTGACGAATTTTCGTTAAAGTTGGATGTGTAAATTAATTTTTTTTCGCTAAAATGCTTGTTTTCCCCCAAATTTGACATTTTTACAAGGGGTGGACATCAATTGCACTGCAGACGCACTACAATGCTCAGAATCAAAGGAGTCACATTTGCAATTTTTGCTGAAATGGGGGGGGGGGGGCATGTCACATTTAGGAAGCCCCTATGGTGCCAGAACAGCAAAAAAATAAAAATAAAAAAACACATGGCATACTAATTTGAAACTACACCCCTCAAGGAAAATAACAAAGGGTACAGTTAGCCTTAACTCCCCACAGGTGTTTGATAAATGTTCAATATAGTGAAAAGGAAACATTTTATTTTTTACTCTAAAATGCTGGGGTTACCCAAAATTTTTCATGTTCACAAGTGGTAACAGGAGAAAATACCCCCCACAATTTGTAAATTCATTTCTTTGGAGTAAGAACAAATCTCATATTTGGAAGAAAACAGCTCTGCAGTGCACACCAGGTCTAAGAAGAGCAGGAGCGCAGTCAGGGACCTTGAGCATTTACATAGTTACCTATGGAACCAGAACAGCGGAACCACCCCTCAATCAGCATTACATGGGGTACACTGAATTAATAAAATGGGGTACAGTGGGCAGTAAAATGATAAAATAGGTTATGTTCCCAGAATGATCACCCAGAGCATAGCCAAAACTAAAAAATATGCCCACCCCAAACCCTATGCTCAGAATCATGTGATGTTAGGGTAGATCTCTAAACCGTTTCCCCCCAATGCGCACCCCGCTCAGATGGAGAGAGAGCGCTGCACATTTGAGGCAACGTAAACCTCCTAACCACCCCCCACCCCCCCAGATGAAAGTCACTCAGTGACCCATTTTTATTTTATTTTTTTTAAATACCCCCAGAGGTCTTATCAGGTACTCTGAACTTGTAACATTGGAGTCAAATTATGGAAAAATTCAATTAATATGGAAAATTCAGTACTCCATGGAAGTGTGATACTCCCTGAAGCAGTTTTTAATGCAGAGGCCCAGATCTGGGCAAGTGTCACACTGTGTGGTGGTGTCCTTCCGTATTCCCCTCTTGTGACACACACTGCATATTTTCTGGGATCATCCTTTCTTTCCAGTGTGGGGTACCTCACCTGGAAAGTGCTGGCCCGGGACGATCCTGGCACCTATACCTTCAGTTCCTTGGGAAGATCAGGACCTTTATGACATCTTGGAACTGGAGGAATGTCCCTGTGTTGCCAGCGTACTGGGACAGTACAAAAGAGTTGTAAATGGCAACCTGTACCAAGTAGACTGCAACTTTTTAGTACCATTTCCATGTTTTCCGCATGGTGTTGTATGGATTGAGGACTTAATCAGAGAGATCAACTCCCCCCTCCCCCATATACCGATTGTAGTCCAGTTTATAATTGGGCTTGAGGACCATTGTTGTGGTACCTCGCACAGGGACAGATGAGCTGCCGTTACCATGAATTGTGGTCAGCATAATGACATCCCTCTTATCCTTATATCTGACCAGCAACAGGTTTTCATGGGTAAGGGCAGGGGACTCAACCTTGGGCAAAGGTGTCTGGATCAAATTTAGAGGGAGGCCTCTCTGATTCTTCCACACGGTCCCTCAAGCTGACGTGGATCTGGTGGCAAGGGATGTGAACAGAGGCATACTGGTATAAAAATTATCCACGTAAAGGTGGTAACCCTTATCCAGCAATGGATGCACATGGTCCCAAACAATTTTCCCGCTAAGACACAGAGTGGCGGGACATTCTGGGGGTTCAATACGGGAATCTTGTCTCTCATATACTCTAAACTAGTAAGTCTACCGGGAGGCACTCTCACAAAGTTTGTAGAGTTTCATGCCATACCGATCCCGCTTCGAGATAATATACTGGCGGAAGATGAGTCTCTCCTTAAGACTGATAAGAGACTCATCTCCCAAGCCAAAAACAAATCAGGGTGGTGGGCAATAAACTGCTGGGCATACAAATTCGCTTGCTCCACCATTAGATTGACAAAGTCGTCACTGAAATAAAAACTAAAAAAGTCCATTTCAGTGTAGCCAACTATGTCAATCTGGATTCCTGAGTCGCCAACAAACTCAGGAATCCGTGGCCTATATCCTTCTGGGGGTCTCCAGACAGGATCACCGGAAGGGGCTCCGGTACGCTTATCTGGGGGGTCGGACTCCTATTACGAGTGGCATGGCCACTCGTACTATTGTCGGCCACTGGGTCACTATCATGGGGGGGTTGTCCTCGCCTGGCGGCATTTCCGCTGCTGTGCAGGGGTCTCATCATCAGCGCTAGATGATGAGGAGGACGGGGAAGAACACAGGAATGTAGGATCGTCCTCACTGGCAGATTCGGTGTTGGAGGCAAGTAAAGCTTATGCCTCCTCCACTAAATATGCCCGGCGGGCCATCACTTGTTTTTTCTGCGGTGAAGGGGGGAGGGGATGTGTGCGGGGGAAGTATGTATGTGTGTGTGTGTGCTTGGGTGCAAACTATATAACGGTGTGTGATTATAAGTTACACAACGTTATAGTATAACATAAAACAATACTACAGCCCCCCCAAAAAAGTGGCAAATCGTAGCACCCTGAACCCCTAATAGGGCCTGGGTCACACCAAAAATTGGGTAGCGAACACTTGGGGACCTATTAGGGGCCGGGGGGGGGGATTTTTTGTTTTTGTTTTTCTTACTTTTTTTAACTCTTTCACCTACCTTTTCTTCACTTTAGCTGTCCCTGCACTAAGGGTGGCAGGAGGCCACACTCTCTGCCCTAAGGGGCACAGATCTTGGCAGAGTGGGGGTCCCTGGCTTCTTCTTTCAGCTCTGCCTGCTGACTGAGATCGGTGGGCGAGCAGAGCCGAGAGAAGGGGACACGAGCAGCGCTCCTGGGGAGGTGACGGGATCGCCACCTTCTCCAAGCTACCGGAGGTTATTGGTACACCGCTGATCACCTTCTATTTCTGGGTCATCGGGTCATACGTGACATGTAGGACCGGAATCACCGGTCCTACAGGTCAGGTACAGGTACGCCCTGGGTCATTAAGTACCAGGGCGTCAGGGCATACCTGTATGCCCTCAGTCCCTAAGTGGTTAAGTAAATGTATGGATGCATTATTCAGTCTCTGGTCATAGTGTGGTGGTATTATTTGTCCCTTTTATACTGGTATTGTTGGTAATGTTGGTTTTAGTTTACTGTGATCTTTTTAGTAACATTATGGTGGTATTATTGTATTATTCAGTCATTAAGCAGTAGTAATTGTCATGATAATATGGCAGTATGCATTTTTTCCCGGTACAGTGATATTATTGGTAATATTGTTCTTGTCATATTGGATTTGGTTAGTAACAGTCTGATACTAATATGTATGGTGACATTATTTGTCCCTTATATACTGGCATTATTGGTAATATTGGTCTCAGTATATCAGAATTTTGTCAGTAACAGTATTATTGGTGTATCGCCCCCACAGGTGTGGACTCGCTGTGACACATCGGTTTGGCATAAGGCCAATCCTGTGAGCGGAGTCTAAGTGTTCTCCTGATTTTCACCCTTTATCCCGCTCCAGGATGCAGAAGCTCTTAGCTGCAGGGGAACACCAGTTTGCTTCCCCAAAAGTGGTCCCGATAAGTAGCAGCTGGCCGAGCAGGCCAGTCACCCTGGAGTTTAACTACAGCAATACAGGCAGGTGAGAGTGGGCTGACACTGGAGATGGGAGATCACAGCAGGTGGAGTCAGACACAGCAGATCAGGTCTGGTGATTTATCTGTGCTGGTGCTGTTAAAACAGCAGGACTGTATAGCTCAGGTGCAGCAGGATGGAACAAGCTTGCTTGCAAAGAGAGGCAAAGTCAAACAGTCCATAGTCAAACCCATGAGAAGCAGAACAGGAGCCGAGGGAGACGTTGTAAGGGACTTAATAAAAAAACTGGTACACGGAAACACATTAGATGACACAGGTACTACAGTAAACCACAATATTGCTCAGGCAAGGAAAGGGGGGCAGAGAGGCCAAAAATAGGTGGTGTGGGTCAGGGATTGGTGGGGGATCAGAATCAGAGGCATGCACGGACCTCAGGGGCGGACTGACAACACTGCTTGGCTCTGCAGCTCATCAATCTTCTGCCACGCCCCTATTGCACCCAAATCCCACACACAATAAACTAAAATTTATATACGTAAGAAACACTTTAACGTAGGTAAATTTCCATGACCAATAATACTGGTATACAAGAGTAAATATATACCACCACACAATAACTGGATAATACTGCCAGACTGTACTGAATAAAACCAATAACTGGATAATACCGCCATACACTATACACAGATGAGTATACTATAAAGGATCTGTATACAATAAAAGTGATTATATACAGGACCATATGGTGCTAGATATGAGCTGTACACAGGATGTGTATATACCATAGAAGTGATTACAGTTACATTTTGGGACTCACAATTATGTATTTTCTGATCAGCGACGTCCTCTTTCCTTTTCTTCTCCATCTGGATAAGACCGACATGTCGATCTCTTAACATCTGCAGGACAAACATGTCAGACTCTGCCTTTTTCCAGTGCCCTCCCCTCCTCTACACAATCTTTCCATCTATAGGCCCACAAACTGTAACAATGCCCTCCTTGGTGTCCTGCACAGTAAAAGGGCAGGTAGGTAGGTAGGTAGCCAGGTAAATAGGTAGAGGGCTAGCTAGGTAGTTAGGTAGCTATATATGAAGGCCAGGGGTGTACATAGTTAGGTAGTTGGGTATGCAGGTAGTTCGGTAGCCCCCCCCCTTCCCCATAGGTATAGGCAGCAGAGTTAACCCCACTTCCCTGCAGGTATAGGCAACTGAGTTAACTCCCCCTTCCCCGTAGGTATAGGCAGCAGAGTAAATCCCCCTTCCCCAAAGGTATAGGCAGCAGAGTTAGCCCCCCACCCTTCCCCATAGGTATAGGCAACAGACTTAACCCCCCTTCCCCATAGGTATGGGCAGCAGAGTTAACCCCCCTTCCCAGTAGGTATAGGAACAGAGTTAACCCCCCTCTCTCCTTAGGTATAGGCAGCAGAGTCCCCCCTTTCCCTGTAGGTATAGGCAGAGTTAAACCCCCTTTTCCCCATAGGTAAAGGCAGAGTTACTCCCCCCTTTCCCCAGAGGTATAGGCAGAGTAATCCCCCCAGTCCACATAGGTATAGGCAGAGTTAGCCCTCTTCCCCATTGGTATGGACAGAGTTACCCCCCCTCTTCCCCATAGGTATAGGCAAAGTTACCCCCCCCCTTTCCCAATAGGTATAGGCAGAGTTACCCCCCCCTCTTCCCCATAGGTATAGGCAGAGTTACCTCCCTTCCCGTTTTCCTCATAGGTATAGGTAGAGTTACCCCCCCTCCCCCTTTCCCCATAGGTATAGGCAGAGTTACCCCCTCCTCCTTTCCCCATAGGTATAGACAGAGTTAGCCCCCTTCCCCTCCCCTTTCCCCATAGGTATAGACAGAGTTACCCCCTCCCCTCCCCTTTCCCCATAGGTATAGGCAGAGTTACCCCCTCCCCCTTTCCCCATAGGTATAGGCAGAGCTACTCCCCCTTTCCCCATAGGTATAGGCAGAGTTACCCACTCCCCTTCCCCTTTCCCCATGGGTGTAGGCAGAGTAAAAAAAAAAATGATGCTCACCTGATGTCCCAAGCAGCGATTTCCTCAGCAGCAGGGGGCCCGCATCTTCTCTCCTCCACAGTACAGGCGCAAAAGTGACATAATCGGCGCCTGTACTGCATGCTGCGTGGGGGAGCGGAGGTCACGTCTCCTCTGTGTAAGCTGCAGATGTGGCTCAGACAAAGGGGAACGCCTTCTCCTGTATGTATGTGTATCGCACATACTGGAGAAGGCAGCTCTGTCTGCTAGGGATCTGGAACGAGTTTCCCGGATCCTCAGTAGTGGCAGCGGGCCCTTAACCCAGCCGGGCCCTCGGACCGGCAGGTCAGTCCACCCCTGACGGACCCCTAAAGATACGGACCTCGCACGGCCCACCAGACATCGCCGCCTGAGACAGTGCAGAGGGAAGAGTCCAGAACCTGCAGCGAGGAGGAGGAGCCTTGCTGGAAGTTCAGCCAAGGTAGGCAGCAGAATGGGGTACACACTGGTGTCTGCCGACCACCAGCGTTACAATTGGTAACATGTATGGTGATAATATTCCTCCTTATATTCTGGACTGGTATTATTTGTAATATTTGTCTTAGTATGCAGGATTTGGTCGATATGTATGGTGATAATATTTTCTCCTTGTGTACTGGTATGATATGGTATCTGTGTAATCATTTAACTCCATAAGGACGAAGCCCATTTTGACTTTAAAGGGGTACACCACCACTAGGCATCTTATCCCCTACCCAAAAGATGTCTGATTGCAGGGGTCCTGCTGCTGGGACCCCTGTGATCTCTGTGCAGCACCCAGCGTTCTTTTAGAACGCTTTGTGCGGCGCCGGTGGCTCGTGATGTAACAGCCACTGTCATTATCAGTGAGTGTCCAGCTACTTTCATTAACAGTGAGCGTGATTCTGCACTTGCTTCAAGCCCGCTTAAGGACTCAGGGCATACAGGTATGCCCTTAGTTCATAAGTACTAGGTAGATAAGTTGTCTTAGAAATATATATACAAAGAACAATAGGACAGCACTGGAGCCAGGTCTCCGTGCTCGTGGTCACCTAGGCAGCCAGCCCAAGAATCTTTATATGCAAGTCCAGAAAACATCGCAACAGGAGACCAAGGATCATGCAAAACTGGATAGGTTTATTCCCAATTCAATTGCAACGTTTCGGCAGCAGTAGCCTTTTTCAAGCATGAAAAAGGCTACTGCTGCCGAAACGTCGCAATTGAATTGGGAATAAACCTATCCAGTTTTGCATAATCCTTGGTCTCCTGTTGCCGTGTTTTCTGGACTTGCATATATATATAGGACTGAACACTGCATCAGTCATTCTGAAGGACCTGAATAAGGCACATGAAGGTGCTGAAGGGCGTTGACCAGCTACATACCCAATAAAGTCATTGTCATCCTGTGCATTGCCTGTGGTCGTGTTTTTGCAAGTTTTGAGCAGCATCTCTACTTTGTCCTTTTATTGCTCATCTACTTGCTCTTTATCTGTGCCTATAAGGTGCTAGATCTGGTCAGAGTGTGGCAGCTCATCTACAATTAATCTTCTACATCCTCTATAGAGTTGTGCCTACTGCTAGCACAACTTGATAAGGTCAGTATATCACATTGGTATAGTGGTGGGATGCATGCAGAAGGGAGTGCCCCCTTCCTTTCATCTTTTTTTATCCCTCCAATTAACTTCTGACTGTGTGGTATCCCGGTGTGGAGCACACCAGTCTTTCTGACCTGTCAGGTGGTTGTCACCTAGCGTGTCTTCTCCGGGCATACTATTTATGTATAAATGTACAATTTGTTGTACTTTGTTATATAATGTCAATGCACCTTTATGTTATTGTGCCCTAACAGCTTAATCTGTCTGTCCAGGAGGATGCTAAAATTTCACATGCTTGCTTCAGCCAATCAGAGCTGCTGCTCTGCCTCCCACAAGTCTGGCTAGACAGGGTGGAGTTAGTTCAGTCTGGAGAGGAGAGTGAGTGGAGGTCATAAGACCTCTGCTGTGGACCGGTACCTCACCACATGGACAAGCTTAAAAGATCCAGTTGCAGCACTAATTTGTTCACAACAACAGCACCCATCACAGGATCCCACCAACCAGGTCATCCATTACCTTTAGAAGTATGTCTGCAGTGGGAAGAAGAGCCAAGTGAGCCCATGGACCACATAAGCAAAGCCTAATTACAGGAGATTGAAAGCCTCAGGCAACTCCAGTCCATAAATCTACAGTATAAACCCTGACGTTAAGCCTTAATTCCGGATACCTATGCGGAGAGTAAAGTCAGTGTTGGTCAGTTCCTAAGTCTTTTACAAGCTAAATAACCCAATCCAGAGAAGTCTAAACATAATTTAGCAAGCAAGAATCTAGTTAGTAAGCAAGGACTTCAAGTCCCATAGTGCCCTGAATCAACTGTGACCCCTGAAGCATACTTCAGTGAACTTTGCACTACTGTTGAACTGTTCCTGTATAGTAAGCAAGTTCCTGAGTAACATTTAGTAGGTTATGTAACCCTGCATCTGTGGTCATTATTACCCTAGTGCTTGGCCCAGAAAGCTACTACCTTTCGGAGTGTGGAGGTTAACGCTACCCTGGCATCACAAACCTTATTCCAGACACATTACCACAGTTAGCCACCACCATTGTACACTAGGAAACCTGGTAGATTTCCAATTTAGGGCTATAACTCTTTGGTTGTAGACAAGTTATAAGCAATGTTCACACTGAGCATAGCCACCAGTCTGAGTAGAGAACTTTTTTCTTTTTATAGAATTTTTGCTTCTCTGTAAAAAATATACATCCTCAATGACCACCTTATAACAAGTCTGAAAAGTCATTAGGCACTTTATGGTGCTGGGAAATGGTAAATATATGATGCAGCACTGTCCCCTCAAAGGCTCCATAAACATGAAATTAAAGAATCAGAAAATTATCAAGTGTTATTCTATGGTTAGAAAGCACATAAAACATGACTGAACATCATTGTGAGTTTTTTTTGACAGTGAGCAGGCAGAACTTCCTCATGGTGTCTCTGGCACAGAAGTAAACAGCAGTGTCTGACTCTACCAAGTGATCTATTTTAAGCAGACCTGTAGATCCACTGGTGGATGGTGTGGCACGGTCCTTAAACTTATCTCCTATATAAGTGGTATACCCTGTTCTAAAAGCGGCTATCCATTCCATAGTTGCTCTGCCAGGATATTGTCTAATCCAGTGCATGTGGTGATCATTGATGTTGTACCCAAGGACTTCACATTCTAATGTAATTGATCTTCCAGTCTGTGCAGTCTCTGTCTTTTTCTGATTTAACACAGCAGCAGATCCTACTGGGTGATCTTAAAAATAAGAGACATGGTTTACTATGTACTGTATATAGACAAGAACCATACTATATTTTATGTAAAGCTTTTTCCCTGTACTGTATACTTACCGGAGACATACAGCAAAAATATACACAAAATATATAATGCCATATCAGTGGTTAAAGCAATTGCACCAGAGTAACTAGTAAGTACTAAGTGTTTAACCATTAGGTTTCTCCTTTTTCAAGTGCTGTACTGCTTTGTAAATATATTTAGTGTTTTTCTTATTTGCATATTGTCAATGATATTTACATATCCACACCTCAGGCATCAAATTCATTTTTGTTGATGTAGTATTTTAGCCTGATGTTTGTCAGTATACATGTATCATAGTTTATTTTTTATGACCTGCTTATTATATGTGTCGATGGCTAAGTCACTTTAACTGATTTCTACGGACAAAATCTTAGGTACTTTTTTTTTTTTTTATAACACATGGGGTTTTATTTTTCTTGCATTTTTGTATAAATAATATACAGTGTTTGCTAAGATAAAACTTTTTAGGCTTTTAGATTTTTTTTAAGTTTGTGCTGCTATCCTTGTTCATAATGTTTTCACAAATGGTTTATTTTTGTAACATACAATGATCTCCACAGGAAATGGTTAAAGGGGTACTACCATGGATTTTTTTTTCCAAAGTATCTGGTGCCAGGAAAATAAAAACTGATTTTTAAATTTCTTTGATTTAAAAATCTTAATCCTTCTAGTACTTTTCAGCTGCTGTAGACTACAGAGGAAGTTGTGTTGTTCTTTTCTGTCTGACCCCAGTGCTCTCTGCTGACACCTCTGTCCATGTCAGGAACTATCTGAAGCAGGAGAGGTTTGCTATGGGGATTTTCTCCTACTATGAACAGTTCCTGATACAGACAGAGGTGTCAGCAGAGAGCACTCTCGTCAGACAGAAAAGAACAACTCAACTTCCTCTGGAGCATACAGCAGCTGATAAGTACTGGAAGGCTTAATACATTTTAATAGAAGTAATTTACAAATCAGTTTAACTTTCTGGAGACAGTTTATAAGAAAAAAAATTTCCCACCGGAGTACCCATTAAAATGGTCAGAAGTCATAGCAGACAACTGCCATTTTTTCTAAGTATGGGGCTCTTATTGATACTTTTTTTTATTTTTTGGTATTTTATAGGATTCTTAATTCAATTAGTCAGTACAAAGACAGGGTCAGCTTAACAGTCAGTTCCCAAGTCTTATTTGGCTGCATCAGATTCTACTCCAGAGATTTCGTAGTAGAAAACACAAATCTGCAGCGGGGAACTTGCCCGTGAGCATGTACCATAAGGTTTTCACAGCAGTTGGCAATATCTGAGTGGTGTTGTCATGGTTAAAATGAATAGGTAAAGTAAGGTTGACAGGAGGCCACTGTGACTCTCAATAGCCCCAGTGAACATGGATTTGGCTCTTGCGGGTACAGGAAGTGGGTTAAACAAAATCAGTCTATGTATAAAAAACAGGGGAGACAAAACATGGGTCAATTGTTACATGCAACCAAGTATGACTTTTGGATATTGTATTCCCCAGCTCTACTTCAACTGCAGTAAACATATGTAAAAGTCGATATTTTATTAAGGGTGTTAAAGGGCACAGCTTCATTCACAAGCATGTGTCCAGAACAAACCCAGCAGGAATTAGGTACAATGTCAGACAGTTATCCATTGATGCATATAGTAAGATCTTCCAGCTTTCTGACCCACAACAAGTGGTCAGACAGCAATCTAGAGATGGTGTGTACTGTCTTATCAGTCCACTAGAGCCACTGTAGGAGAGTCAATGGGGAAGATTTATCATTGCTTTTAGATCATTTTTTGTGTCTATGTTTAGGCGCAGTTCAGGCGCAAGCAGCATATTTAGAGACTTTTATGCATCTTTTCATATAGACAGTTTTACTCTTTTTCCTACCCGTAGAACATTTTCTTTTTGACCATGCAGTGGTCACGTATTTATCATTTGCGACTTTTGTCAAAAGTCGCTATTTTGTGCGCAAAGGTACTTTTTTAGGCACAAAGCTACACCACCTACCAGTAGGCGTGAGAATCACTTCTACCTTCAGCATTTAACCTCTTGTGGACGACAGTGTCCCACTCCCCTACTATGACACATGCTCAGCAGCTGAGTGCGGGTCATAGCTGGGTGGTCCTGGTGGCTATCTGCCACCAGGACCCATCTCTAATGCCAGACATCACCGTCCGCGGTGATGCCCGGCTTTAACCCCTTAGACACCACAATCAAATTTGATTGTAGCATTTAAAATGCAAGTAAAAATGTCATAGCAGCTCTGTGAAAGTAAGTAAAAAAAACACATCCTAACCTGCCAAAATCATGACCCGGGAAAGCCTCCCTCACAAGAAAAAGTCCAGAAAAAAGTGTATGTGGTAGAGCTTTTCCCACCACAACAGATCTGTGCAAAATTCTTCATCCTGCTGCACATTCTTGATAAATAAGATGCACGCTAGTCAAACCCACCACTCAAATAAACATGGGAAAATAGCTCTACCGTAGACATTCTTTGATAAATCTGGGCCAATGGCTCAAATGAAGATTCTCTTTCATGAGCTCTACTCATTACAACTGGCATAACCTTCAGGTTGGCCATCAAAGCTAAGTCTTTTCCCTACCCTTAGGTTTATCAGCTTCACATAGATAAAATGTACCTTCTATACCTTACCTGCATCTTCCACCTGATTCAACAACCACAACATTGCATCTGCAACATTGTACCCTTTAATGATCAGCCCTGCAAGGGCTTTAGTGACCAGCTAAATTTTCAACTTTTACCCCTCTGCATTTCAGCAGCCAATCCTGGATGTATTCAGGAGGCTTCTCTTAGTAACAAGGTTAGGATTGTGAAACTATAAGTCAGGCAAATATTTACAAAAAGCCATTGGACTATGGGTAAAGCACTGTCCTCCTGCTGTATTTAAAAGACTAATATAGTGGATCCTCAACTAACAATGGCCTCAGGTTACAATATTCTTAACATACAAGGGTAATTTTTGGGCCATTGTAACTTGAAACAATACATAACATACAATGCTATGGGCAGTCCAGATCTGCAAAATGTATCAATGGATGGAAGAACTGATCAATCAGAATGGACATTTCACTGGTAAGTGCACACAGTGACTGGCTGTCTGGTAGCGCCTCCCTACAGAACAAGGAGGTACTACATGTTTGTACTACTCTTTACCTGTGCCAGGGTTTGCTGGTTCTTTAAACACTAGGTGAGGGACATCTCCATTTTAATTTCATGGGACACTGTGTGTACTGTACAGGATGCTGAAGAAGCTCCTGCCCTCTACAAAGACAGTGATTTTCAGCTGCCAGAAGCTTTTCCTTACTTTTATATGTAAGGACTTGCTTTATCTGTAGTTATCTACTAAGCTTAACTCAAATTACTTGTTGTACAATAAAACAAGAAAGATACAGGCAAGATGCATGTGTACCTGCCTGTTCCTTATAGTGTTAAAATGTTGAAATTATCACGATTTTGGTCTCTTTTATGTTCTGCTTCCTATGTCACTTTTTGATGTCACATTGATGTCACATTTTGATAGGATCCTGTCAAATGCTCCTTAGAACATTTCTTCTTAAAGGGGTACTTCGCCCCTAGACATCTTATCCCCTATCCCAAGGATAGAGGATAAGATGTCTGATTGCTGGGATCCCGTCACTGGGGACGTCGCTGGGGACCTCCGCCGGAGATATCATGGGGGTCCCCAGTGGCGGGATCCCAGCGATCAGACATCTTATCCCCTATCCTTTGAATAGGTTATAATATGTCTAGACGTGGAGTACTCCTTTAATAAAGGAGGGTACATGGGCGAAATTTCTATTCTATTACTACAAGTACTCCAATCATACCATGCAACCTCCGGGGACAAGTGTTTGGCTCAGATGATCAGGTAGATAGTTGTAAACCCTGAAATCCATACAAATTCTTCCATTGGAGATTTTCTAAACCAGTAAAAATGGTGCTTGTTTATATCATAACCACTGGTTTCACATTGTAACAGAATGTAGTCTCCCACTAGTTTATGCTCTGATTCTTTCTGACAGACGACAGCATCAGTGGCAAGGCTTGTAGAAACAAACATAACATATATAGTTCTGTGCAAATAAATTTAGGGGGAAAAAAATTCTGTATATTTTAACAGCAATATGTAGGCCTTGTGCTGTTTTACCTGATATGAACATCAAAATGCCATATAATATATACAGTGCCATCTTGAATAAATGTACAGTATATACAGTACATATAATACTATAATTATAATTATTCGTTCTTTTGGCTATTTAAGCTGGTGGCACATCTCATTTGCATGCTAGCTGTACTGCTCAGTTGTCATGGCAGAAGGCCATGCACCATGGTTTATTTACCAACAGAACATCACCCTCATGTGGTTCGATTTTTCGCTAACTAGTCATCATTATACATTATATTAAACCAACATCCCAGTGAAGGGAAATGAGAGCATCCAGGAAAATTATTCGGATTTTTTTTTCCTAAAAAGTATTGTGAAGTTTGCAAGAGATTTTCTCATGTTTTATAACACAAGATTAGAGTATGACAAGCCTATATTACAAACATGATATAAATTCATGGTAATTCGGGACTATGCTATATTCAATTTTAAATTATAAGGTTTGCTTATTTAAAGAAACACTCCAGGTAAAAATCAAGTGTGTTATGTCAAAAACATGGTCGGAGTGTTTGGAAGAATCAGACACCTTCCTTTAGCTTCTGCACTAGTTTAAAAAGGGGTTGTTTGGCGCTAGAATTTTTTTTTTTGTCTAAAAGTGTTCAAATTGGCATAAAAAAATAAGTTATACTCAGCTGCCTGATCGTTTTTTCCTGGATTACCCCTTTAAAAGATGTGAGAAGGTGAAGGGGATAATAGTGGACGGTCAATATGTGTTACCAAGGCTCCTGGCCTTGGTGAAGTAAGAGCCGGTATTTATTCAGTGTCTGTGCTGCGATGGAGACTGACACTATGGCCGTAGTATGGCTAGAAGGCCAATCCGGGATGGCTCTTACTGGGAATGGTCAAGTGTAGGGTGGGGATCATTCCCCACAATCCAGGCCGCCTTTTGTTGGCCTTAAAGGGTACCTCTCATCAAAAAAACTTTTGATATATTATAGATTAATGTATGCAGATAACTTTACAATTGCATGTTATTAAAAAATATGCTTCTTTCTATTTAATTTTCCCCTTTGAAGAAATGACCACTAGGGGTCTCCCTACCAGTCCTGGCAGCAAGCATTTCAGACTCATGCTGGAGTCCTAAACACTATAAGCTGCTAGTCTGCTTTGTTCACAAAGGAGAACACTCAGAGCTGCCAGCCTGCTTTGTTCACAGAATGATTGGCTGTGAACAAAGCAGGCTGGCAGCTCTGAGTGTTTAAGACTCCAGCATGAGTCAGAAATGCTTGCTGACAGGACTGATCGGGAAAAATACAAATAGAAAGAAGCATATTTTTCATTAACATGCTATTGGAAAGTTATTCAACATTCATTAATCTAAAATATATCAAAAGTTTATTTGATGAGAACTACCCTTTAAAGGCAGCCTGCTTCACGAGCTGAGGAGGATTTGCATGTTGGAGCTCACTCTGCCAGAGTGGTGAGGAGGAATCTTCCCTGCGTTTTCTCCAAGTTTGGAAGCTGGTGAGCAGCCTGCCTGGAGGCTTGGAAACGACTTGCTTATTATCGTATGGCATGGACTGTTTGCTGTTTGCCAAGTGTGAATAAAACACTGAACTTTGATTTGAAAACTACTATTTCCTTGCCTCTATACTGCAACCACACCTATCTGCAAGAGCGAGTTATCACAAAGAGAAGACTGGATCTGATATGAGGGGAAGATGGCTCTGTCCTACCACCAGTGACACTATCACAGTGATGAAGCAGGATCATGGCCTCTATATGTGTTCTTATCCAGCTTTGTTAATCCTCTTAATATTTTACTAATAAAATGGCTACATACTGACTATTAACTGACAATTTTCTTCATTTTGAATGGAATCGTCTGTTACTTTTTTAGGTTGGGGCCAATGCTAAATATGCAATTCCTTAATGTTAGACTGATTCATTTAAAGAGGAACTCCGGCCCTAAGACATCTTATCCCCTATCCAATAAGATGTCTGACTGCGGGGGTCCTGCCGCTGGGGACCCCCGCAATCTTTCATTCGGCACCCACCTCTTTGAGCTGCACGCTGCGCTACCAGCTCACAAACTGCTGGTTGCCGACCACGGGGCCGGAGTATCGTGATGTCACAACTCCGACCCCGTGTGAGATCACGCCCCGCCCCCGCTATGCAAGTCTACGATACTCCGGCCCGTGGTCGGCACCCGGCAGTTTGTGAGCTGGCAGCGCGGCGTGCAGCTCAAAGAGGTGGGTGCCGAATGCAAGATTGCAGGAGTCCACAGCGGCAGGACCCCTGCGGTCAGACATCTTATCCCCTATCCTTTGGATAGGGAATAAGATGTCTTAGTGCCGGAGTACCCCTTTAATGACATTGAGAAAATAGCACGTTTCTCATTTCAAGCAATACACATGTATAGGCTGCCCTCTTTGGTGTGTTCATAGTATTACATGTCTAAAGTAAAGCACAGATGTTTGACAGTTTTCTTAAAAAAAAGAAGAGTGTAACTGAATCCACCACAAGATATGTTCAGAAAAACAGCCATGCAAAAAATTTACAGGAATCTTTGAAAATGAAAGTAAACTGAATCAGCATGTCAGCTACTATTTTACTAAAAGTGAAATGACTGGCAAAAGGTTCCTAAACAGCTGGCCCCCTGATCTGTTAGGAGCTGACCAACTGATCTTTTAGGAACTGGCCCCCAGATCTTTTAGGAGCTGACCAACTGATCTTTTAGAAGCTTGCCCCCAGATCTGTTAGGATCTTGCCCACTGATCTGTTAGGAGCTGGTCCCCTGAAATGTTAAGAGCTGTCCCACAGATACGTTAGTAGCTGTCCTACTGATCTGTTAGGAGCTGGCCCACTGATCTGTTAGGAGCTGGCCAACTGATCTATTAGAAGTTTGCCCCCAGATCTGTTAGGAGCTGGCCCACTGATCTGTTAGGAGCTGGCCAACTGATCTATTAGAAGCTTGCCCCCAGATCTGTTAGGAGCTGGCCGTCTGATCTGTTAGGAGCTGGCCGTCTGATCTGTTAGGAGCTGGCCCCCTGATATGTTAAGATCTGTCCCACTGATCTGTTAGGAGCTGGCCCACTGATCTGTTAGGAGCTGGCCCCTTGATCAGTTAGGAATTGGAACCCTGATCTGTCAGGAACTGTCCCACTGATCTGTAAGGACCTGGCTTACTGAGCTGTTATGACCTGGCCCCCTGATCTGTCAGGAACTGGCCCCCTGATCTGTCAGGAGCTGGCCCACTGATCTGTAAGGTCCTGGACCACTGATCTGTTAGTAGCTGGCCCACTGATCTGTTAGGAGCTGGCCCACTGATCTGTTAGGAACTGGCCCCCTGATCTGTCAGGAACTGGCCCACTGATCTGTAAGGACCTGGCTCACTGAGCTGTTATGACCTGGCCCACTGATCTGTTAGGAGCTGGTCCACTGAGCTGTTAGGAGCTGGTCCTTTGTAGTTTATGAAGGAAGCCTGCAGGGTAGGAGATATGGGACAAAAGAGAGAAAATTACACATAATGACATCCATCATGATAATCTGTATTGTGAACCTTTTAACAACTGTGGTTTAATATATTGCATAGAAATCAAATACATTGAAAGCTTTTTGAGCCGACCACCCAAATTGGCGCAAAAAGTGATCCTTCATGGGGAGGGTCCTGTAAAAGAAAAAAATATACACAGAATGCAGGTTAACCCGTTCAGGACCCATGACGTAGCGTTACGTCCCGACACCCTGGGTCTTAAGGACTCATGACGTACAGTTACGTCATGGGCAGTTCCGGTCCCCGCCGTGCACCGGGCGGAGATTGGACAGGGATGCCTGCTGAAATCGTTCAGCAGGCATCCCGCAGTACATAGCCCCCCCCCCACACACACACACACCGCCTCCCCCCCCCCCCCCCGCCACCGTCGAAAAAAGGCTATGGCTCGCCGGGCATTTTCGGTAGCAGAGGCATATGCTTTTCTTGCCTCCGACTCCGAATCTGCCAGTGAGGACGATGAAGATCCAACATTCCTGTGTTCTTCATCGTCCTCCTCATCATCTAGTACTGATGATGAACCCCCTGCACGGTGGCGGAGACGCCTCCAGGCGAGGCCGCGCACCCCCATGATAGTGGCCCAGTGGCCGGCACTAGTGCGAGTGGTGATGCCGCTCGTACTAGGAGTCTGACCCCCCTTCCGATGAACCTGTCTGGAGACCCCCAGAGGCTTATAAGCCACGGATTGTGGAGTTTGTTGGTGACTCCGGAATCTGGATTGACAATTCTGGATTCACTGAAATTGACTATTTCAGTTATTTTTTCAGTGACAGTTTTGTCAATCTGATGGTGGAGCAGACGAATCTGTACGCCAGGCAGTTCATCGCCCACCACCCGGATTATTTTTTGGCCAGGTCCAATGAATGGTACGCCGTCAGTGCAGCAGAAATGAGGACATTTTGGGGCCTCTTGCTGCATATGGGCCTGGTCAAAAAGCCAAGTGTCAGACAGTACTGGAGCAGGGACGTCCTATACCAGACCCCGCTTTACAGTATGGTCATGACACGGAAGCGGTTAGAGGCCATTTGGAAATGCCTGCATTATGCAGATAATGTGGCATGTCCACCCCGAAGTGATCCCGCCTATGACCGGCTTTACAAAGTGAGGCCGGTCATCGATCACTTTGGGGCCAAATTTTTGGAGGCCTACGTACCGCTTAGGGAGCTCTCGGTTGATGAGTCTCTTATCAGTTTTAAGGGGAGACTCATCTTCCACCAGTATATTCCCTCGAAGTGGGCGCGATATGGGGTGAAGCTCTATAAATTTTGTGAGAGTACCTCCGGGTACACTCTCAAGTTTAGAGTTTAAGAGGGACGAGATTCCCGTATTGAACCCCCAGATTGTTCCCCCACTCTGGGTGTTAGCGGGAAATCGTTTGGGAGCTTGTGCACCCATTGCTGGATAAGGGTTACCACGTGTACGTGGACAACTTTTATACCAGCATCCCTCTGCTCACATCCCTTGCCGCCAGATCGACGTCCGCTTGTGGGACCGTGCGGAAAAACCAGAGAGGCCTCCCTCTAAATTTTGTTAAGACACCTATTCCCAAGGGTAAGTCCCGTGCCCTTACCCATGAAAACCTGTTGCTGGTCAAGTATAAGGATAAGAGGGATGTCCTTATGCTGACCACTATTCATGGTAACCGCAGCTCACCTGTCCCTGTGCGAGGTACCACAACAACGGTCCTCAAGCCCGATTGTATTCTGGACTACAATCGGTATATGGGGGGAGTTGATCTTTCTGATCAAGTCCTCAAGCCATATAACGCCATGAGGAAAACACAGGTAGGGTACAAGCAAGTTGAGGTCTACATGGTACAGGTTGCCATGTACATCTCTTTTGTACTGTCCCAGTACGCTGGCAACACAGGGACATTCCTCCAGTTCCAAGAAGAAGTCCTAAAGGTCCTGATCTTTGGCGACCGGGAAAGAGCAGGCCGGACTTCCCAAGGAACTGGAAATATAGGTGCCAGGATCGTCCCAGGCCAACACTTTTCAGGGGAGGTCCCCCACACTGGAAAGAAGGGACGAGCCCAGAAAAGATGCAGAGTGTGTTACAAGAGGGGGATTCGGAAGGGCACCATCACTCAATGTGACACTTGCCCTGATCAGCCAGGCCTCTGCATTAAGGATTGCTTTAGGGGGTATCACACTTCCATGGAGTACAAAATTTTCCCTCTTCATTTTAATTTTCCACAATTTGACCCCAATGTACCAAGTCCAGAGTACATTCCAAGTTTTAACCCCATAAAACTACTAAATTGCCCCAAAAAAATGTTTAATAAAAAAAAAAAACTGATAAGACCTCTGGGGGTATTTTTTTTTATAAAAAAATGGGTCATGGGTCACTGAGTCACTATCATCAGGGACTTTTTATGTTGCCTCAAATGCGCAGCGCTCTCTCCACCTGAGCGGGGTGCGCATTTGAGGCAACAGGTTAGGGACGGCCACACACATCACATTCCCAGAATGATGATTCAGAGCATAGGGTTTGGGGTGGGCATATTTTTTAGTTTTGGCTATGCTCTGGATCATCATTCTGGGAACATAACCTGTTTTATAATTTTATGTCCCACTGTACCCCATTTTAGTTATTTAGTGTACTCCAGTTATTTACCCCATGTAATGCCCCTTGAGGGGGGGGGGTCCCACTGTTCTGGCTCCATAGGAGAAATACATAGCTCAAGGACCCTGACTGATCTCCAGCACCTCTGAGACCAGTGTGCATGCTGTTTACACCCAGACATGAGGTATGTCCTTACTCCAAAAAAATGTACTTACAAATTTACAGTGACATTTTCTCCTTTTACCACTTGTGAAAATGAAAAATTTGGGGTAACCCCAGCATTTTTGTGTAAAAAAATCTAATTTTTCCTTTTCACATCCCACTTAATGAACATTTATCAAACACCTGTGGGGGGGTTAGGGCTCACTGTACCCCTTGTTACATTCCTTGCGGGGTGTAGTTTCCAAAATAGTATGCCATGTGTTTGTTTTTTTGCTGTCCTGGCACCATAGGGGCTTCCTAAATGCGACATGCCCCCCCCCCCCCATTTCAGCAAAATTTGCAAATGTGACTCCTTCTCTTCTAAACATTGTAGTGCGCCTGCAGTGCACTTGACGTCCACATATGGGGTGTTTCCATACTCAGAAGAGATGGGGTTACAAATTTTGGGGGTCATTTCCTCCTATTACCCCTTGCAAAAATTGTAAATTTGGGGGAAAACTAGCATTTTAGTGAAAAAAAAGAAAAAATAATTTACACATCCAACTTTTAACGAAAAGTCGTCAAACACCTGTGGGGTGTTAAGGCTCACTGTACCCCTTGTTACGTTCCTTGAGGGGTGTAGTTTCCAAAACAGTATGCCATGTGTTTTTTTTTTGCTGTCCTGGCACCATAGGGGCTTCCTAAATGGGACATGCCCCCCAAAAACCATTTCAGGTAATATTGCTTTGCAAAAGCCAAATGTGACTCCTTCTCTTCTGAGCATTGTAGTGCGCCCGCAGTGCACTTGACGTCCACATATGGGGTGTTTCCATACTCAGAAGAGATGGGGTTACAAATTTTGGGGAGCATTTTCTCCTATTACCCCTTGCAAAAATTGAAAATTTGGGGAAAACTAGCATTTTAGTGAAAAAAAAGAAAAAATAATTTACACATCCAACTTTTAACGAAAAGTCGTCAAACACCTGTGAGGTCTTAAGGCTCACTGTACCCCTTGTTACTTCCTTGAGGGGTGTAGTTTCCAAAATAGTATGCCATGAGGGGTTTTTTTTTGCTCTCCTGGCACCATTGGGGCTTCCTAAATGGGACATGCCCCCCAAAAACCATTTCAGGAAAAATTGCTTTGCAAAAGCCAGTTGTGACTCCTTCTCTTCTGAGCATTGTAGTTCGCCCGCAGTGCACTTGACGTCCACATATGGGGTGTTTACATACTTAGAAGAGATGGGGTTACAAATTTTGGGGGGCATTTTCTCCTATTACCCCTTGCAAAAATTGTAAATTTGGGGGGAAACTAGCATTTTAGTAAAAAAATAATAATAATTTACACATCCAACTTTAACGAAAACTCGTCAAACACCTGTGGGGTGCTAAGGCTCACTGCACCCCTTGTTACGTTCCTTGAGGGGTGTAGTTTCCAAAATAGTATGCCATGTGTTTTTTTTTTTGTTTTTTTTGCTGTCCTGGCACCATAGGGGCTTCCTAATTGCGATATGCCCCCCAAAAACCATTTCAGAAAAACTCACTCTCCAAAATCCCACTGTCGCTCCTTCCCTTCTGAGCCCTCTAGTGCACACACCAAACACTTGACATACACATATGAGGTATTTCCTTACTCGAGAGAAATTGGGTTACACATTTTAGTAAGATTTCTCTCCTTTTACTCCTTGTAAATATTCAAAAACAGGGTCTACAAGAACATGCGAATGTAAAAAATGAAGATTTAGAATTTTCTCCTTCAATTTGCTGCTATTCCTGCGAAACACCCAAAGGGTTAACAAACCTTTTGAATGTCATTTTGAATACTTTGAGGGGTGCAGTTTTTATAATGGGGTCATTTGTGGGGTATTTCTAATAAGAAGGCCCTTCAAATCCACTTTAAAACAGAACTGGTCCCTGAAAAATTTCGATTTTGAAAATTGTGAAAAATTTGAAAATTGCTGCTATAATTTGAAGCCCTCTGATGTCTTCCAAAAGTAAAAACATTTCAACTTTATGATGCAATCATAAAGTAGACATGTTGCATATGTGAATCATTATATAATTTATTTGGAATATTAATTTTCCTTATAAGCAGAGAGCTTCAAAGTTAAAAAAAAATGCAAAATTTTAAATATTTTCATCAAATTTTGGAATTTTTCACCAAGAAACGATTCAAGAATCGACAAAATTTTACCACTAACATAAAGTAGAATATGTCACGAAAAAACAATCTCGGAATCAGAATGAAAGTTAAAAAGCATCCCAGAGTTATTAATGCTTAAAGTGAAAGTGGTCAGATGTTCAAAAATTGGCCGTGTCCTACAGTGAAAATTGGCTGGGTCCTTAAGGGGTTAAATTTTCTAATGAAGTCAGCAGACATGTACAGCACTGAAATAAATATAAATAATGATAAATGATAAAAGAACTTCATGGCATTTATCATGTGTTTATTGACTTTTTTTCCCCAGCATAGTATACTTTCCCATCCTTTGCCCCGAGCATCACTTTCCACCTCATTTTTTAGTTCCAGCGAGGCTAACTATCTCATCCCCGGTACCCCACTGTCTCATTTCTATTTCAATCTTATTGTCAGAATGGCTCCCGTCTCAACGTTCCCACCATGGCTTCTCATTTTATTCCAGAACTCCATCATGCATTCTCATTTCATTCTTGATTGCAACTATGGCTACCCATCTAGTTCCCTGTTACCAGCAGGATTCCCTATTTTATTTCTGGTCCCCTTCTGGCTTCAGATCTTGTTCCTTGTCCTATGCATTACTTCTCATGGCTCCCCATTTCAGCCTTGATCCCCAGCATGACAACCCAACTTATTCCTTGTCCCCAACATGGCTCCCCCTTTATTTATGGCCTCCAGCATATCATCCCCTCTCATTCTTAGTCCCCAACATGACTCCTCTCCCCAGTGTATCAGGATGTGGGTTGCATCCTCCCCATGTCTTACAGCCATCCTTCTCCTGTATACTATCTAATTACATTTGTTGACATTTGAAATGCTCCTACTGTTCTCTTATCTCCAATGATGTGATATGATGCTAGCAGCATCTCTCCCTTGATGTCTCCTAAAATCAGGGCTCAAGTCCTGCAAGAATGCACTAATGTTCCTGCTAGCAGCAGTCCTGCAGGGCTGGCCGGTTCCGAGCCGTTCTATGGTAAAAACAAGTAAACATTAGGTGGATAGGCAAAAATCAGTGACAGGAGGCTAAGGATAGCAGCTCCTTCCATTCACTGAAGTGCCTCCAATTAGCCACAGCCTTCCCCATTGCTCACACTGCAAGAACCGCTGGGCCAGGTCCCTCCCCCAGATCACAAAGTCATGTATATACATTGTTATGGCATTCCATGTGCCACTGTCACTTTGTCCTGACGCAGGGCCTGAGTGCAGTCTCAGTATTGTGCAGTGGTGGAGGCAGAATTTTAGCAGCATAGGCAGACTGGTAACCACAAGACAGCCAGGAAGAGGAGAGACCCTGCTATGGACTGTGCAGGATCCGGCAGGGGAAGTTGAGTATGTGTGTTTTAGATTTTTTGTTGTTGTTATCATAGTGAGGAGGCAACTACCTACAGAGGGCTACTATCTACAGGGAGCTACTACCTACAGGATGCTACTATCTACAAGGGACCTACTCACAGGGGGTAACTACCTACAGGGGCCTACCTACAGAAACCCAAACCCTTTGTCTTTGATACTGAAACAAAATGTATGAACAGGGCCTGTTCTTAATAACATTGACAACAAGTTTTCTACCGATTTTATTATGCCCAAAAAATTACAAGCAGTATGGCTTAAAAAGGCATCTACAAAATGTTTATAAAATGGTAAACAAGCAGCTGCAGAATATCCACTGTACAGTCCCCTAAACTAGCCACTACTACCACAATACTTATCAATAAAAGAAAGTTATTTTACAGCAACACTGAAGGAGTACCACTTACTTACAGGACTTTCCTCCTTGAAAGGGTACTCTGGTGGAAAACAAATGTTTTCAAATCAACTGGTGCCAGAAAGTTATACAGATTTTTAAATTACTTCTATTTAAAAATCTCAATCCTTCTAGTACTTTTCAGCTGCTGTATACTACAAAGGAAGTTGTGTAGTTCTTTCCAGTCTGACCACTGTGCTCTCTGCTGACACCTCTGTCCATGTCAGGAACTGTCCAGAGCAGGGGAGATATGCTATAAGGATTAGCTTCTACTCTGGGCAGTTCCTTACACGGACAGAGGTGTCAGCATAGAGCACTCAGGTTAGACTAAAAATAATTACACAACTTCCTCTGGAGCATACAGCAGTTGATAAGTAGTTAAAGGATTAATATGAATCATTAAAAGTAATTTACAAATCTGTATAACTTTCTGGCACTAATTGATTTGAAAACATTTGTTTTCAACCGGAGTACCCCTTTAAGCATATTCATGCCCTTTTTCAGATTAACTATAGAGCTAAATCCATATGAGCATCTTGGTTTACAACAGATGCTTTAACCTTTGGACTCTATAAACATGTCATACAGCCAACACATGCTAGAGATTATTATATAAGCAATTTCCCAAATTAGAAAGTCATGGCATATTCATTGGATAGTCCAATAATGTCTGATAAGTGTGAGTCCCAGCTTTATCTCCCTCACTTATATAAAAAGCTGTGGTCCCTTGAATTTATTCTTTCTGTTTAGGCCATAATACAGTAAGATTAACATCTATGGGGGTTATTGAAATGGACAAGCAAATTATCCATAATTCCATTCTGGACACTAAGAGTGCTTGACATAACAGTAGTTGTATCTGACACAATAGAAATAGAATTAGTAGATGAGTATATAATGACACCTAGCGGCCTTTCACAAAATGCTCTCTAACATGAAAACTGAAATCAGGATGCAGCTGTGCCACATCTCTATAATGAACAGTAAACAGAAAACAGGACAATTATTGATATTTCTAGAAATGACTTGTACGTGATCATTCACACGGAACCATGAGCAGTGAAGCATGAAAGACCCTAAGTTTCAGCAGTTAGATTTCTTTTTTGTACTGTAGTAATGGCTGCAAGCATGAAGTTAATAATAATTGTATTGTACTTAGTAGAAAAACATTTTTTTTAGTGTACATGGCAAATTTTAATAAAAATGATTCCAATAATAATTACAGTCAGGGCCGGCCAAAGACCTTGTGTGAGTGAAACACAATGCCAGAATGGATCTTAAAAGAAGTCCCATTGTTTCCTTGATATACATCCAACATTTTTGAGCTATTTCTGGCTTGGCATTCAACAATTACAATTAAAAATCTGCACATGTGAACACACCGTTACTGCACAGCAGTTAAAAACTGCCTTGTAGCTGAAGATAATTCACAAACGGCACAGACAAGCAAGTCACTGTGTTTAAGCCTCATTGTGGCCACTTTGTAAGCTCTGTCATTTGAACCTAGCCTAAAAGTTTTCTCTTAGGCTGAGTTCACACTACGTTTTGATGATACGGTCACCGGATCAGGCTTGGGGGAATAAAAACCAGGCGCTTCCGTATCCCAGCCGGACCCGGCCTCGATATCATTCATTTGATATCCACGATATCATTCAGTCAGATAGTGACTCCGGTCAGCTCATTTTTGCCCCGTATCTAGTTTTCTGACCGGAACTAAAACTGCAGTATACCACGGGTTTAGGTCCAGTCAGAAAACCAGATACGGGGCAAAATTAGCTGACCGGAGTAACTATATGACTCCGGTCAGCTCATTCAAATTAATGAGATCGGGGTCGGGTCTGGCTGGGATATGGGAGCACCCGGTTTTCACTCCCCCCAACCGGATCTGGTGACCATATTATCAAAACATAGTGTGAACCCAACCTCAGTTATACAGATAATAAATATCCATAGGAGACTTACATAAATATGGTCTTCTGAACAGTATACCTTACCACTTATGACACCACCTGCTAAAATTTTACAGCAATATCATTGCCTCTTTTACTCCCATGTCTGATCATGTGATCACCAGGATGACGGGTTGGGAAAGAGCTTCTGGGTTTTAGACCTAGCATAGCCCCTAGTCTATTTATAAACACTGTACATGTATTCTAGTTTTCCAATGTCCTTTGTTGTCCTTTCAAGTACGGACTATAAAAAGACCAAAAGCTTTTACATAAGCATTTTGTGGCAGTTTTTCTGGAAATTTTTCATTCAGCATTTTGAGCCAAAGTCAAAAATGATTTGTGTGAGAGCCTGTTTATTATTCCAAAACAAGTAAAAAAAAAATCTATAAAATAAAAAAAAATGATATAATAATGGACGAATTAAAAAAATATATATATAATCTTATATCAATTATTGGGACAGACTTTCGGCTATGCATGGCCTAACAACTACTGCCTTCTTCAGATAAAAGCTTTATAGGCATTGTCTGGAATTTTTTTACTGTGGTCAGGCTAGGGTAAAAAAAAAAGCCTGTACTCACTTGCCACCGCTGCCACTCACATGGTGTCTGGTGCCACTGCTAAGCACATCTTAGTCTGGGTCTTGACATAAGGAGGGTCACCTCTGTGATGAGTGATTTACTGGGTGTGCACTTCCTAGTGTTGAGAGGAATGCAGAGCAGCAGGGACCCGGTGCTGTCAGAATGGCAATGGTGGATATAATTAGCCATTGAGTAATTTTTTTTGTGTTGTTGTTTGTTTTTCACATAGGGGGAGATTTATCAAAACCTGTCCAGAGGAAAAGTTGCTGAGTTGCCCATAGCAACTGTCACGATTCGGCTTCCAGGTAGTGGATCCTCTGTGTCAGCGAGGGATTGGCGTGGACCGTGCTAGTGGACCGGTTCTAAGAGGCTACTGGTTTTCACCAGAGCCCGCCGCAAAGCGGGATGGTCTTGTTGCGGCAGTAGCAACCAGGTCGTATCCACTAGCAACGGCTCAACCTCGCTGACTGCTGAGAAGGCGTGGGACAGAAGGACTAGGCAGAGGCAAGGTCAGACGTAGCAGAAGTTCGGGGGCAGGCGGCAAGGTTCGTAGTCAAGATGGGTAGCAGAAGTTCAGGTACACAGGCTTTGGACACACTAAACGCTTTCACTGGCACAAGGCAACAAGATCCGGCAAGGGAGTGCATGGGAGGAGGTCAGATAAAGGCAGGGAGCAGGTGGAAGCCAATTAAGCTAATTGGGCCAGGCACCAATCATTGGTGCACTGGCCCTTTAAGTCTCAGAGAGCTGGCGCGCGCGCGCCCTAGAGAGCGGAGCCGCGCGCGCCAGCACATGACAGCAGGGGACCGGGACGGGTAAGTGACCTGGGATGCGATTCGCGAGCGGGCGCGTCCCGCTGTGCGAATCGCATCCCCAACGGCCAAGACAGTGCAGCGCTCCCGGTCAGCGGGACCGACCGGGGCGCTGCAGGGAGAAAGACGCCGTGAGCGCTCCGGGGAGGAGCGGGGACCCGGAGCGCTAGGCGTAACAGTACCCCCCCCCTTAGGTCTCCCCTTCTCTTTGTCCGGTAACTGCCTCCCCTGGGATGAGGACACCGGGAAAGAATGGAGGGTTTCCTCAACGGCAGGCAGTACAGCAGGAGTGGGAATGGGGAGGGAGGGCAGAGGGAGAGGCCTGGCACGGGGCAGTGTGACACCAGGACGGGGGCCATGGGGAGGCACAGAGGCTTGCCTGACGGGACTGGGAGGGGGGGAGAGGCACTTCCTGTGGCAGGCAGAGTCCCAGTTCCTGATCTCCCCGGTGGTCCAATCAATGGTGGGGGAATGAAGCCGGAGCCAAGGCAGACCGAGGAGGACCTCAGAGGTACAGTTGGGGAGAATGAAGAACTCAATCCTTTCGTGGTGGGGTCCGATAGACATCAGGAGGGGTTCTGTGCGGTAACGCACGGTGCAGTCCAATCTGGCTCCGTTGACCGCGGAAATGTAGAGCGGTTTGACGAGACGGGTCACCGGGATGCTGAATTTATTAACAAAGGACTCCAAAATAAAATTTCCAGAGGCACCGGAGTCCAAGCAGGCCACGGCTGAGAGGGAGGAGTTGGCTGAAGAAGACAACCGCACGGGTACCGTGAGACGTGGAGGAGCAGACTTGGAACCAAGAGACGCCACACCCACGTGAGCTGGGTGCGTGCGTGCGTTTCCCAGGCGTGGAGGACGGATAGGGCAATCCACCAAGAAATGCTCGGTACTGGCACAGTAAAGACAGAGATTTTCTTCCCTACGGCGATTCCTCTCTTCCTGGGTCAGGCGAGACTTATCCACTTGCATGGCCTCCTCGGCGGGAGGCCCAGGCGTAGATTGCAACGGATACTGTGGGAGAGGTGCCCAGAGATCTAAGTCTTTTTCCTGGCGGAGCTCTTGGTGTCGCTCAGAAAAACGCATGTCAATGCGGGTAGCCAAATGGATGAGTTCTTGGAGGTTGGCAGGAATCTCTCGTGCGGACAGCACATCCTTGATGCGACTGGATAGGCCTTTTTTAAAGGTCGCGCAGAGAGCCTCATTATTCCAGGATAGTTCAGAAGCAAAAGTACGGAATTGTATGGCGTACTCGCCAACGGAAGAATTACCCTGGACCAGGTTCAACAGGGCAGTCTCGGCAGAAGAAGCTCGGGCTGGCTCCTCGAAGACACTCCGGAGTTCAGCGAAGAAGGCCTGGACTGTGGCTGTGGCAGGATCATTGCGGTCCCAGAGCGGTGTGGCCCAAGACAAGGCCTTTCCTGAAAGAAGGCTTACTACGAACGCCACCTTAGACCGTTCTGAAGGAAACAAGTCCGACAACATCTCCATATGCAGGGAACACTGAGACAAAAATCCACGGCAGAGTTTAGAGTCCCCATCAAATTTGTCCGGCAGGGACAAGCGGAGGTTAGGAGCGGCCACTCGCTGCGGAGGAGGTGCAGGAGCTGGCGGAGGAGATGGTTGCTGCTGTAGCAGAGGCAGAAGTTGCTGTAACATGGCGGTCAACTGCGACAGCTGCTGTCCTTGTTGGGCAATCTGCTGCGATTGCTGAGCGACCACCATGGGAAGATCAGCGAGACTTGGCAGCGGCACCTCAGCGGGATCCATGGCCGGATCTACTGTCACGATTCGGCTTCCAGGTAGTGGATCCTCTGTGTCAGCGAGGGATTGGCGTGGACCGTGCTAGTGGACCGGTTCTAAGAGGCTACTGGTTTTCACCAGAGCCCGCCGCAAAGCGGGATGGTCTTGCTGCGGCAGTAGCAACCAGGTCGTATCCACTAGCAACGGCTCAACCTCGCTGACTGCTGAGAAGGCGTGGGACAGAAGGACTAGGCAGAGGCAAGGTCAGACGTAGCAGAAGGTCGGGGGCAGGCGGCAAGGTTCGTAGTCAAGATGGGTAGCAGAAGTTCAGGTACACAGGCTTTGGACACACTAAACGCTTTCACTGGCACAAGGCAACAAGATCCGGCCAGGGAGTGCATGGGAGGAGGTCAGATAAAGGCAGGGAGCAGGTGGAAGCCAATTAAGCTAATTGGGCCAGGCACCAATCATTGGTGCACTGGCCCTTTAAGTCTCAGAGAGCTGGCGCGCGCGCGCCCTAGAGAGCGGAGCCGCGCGCGCCAGCACATGACAGCAGGGGACCGGGACGGGTAAGTGACCTGGGATGCGATTCGCGAGCGGGCGCGTCCCGCTGTGCGAATCGCATCCCCAACGGCCAAGACAGTGCAGCGCTCCCGGTCAGCGGGACCGACCGGGGCGCTGCAGGGAGAAAGACGCCGTGATCGCTCCGGGGAGGAGCGGGGACCCGGAGCGCTAGGCGTAACAGCAACCAATCAGATCGCTTCTTTCATTATTGAAAAGACCTGTGAAAAATAAAGGAAGCGATCTGATTGGTTGCTATGGGCAACTCAGCAACTTTTCCTCTGGACAGGTTTTGATAAATCTTCCCCATAGTGTTTAAAAAAAAAAAAAAACTTTTTTATGTTTTTCCTACTCACTTTTTCCCTGTGTTTATTTATTTATTTATTTATTTTTTAGCAGAAAAATGGTGTGGCCAAATGTTAACTCAAAGTGAATAGAGAAATATAAAATGCACAACAAACAATGCTCTTTGTGTAATAGTTCATTACTTTGGGTACATTTTTTGGGTTAGCTTTTATTTTTTTCCCAAATGCTGTTTTCTCTAGGTATTCTTTCTCATGCTTAAAATGCATTAAAGGGGTACTCCGGCACTAAGACATCTTATCCTCTATCCAAAGGCTTGCATTGAGGGGGCGGAGTGTGACATCACACAGGGGCGGGGCCGTGACGTCACAATGCTCCGGCCCCCGTGACTGCCAGTAATCAGACCCGGAGCAAACATGCTCCGGAGACTGATTATAATGGGGTGCTGCGTGCAAGATCACGGGGGGTCCCCAGCGGCGGGACCCCCGCCATCAGGCATCTTATCCCCTATCCTTTGGATAGGGGATAAGATGTCTTAGCGCCGGGGTACCCCTTTAAGCTCATGGTTTAATTTAGGTGCATTCGTTTGACAAAATCTAAATACATCATAAGAAATAAAGAAACTTTGCAAAAGGTCATGATTAAAAATGTCCTATAGTTTTGTTTCTGTAGCTCTTAATGGAATTGTATGCATCTTCACAATAAGATTCTGCAGTCATGTTCTCTTCCATCTGTCTACAAACATTTAGTAGCTTAGCTAGAAGTATTGAACAGACAAAAAAGAATGACTGCTAAATTAGACTACATTAGAATTAGTTTGTTATTTGTAGACATTGACAGAAATGGTGGATGAGGAGTGCTATATTCCCCCCAGGTAGGTGTCATATGTAGCCACCGGATTTCAGGAAGCCTAAAGCTCATCAAGGTTATTTAAGATCCCTAGCAAACAATAGGCAGGTTGGTAGTAAGGCCTGTCATTCCCTTCCTGGCCAATTTTGGTTTTCAGTATTGTCCAAATGAGCATAGGTGTTAAAGGCAGCTTTAAATAGGTGTAATACAGTTAGAATGCTGAAACTTTGATAAACTTAAATCTCTGATGGGAGTTAGATTCATGAAGTATTCGGCCTCAAAGGGAACATTTTGATATCTGATGACTATTTATTGGGTGGCTGGTAGTAAGCCACCAGATATGGATGAATTTGCTGGTTAGTGCTTAAAAGAGCAGGATTTACTTTGTATTTTGTGCCTAAATATAAAGGTTGTATTTAGGTTTTGCTTGCTAACAATTGTGTATTGGGATACTATAAATACCTGTTCATATTTTCTAGGAAGGAATAGCTCCATAGTATAGCATAAAGGTATAATAAAGGAATTCAATATTTTTTCTTTTCCTCCCAAAAAATTCAGAGACATACAAAGATACAGTACTTATTTCAGCTCTGTATAACTCAAAAGAGGTTCTAAGAAGGCTATATTGGGGGCACAAAGTATGTTCTTTATATATTAAGACAACATTTAGATGACTATAAGGTCAATTATGTTGATTATTATAATTCTTTTTCTAGGCTATATGTAGTAAGGAATGTATCATTAATACTTTTAGTACTCAATTCTTGTCACCAAACCGTTGTTTCCAACCACCTGTTTGCAGTTCTGCTACTGAGAGTCCAAGATTAAGCATTTTCACATTTGTTTTAATGTCATCATGAAACCGTTACTTTTGACTCATTCTTTTACTTTCAGCCATTACTAAAATGCACTTCCCATGGACAGGGGATTTTTTTTTTAATTTCCAATAATTCAGAGAAACTTACATCCCAGTTGAAAATAAAATTGACTTTCATATGAATTAGGCAGGATTGACTCAAAGTATTTAGTTGAATTGTTGTATATTTCCATTGTTTGTTTCGAGGGGCATATCCCCTCATCATCAGGCAGGATGACAAAAAGGGGGTATGCACCTCAAAATTTGTTGTCTGTACTTTAATTCACACCAGATATACCACTGACTGGCACCACAACGAGTATCCAGTTTCTCTCAGTAGTTCTTGGAGCCTAGCTCAGACTACACCTCTAGATTCACTCAAGATGCAAGGATAAGAATAAAATAAAATAAAAACACGTATGTTTGTCCTTCATGTTCCACCCAACAATCTTTGCCACAACACAGCCTGTCAGTGTCCTTCTTACTTCACATTGTAGGCACCAATGAGGGTCTGCACTATAACGGGGCAAAGGTCATCATCTCTTCTCAGTGTAGGTCGCAGGTCCTGCATCTTACATTAAGTGTGTGCTCATAAAGCTGAAAGCAGTGCTTGCTCCCCTGGGGATCAGGGGCATGTGTCCTGTATTTCCTAATAGCAAGCAAGCTTCTTTAGGCACTGGCGTACCAATGCTTTGGTGGCCTGGGCACCCCCTAGGGTGTGTGCTCCCAGCGGTGGTTGAGTACGCCAAAGCATACGTACGTCACTGAACAGACATACCAGTTTAACCCCACCAGGACCAAGGGCATACAGGTATGCCCTAGCGTCCTGGGACTTAAGGACCAAGGGCGTACCTGTATGCCCTCTGCATTTCCATTCACCACTGGTAACCGGGCAGTGAATGGAACGGGATGTCAGCTGAAATCGTTCAGCAGGCATCCTGTGCCATCACCTAGGGCAGTCCTGAGACCCCCCATGTCTGAATTAACCGGCAATCTGCAGCGATTCCAGGTCAGGTCTCTAGAAAATAAGGGTGATCGGGGCTGTCCAAGATGGCCCCGATCCCCCTGAAAGGATAGGATTGAGGTAGCAGGGGTGCCAACCCTCCTATCCCTGCTATTGGTTGGTCAGAAGCCACCGACCAATAGCAGATCGGGGGCGGGGGGGGGGGGGTTAAAGTTTGGTTCCCCTGCTCTGCCCACCCAGGGAGCTGTCCTGTGAGCAGTGGCGGAGGTCCCTTACCGGCGGTACGTGAGGATCCTCTCCCTGCTGCGGGCTCCTCCTCTTGCGATCCTGCTGCCAGTAGGTGAGTTGTTGCCTAGCAACATCTGGAGGGCCAAAGTTTGGAGACCACCATACGGTGGTCACTAAAATGAAACCCTCCAGATCTTGCATATCTACAACTTCCAGCATGCCCACACAGCAGTTTGCTGTCTGGGCATGCTGGGATTTGTAGTTTTGCAACATCTTGAGGGCCACAGTTTGGAGATCACTGTGCGGTTGTCTCTAAACTGTGGTCCTCCAAATCTTGCATAACTACAACTCCCAGCATGCACGAACAGCAAACGGCTGTCTTGGCATGCTGGGAGTTGTAGTTGCATGCATCCAGCTGTTGCATAACTACAACCCCAGTTTTGCAACAGCTAGAGGCACACTGGTTGGAAAATAGTGAGTTAGGTAACAGAACCTAACTCAAGATTTTCCAACTAGTGTGCCTCCAGCTGTTGCAGAAGTAAAACTCCCAGCATGCACGGTCTGTCAGTGCATGCTGGGAGTTGTAGTATTTCAAGAGCTTGAGGTTTGCCCCCCCCCCCCTCCACGTGAATGTACAGGGTACATTAACATGGCGGGGTTTACAGTGAGTTTCCTGCTTCAAGTTTGAGCTGCGGCAAATTTTTGGTTGCAACTCAAACTCATGGCGGGGAACTCACCGTAAACCCAAGCCTGTGTGAATGTACCCTAAAAACACCACACTACACTACAATAACACAAAATAAAGGGTAAAACACTACACATACACACACTTATACTGTCCCCCCCCCCCCCCCCCCCCAATAAAAATGAAAAAGTCTCGTACGGCAGTGTTTCCAAAACAGAGCATCCAGCTGTTGACAATTCCCATCATTGCCGGACAGCCAATGACTGTCCAGGCATGCTGGGAGTTTAGAAACAGCTGGAGGCACCCTGTTTGGGAACCACTGGCATAGAATATTTTTGTAGCGGAGGCAATTGTAATGCTTGCATCCGAGTCCACCCCTACGCAAATCCCCAATTTAGGCCTAAAATGCACATGGCACTCTCTCACTGTACTCACTTGCCACCGCTGCCACTCACATGGTGTCTGGTGCCACTGCTAAGCACATCTTAGTCTGGGTCTTGACATAAGGAGGGTCACCTCTGTGATGAGTGATTTACTGGGTGTGCACTTCCTAGTGTTGAGAGGAATGCAGAGCAGCAGGGACCCGGTGCTGTC
Source organism: Hyla sarda (assembly GCF_029499605.1). Taxonomy (NCBI): domain Eukaryota; kingdom Metazoa; phylum Chordata; class Amphibia; order Anura; family Hylidae; genus Hyla; species Hyla sarda. The sequence goes on from NC_079189.1 coordinate 399,443,751, forward strand.
AGAATGGCAATGGTGGTTATAATTAGCCATTGAGTAGTTTTTTTTTGTGTTGTTGTTTGTTTTTCACATAGGGGGAGATTTATCAAAACCTGTCCAGAGGAAAAGTCGCTGAGTTGCCCATAGCAACCAATCAGATCGCTTCTTTCATTATTGAAAAGACCTGTGAAAAATAAAGGAAGCAATCTGATTGGTTGCTATGGGCAACTCAGCAACTTTTCCTCTGGCCAGGTTTTGATAAATCTCCCCCATAGTGTTTAAAAAAAAAAAAACTTTTTTATGTTTTTCCTACTCACTTTTTCCCTGTGTTTATTTATTTATTTTTTAGCAGAAAAATGGTGTGGCCAAATGTTAACTCAAAGTGAATAGAGAAATATAAAATGCACAACAAACAATGCTCTTTGTGTAATAGTTCATTACTTTGGGTACATTTTTTGGGTTAGCTTTTATTTTTTTCCCAAATGCTGTTTTCTCTAGGTATTCTTTCTCCTGCTTAAAATGCATTAAAGGGGTACTCCGGCACTAAGACATCTTATCCTCTATCCAAAGGCTTGCATTGAGGGGGCGGAGTGTGACATCACACGGGGGCGGGGCCGTGACGTCACAATGCTCCGGCCCCCGTGACTGCCAGTAATCAGACCCGGAGCAAACATGCTCCGGAGACTGATTATAATGGGGTTCTGCGTGCAAGATCACGGGGGTCCCCAGCGGCGGGACCCCCGCCATCAGGCATCTTATCCCCTATCCTTTGGATAGGGGATAAGATGTCTTAGCGCCGGGGTACCCCTTTAAGGTCATGGTTTAATTTAGGTGCATTCGTTTGACAAAATCTAAATACATCATAAGAAATAAAGAAACTTTGCAAAAGGTCATGATTAAAAATGTCCTATAGTTTTGTTTCTGTAGCTCTTAATGGAATTGTATGCATCTTCACAATAAGATTCTGCAGTCATGTTCTCTTCCATCTGTCTACAAACATTTAGTAGCTTAGCTAGAAGTATTGAACAGACAAAAAAGAATGACTGCTAAATTAGACTACATTAGAATTAGTTTGTTATTTGTAGACATTGACAGAAATGGTGGATGAGGAGTGCTATATTCCCCCCAGGTAGGTGTCATATGTAGCCACCGGATTTCAGGAAGCCTAAATCTCATCAAGGTTAGTTAAGATCCCTAGCAAACAATAGGCAGGTTGGTAGTAAGGCCTGTCATTCCCTTCCTGGCCAATTTTGGTTTTCAGTATTGTCCAAATGAGCATAGGTGTTGAAGGCAGCTTTAAATAGGTGTAATACAGTTAGAATGCTGAAACTTTGATAAACTTAAATCTCTAATGGGACTTAGATTCATGAAGTATTCGGCCTCAAAGGGAACATTTTGATATCTGATGACTATTTATTGGGTGGCTGGTAGTAAGCCACCAGATACGGATGAATTTGCTGGTTAGTTCTTGAAAGAGCAGGATTTACTTTGTATTTTGTGCCTAAATATAAAGGTTGTATTTAGGTTGTGCTTGCTAACAATTGTGTATTGGGATACTATAAATACCTGTTCATATTTTCTAGGAAGGAATAGCTCCATATTATAGCATAAAGGTATAATAAAGGAATTCAATATTTTTTCTTTTCTGCCCAAAAAATTCAGAGACATACACAGATACAGTAGGATGCTATAGAGTGTCTTATTTCAGTTCTGTATAACTCAATAGAGGTTCTAAGAAGGCTATATTGGGGGCATAAAGTATGTTCTTTATATATTAAGACAACATTTAGATGACTATAAGGTCAATTATGTTGATTATTATAATTCTTTTTCTAGGCTATATGTAGTAAGGAATGTATCATTAATACTTTTAGTACTCAATTCTTGTCACCAAACCGTTGTTTCCAACCACCTGTTTGCAGTTCTGCTACTGAGAGTCCAAGATTAAGCATTTTCACATTTGTTTTAATGTCATCATGAAACCGTTACTTTTGACTCATTCTTTTACTTTCAGCCATTACTAAAAAGCACTTCCCATGGACAGGGGATTTTTTTTTTTAATTTCCAATAATTCAGAGAAACTTACATCCCAGTTGAAAATAAAATTGACTTTCATATGAATTAGGCAGGAATGACTCAAAGTATTTAGTTGAATTGTTGTAGATTTCCATTGTTTGTTTCTAGGGGCATATCCCCTCATCATCAGGCAGGCTGACAAAAAGGGGATATGCACCTCAAAATTTGTTGTCTGTACTATAATTCACACCAGATATACCACTGACTGGCGCCACAACGAGTATCCAGTTTCTCTCAGTAGTTCTTGGAGCCTAGCTCAGACTACACCTCTAGATTCACTCAAGATGCCAGGATAAGAATAAAATAAAATAAAAACACGTATGTTTGTCCTTCATGTTCCACCCAACAATCTTTGCCACAACACAGCCTGTCAGTGTCCTTCTTACTTCACAGTGTAGGCACCAATGAGGGTCTGTACTATAAATGTCATCATCTCTTCTCAGTGTAGGCCGCAGGTCCTGCATCTTACGTTAAGTGTGTGCTCATAAAGCTGAAAGCAGTGCTTGCTCCCCTGGGGATCAGGGGCATGTGTCCTGTATTTCCTAATAGCAAGCAAGCTTCTTTAGGCACTGGCGTACCAATGCTTTGGTGGCCTGGGCACCCCCTAGGGTGTGTGCTCCCAGCGGTGGTTGAGTACGCCAAAGCATACGTACGTCACTGAACAAACATACCAGTTTAACCCCACCAGGACCAAGGGCATACAGATATGCCCTAGCGTCCTGGGACTTAAGGACCAAGGGCGTACCTGTATGCCCTCTGCATTTCCGTTCACCACTGGTAACCGGGCAGTGAATGGAACGGGATGTCAGCTGAAATCGTTCAGCAGGCATCCCGTGCCAACACCTAGGGCAGTCCTGAGACCCCCCCAAGTCAGCGTTCGCCGCAAATCTGAATTAACCGGCAATCTGCAGCGATTCCAGGTCAGGTCTCTAGAAAATAAGGGTGATCGGGGTTGTCCAAGATGGCCCCGATCCCCCTGAAAGGATAGGAGTGAGGTAGCAGGGGTGCCAACCCTCCTATCCCTGCTATTGGTTGGTCAGAAGCCACCGACCAATAGCAGATCGTGGGCGGGGGGGGGGGTTAAGTTTGGTTCCCCTTCTCTGCCCACCCAGGGAGCTGTCCTGTGAGCAGTGGCGGAGGTCCCTTACCGGCGGCGCGTGAGGATCCTCTCCCTGCTGCGGGCTTCTCCTCTTGCGATCCTGCTGCCAGTAGGTGAGTTGTTGCCTAGCAACATCTGGAGAGCCAAAGTTTGGAGACCACCATACAGTGGTCACTAAAATGAAACCCTCCAGATCTTGCAAATCTACAACTTCCAGCATGCCCACACAGCAGTTTGCTGTCTGGGCATGCTGGGATTTGTAGTTTTGCAACATCTGGAGGGCCACAGTTTGGAGATCACTGTGCGGTGGTCTCTAAACTGTGGTCCTCCAAATTTTGCATAACTACAACTCCCAGCATGCACGAACAGCAAACGGCTGTCTTGGCATGCTGGGAATTGTAGTTGCATGCCTCCAGCTGTTGCATAACTACAACCCCAGTTTTGCAACAGCTAGAGGCACACTGGTTGGAAAATAGTGAGTTAGGTAACAGAACCTAACTCAAGATTTTCCAACTAGTGTGCCTCCAGCTGTTGCAGAAGTACAAGTCCCAGCATGCACGGTCTGTCAGTGCATGCTGGGAGTTGTAGTATTTCAAGAGCTGGAGGTTTGCCATCCCCCCCCCCCCCCCACGTGAATGTACAGGGTACATTAACACGGCGGGGGTTTACAGTGAGTTTCCTGCTTCAAGTTTGAGCTGCGGCAAATTTTTTGTTGCAACTCAAACTCACGGCGGGGAACGCACCGTAAACCCAAGCCTGTGTGAATGTACCCTAAAAACACCACACTACACTACAATAACACAGAATAAAGGGTAAAACACTACACATACACACACTTATACTGTCCCCCCCCCCCCCCCCCAATAAAAATGAAAAAGTCTCGTACGGCAGTGTTTCCAAAACAGAGCATCCAGCTGTTGACAACTCCCATCCTTGCCGGACAGCCAATGACTGTCCAGGCATGCTGGGAGTTTAGCAACAGCTGGAGGCACCCTGTTTGGGAACCACTGGCATAGAATATTTTTGTAGCGGAGGCAATTGTAATGCTTGCATCCGAGTCCACCCCTACGCAAATCCCCAATTTAGGCCTCAAATGCACATGGCACTCTCTCACTTCGGAGCTCTATCGTATTTCAAGGAGACAGTTTAGGTCCACATATGGAGTATTTCCGTTCTCGGGAGCAATTGCGTTACAAATTTTGGGGGTCTTTTTCTCCTTTTACCCAGGATGAAAAGCTAAATTTGTGGTCTACACCAGCCTGTTAGTGTAAAAAAATGTTACACTAACATGCTGGTGTTGCCCCATACTTTTCATTTTCACTAGAGGTAAAAGAAAAAAAGACCCCAACATTTGTAATGCAATTTTTTCTGAGTATGGAAATACCCCATATGTGGATGGAAAGTGCTCTGTGGGCACACAACAGGGGTCAGGAGTGAGAGCACACCATGTACACATGAAGCTTAAATTGATGATTTGCACAGGGGTGGCTAATTTTATAGCGGTTCTGACATAAATGCAAAAAAATTAACACCTACATGCGAGCCCCATTTTGGAAACTACAACCCTCACAGAACATAACAAGGGGTATTGTGAGCCTTAACACCCCACAGGTGTTTCACAAATTTTCATTAAAGTGGGATGGGAAAATGAAAATTTTCACAAAAATGCTGGTGTTACCTTAAATTTTTCATTTTTACAAGAAAAAATTGGAAAAATCCCCACAAAATTTGTATTTCTTCTGTGATTTCTTCTGCGTATGGAAATACCCCATATGTGGATGTAAAGTGCTCTGCGGACGCACTACAATGCTCAGAAGAGAAGAAGCTCCATTGGACTTTTGGAGAGAGAATTTGACCAGAATTGAAGGCCATGTGTGTTTACAAAGCCCCCATGGTGACAGAACAGTGGTTCTGGCACCATGGGGGCTTTGTAAACGCACATGGTCCCCAACTTCCATTCCAAACAAATCCTCTCTCTAAAAGCCCAATGGAGCTTCTTCTCTTCTGAGCATTGTAGTGAGCCCGCAAAGCACTTTACATCCACATATGGGGTATTTCCATACTCAGAAGAAATCACAGAAGAAATACACATTTTGGGGGGCTTTTTTCCCTATTTTTCCTTGTGAAAATGAAAAATTTGGGGTAATACCAGCATTTTAATGAAAAAAAATAAAAATTTTCATTTTCACATCCTACTTTAGCGAAAATTTGTCAAACACCTGTGGAGTGTTAAGGCTCACTGTACCGTTTGTTGCGTTCCTTGAGGGGTTTTGGTTCCCAAATAGTGTGCCATGTGGGGGATTTTTCAGTTTTTTTTCTATACTGGCACCATGGTGGCTTCCTAAATGCAACATGCGCTCCAAAAATGTCGCTCTCCAAAATCCCATTGTCGCGTCTTCCCTTCTGAGCCCTGTAGTGCCCCCACAGAGCACTTTACATCCACATATAAGGTATTCGAAAAAAAAAAGGGATTATAAATGCTGGAGGACATTTTCTCCTATTACCCCTTGTGAAAATGAAAACATTTGGGGTAACACCAGCATTTTAGTGAAAAAAATCTAATTTTTTATTTTCATGTCCCACTTTAACAAAAGTTTGTCAATCACCTGTGGGTTGTCAAGGCTCACTATACCCCTTGTTATGTATTTTTTTAATTTTTTGCTCTTCTGGCACCATGGGGGCTTCCTAAAAGCGACATGCCCCCCAAAAACCATTTCAGCAAAATTCGCTCTCCGTATCGGCACCCCCTTTGTGAGTGGCACCCACGGCAGGCCCCCCCCCCCCTTGGTACGCCAATGCATATAGAGCTGCAGTGGCATTTGAATATAGAAGTGCTGTGGGGGGGCAGATATTGCTATATGTCTTCCCCCCAGCGCTTCTATATACATATGCCCCTGCAGCGCTATGTATGAAAAGTATTGTATCAGCATCATCGGGCCGACCGGCTGCTGATAGAAATACTTTTCACATATAGCGCTGTGGTGGCATAATATGACAAATACGCTGCGGGGGGCACATTATAAATGCGCCGGCAGGGGGTATATATTTTTAAATGCGCTGGCGGGAGGTATATATTTATAAATGTGCTGGCGGGGGGGTCATATCTTTATTAATGTGCTAGGGGGGCATATTATAAATGTGCTGGGGGGCTAGATATATAGGCTTTATGTCTGCCCCCCTGCAGCGCTATATATCTTGCCCCCCACAGCGCTTTTAATATACATATGGTCCCGGCTGCCACTCACAATGTTCATTTTAAAAACCCCACTGGAAGCCCTGAAGGGCTCCTCAGTACCAGCCATTCAGGGCTCCCCGCAGGGGATTTAAAAATGAATGTAAAAACACACGATACATCGCAGGGTTGCAGAGCATGCCGCTCGCTCCCCTGCTTAATAACTTCTGATCGCATAGGGTCTCAGAAGTGAGACCCAGTGTGATCAATCCCTCAGCCACTGTGCTACAACCCCCATCATGGAACAGTCTGTTCCCTGATGGGGGTAGTACAAACACTAATGTAGCCTCCCCAGCCACCGGCAGACTCCCGCAGCCGGGGAATTACTACTCCCATCATGGAAACAGATATGTTCCATGATGAGAGTAGTAGTAGTTCCTCAGCACTGCAGGAGTCAGTCAAAAAACCTGTAGACTTGAATGGGATTTTGTAATGGACGTTTAACATCTGTTTTTAAGGCTTTTCTAATGGATGTTTATAACAGATCTTTTAACGGAAAAACTTTATAGTGTGAAAGGGGTCTTAGTGTAAAAAAATTTGATTTTGAATTTTCTCCTCCAACTTGCTGCTATTCCTGTGAAACGCCTAAAGGGTAAACAAACTTTCTGAATGTCATTCTGAATACGTTGAGGGGTGCAGTTTTCATAATGAGGTCCATTATGGGGTATTTCTAACATGAAGACCCTCAAATTTACTGAAGACCCTGAAAAATTCCGATTTTGAAATCTTTGTGAAAAATTAGAAAATTCCTCCTCCACTTTGAAGCCCTCTAATGTCTTCAAAAAGTAAAAACATGTCAACTTTATGATGCAGACATAAAGTAGACGTATTCTTTATGTGAATCAATATATAATTTGTATGGCATGTCCATTTTCCTTACAAGCAGAGAGCTTCAAAGTTAGAAAAATGCCCAATTTTAAAATTTTTCATAACATTTTGGAATTCTTCACCAAGAAATTATGAAAGTATCGACAAAAATTTACCATTAACATTAAAGTAGAATATGTCACAAAAAAACAATCTAAGAATCAAATTTATAAGTTAAAGCATCCCAGAGTTACCGTGGTCAGATTTGCAAAAAATGATCTGGTCCTTAAAGGAGAACTTCAGAATATAAAAATTGTCCTCCATACTGCCGGCAGAAAAAAATAAAGATGTACATACCTTCCTTCGCTCCCCCGGGGCCTCCGGTAACTGGTTCCGGTCTCCGCCACAATCCTCTTCCTGGTTGCCGATGGTCGATGAGTCATACTGCGCTCAGCGTATCACCAGCCGCAGTGAAGTCCCCACTTGGCCGGGCGATAGGCTGAGCGGCAGTGTGAGAATGCTTCAGGACACAAAATTCTTCACTACACCGGCACCTGCTGCCGGGGCCGAAAACTTCACACTGCCGCTCAGCCTATCGACGGCCGAGTCGGGACTTTGCTGCTGCCGGTGATTGGCTGAGTGCAGTATGACTCGCTGACCACCGGCAACAAGGAGGATCGTGGCGGAGACCGGAGCCGGTTACCGGAGGCCCCGGGGAGCGAAGGAAGGTATGTACATCTTTATTTTTTTTACTGCTGGCAGTATGGGAGACAATTTTTATATTCTGGAGTTCTCCTTTAAGGTGGAAATGTGCTTGGTCCTTAAGGTGTTAAAGGCTATGCTTGCTTCTACAATATATATATATATATATATATATATATATATATATATATATATAAGCTTAGACAAATTCCTAGATCAAAATATTGTTAATGTTTAGAAGTATAGAATTCTTGTCTAAGGTTACTAATACCCCTTCCCTTCATATACCCCCCCTCCCCCCCGCCTTATGGTTGAACGTAATAGACGTGTATTTTGTTAACCGTACTATGTAATCTATCTGCTATTATTTTTATATTATAATTATTCATACAGTATTCATACAATTATTCATACAGTATTCATACAGACCTCCTGACGAAGTGGGGAAACCCACGAAACAACGTTTGTTGAGGTTGCATGGGGTTTCCTGATGGTCACTGGAAGTATGCCTGTCACAGGAAATGTACTGATTTGATGTATTATTTTGATCTTATAGGGTCTATGGTTGACATTACCTTACAGTGTTGTATGGAGGAGGTGTCTTTGTTATTTGGCATACTCCACTATTATGGTTGATGTTACCTGGGATCCCATGCATGTTTTGGGGTATATGTATTTTATGGGTTAGGGGTTGTCTGTCCAGTTGTTATTACATTTTTCTCATTTTTTTCTATTAATAAAGTTTATCTATTTTTGGAATTTATGGTAGTCATTTTTGTGGTGACAATTATAGGTGCATATATAGTATGTGGTCTACCATTACTTTTCAGCACTGTTCAATTGATACACATAAAGATGATACTTAGATACTATATTATGATAATTTTATAATTTATTATAAATAATTTAAATAATACATATATACATACATACCTAAAATAAATACGTACTAAATGAATACATAAATAAACAAAATAATGACAAACATTAGAAAATATGGGCAATTTTGAGATATACACATTGGCCCTGATTTACTAATGTCAACCGGACTCTTTTTCTCGGGTTGTGCGACCAAATTTGTGTCGCATAGCCCATGCGACACTTTGTTCGACACAATTTCCCGACACAAAATACCATCACTCAGAGTGTTTTTTAAACCCGTCAAAATGGGCTTGGTTAGCAGAAAAAGGGGCGTGTTCCTGACAAAAAGAAAAAACACTCAGAATGATGAAAAACTCACAGGAAAACGTGTGAATTTTGCTTCACCAAAACCCCACAGCTCTGAGCTGTCGGGAAATTACTCAAAACCGAGTGAATCCTACCCCCCCCTTCATCATGGAACAGGGTCTGTTCCATGTTGGAGGCAGTAGTACAGGGGCTGAGGGATTGATCGCACCGGGTCTCATGTCTGAGACCCGATCCGATCAGAAGTTATTAAGCAGGAGAGCGGGTGGCATGCTCTGCTTCCCAGCGATGTACAGTGTACTTTTACTTTCATTTTTAAATTCCCCACCGGGAGCCCTGAATGGCCGGTACTGAGGAGCCATTCAGGGCTCCCGGCAGGGTTTTCAAATAGAAGTGCTGCGTTGGGGAAAGATATATAGAATCGCTGGGGGGGTGGGGTATGTGTGGTCCCCGCAGCGCTTCTATATATCTTGCCCCCTGCTGTGCTATATAAGTCTTGCTTCCTGCAGCGCATTTATATAGGTATTGTCCTCCGCAGTGCGATCATATGCCCCCTGCAGTGTATGTGTATGTACATTTTCCCCCAACAGCGCTATCATAAGCCCCTGGACAGCGTTTTTTAAAATTAAAAGTATACTAACAGCAGCGCATCTGGCCGGGAAGCCGTACGGCCCTATGCGCGGCTGAAAGTATACTTGTCATTCATAGCGCTGCGGCGGCATTTCTACATAGATGCGCTGCGGGGGTCAGACATATATCCATATGTCTGACTCCCACAGCGCTTCTTTAATCATATGCCTCCGCAGCGCTATGAATGAAAAGTATTCTATCAGCAGCGGATCTGGCCGGCTGGCTTCTCGGCCAGATGCGCTGCTGTTAGAATACTTTTCATTCATAGCAGTGTGGAGGCATATGATTATAGAAGCACTGTTGGGGCCAGATATTTAGCAATATCTAACCCCCATAGTGCTTCTAGGTACATATGCCACCGCAGCACTAAGAATGACAAGTATTCTTTCTGCCACGCATCGGGCCGGCCAGCTTCCCTGCCAGATGCGCTGCTGTTAGAATACTTTTCATTCATAGTGCTGTGGAGGCATATGATTATAGAAGAGCTGTGGAGGCCAGACATATAGCGATATCTAACCCCCATAGTGCTTCTAGGTACATATGCCACCGCAGTGCTAAGAATGACAAGTATTCTTTCTGCCGCGCATCTGGCCGGCCGGCTTCCCAGCCATATACGCTGCTGTTAGAATACTTTTCATTCATAGCGCTGTCAGGGGCTTATGATAGCGATGCGGGGGGAAAATATATATACTCATCCGCTGCAGGGGACAATACCTATATAAATGCGCTGTGGGGGGGCATATGATTGCGCTGTGGGGGGACAGTACCTATATAAATGCGCTGTGGGGGGCATATGATTGCGCTGTGGGAGACAATACCTATATAAATGCGCTGCAGGGGGCAAGACTTATATAGCGCAGTAGGGGGCAAGATATATTGAAGCGCTGTGGGGGCCAGACATATACCCCCCCCCCCCCAGCGATTCTATATATATATATATTTCCCAGCCGCAGTGCTTCTATTTGAAAACTGTGGTGGGAGCCCTGAATGGCTCCTCAGTACCAGCTATTCAGGGCTCCTGGCGGGGAATTTAAAAATGAAAGTAAATGTACACTATACATCGCTGGGGAGTGGAGCATGCCGCCCGCTCCCCTGCTTAATAACTTCTGATCGGATCAGGTCTCAGAAGTGGGACCCGGTGCGATCAATCCCTCAGCCCCTGTACTACTGCCCCCAACATGGAACAGACCCTGTTCCATGATGGGGTTAGTAGTACAAGCACTAATGTAGTCTGAATTTACAGAGACAGATGGCTGTGTGAATGCAGCTTTTTAATTGTTCAACTTTTAAAATTCTTTTTGACCCATATACCTTAAAGGGGTATTCCAGGAAAAAACTTTTTTATAGATATCAACTGGCTCCAGAAAGTTAAACAGATTTGTAAATTACTTCTATTAAAAAAAATCTTAATCCTTTCAGTACTTATAAGCTTCTGAAGTTAAGGATGTTCTTTTCTGTGTAAGTGCTCTCTGATGACATGCGTCTCGGGAACCACCCAGTTTAGAAGATGTTTGCTATGGGGATTTGCTTCTAAACTATGCGTTTTCCGAGACACGTGTCATCAGAGAGCACTTAGAAAGAAAAGAACAACCTTAACTTCAGAAGCTCATAAGTACTGAAAGGATTAAGATTTTTTAATAGAAGTAATTTACAAATCTGTTTAACTTTCTGGAGCCAGTTGATATATAAAAAAGAGTTTTTTTTTTCCTGGATAACCCCTTTAATCTGTTCTGTGTGTTTGCTTCTCACTTATCTATCTTTAATTGAATGTTTCTGTAATCATTTTGGCAATACTGCCTGTCAGGGCAGAATATATTTCGTGCAACAGACTTAAACCTGTGCGACACAAAAAAAACTGAAACGGGTAACAGATTAGTAAATCAGGGTGGAAAAAACTGTAAAATGAAAAACACTCCACATTAAACACTTAAAATCATTGCCATTATACATGTAGATCATGCAAAAATTCATAATCCACAATCTACAAGGTGTGATTGAAACAGTCCGCTTTTAACATCTCTTATTTTCAGTTTCAATAGTTTGTATTGACAATTTTTTGAATACATACGACAAATAAATTGACTCATCAGTCAAAGGCATCAGTAAATAACAACATTCTATAATAACAACAGCACTTAGTGGGAACACTCGAGTATCATAGGCAGCAAGTAGCACCTGCGCATGCAGCATGTAGAGAGCTCTTTAAATGTTTTTTATTTTACACCACCTAGACCTTTGGGCCAGTATCAATGTCTGAGCTTTATAGTACTAGGTAGAGCAGAAAAAGAGTACCCATATGGGAGTTGGAGACTTGGTAACATCCACCAGTACCACAGGGCTTAGCTAAGTTTCCCCTTGGCATTCTTCTGGCCCCAAAAACGCAAGAAAAAATGCCAGAAAAAACGCCACAGCATTTTCCTGCGTTTGGCGTTTTTTTCTTGTGTTTTTTTTTTTTCTGGAGTTTTTGCCTTTGAGTGGAAATTACATTTTTGTCCCCTTTGGATCTTTTTTTAAAGAATTTGTTGGGTACCAAAAAAAAAAGGATGCAGTAGGGATGAAATGTATATTTTTAAGAACAACATTTTTATTAATTTTTAAATAGGGACCAATTATGTGGGTGGGCAGGGACCTAAAAATGTAGCTGGCAATATTAAAAATGTAGAAAGGGGCCATTTAAATGTAAAAAATAATATATATATATATATATATATATATATATATATATATATATATATCACACAGGAAAGAAAACGTCCGGCACTCGGGAAGATGCAGGTAAAACTTGTCAATGGCTTTATTCACACGCTTAGGCAGGACACAATCTGACGCGTTTCGCACACTCAGGTGCTTAGTCGTAGATAGACATACACTCAATAATGCGGGTTAAAATACACATGAGTTTGGTCACATGACCACATGAATCTTTACAAAACATGGCATTGGGAATCATGATCTCATTTGATCGTTCGGAGAGAGTTCACACAAGGATGCAGGCAATGCGGCTTTAAATTTCAAATTTTGAGTAACATTTAAATTTCAATCTCGAATGGTCTAAAAACTAGTTTATCAATACTACCGATATTCATATTAATTTGGAGGTACATATTTACCGAAATAAACGATTTGAACTATACCTGCACATCAAGATCCGAAATATTTATGTATAGATCAATAACCGCACATATAATGTTTCTTGTGCACATATAATAAATTTTGAATTGTCGCAAATTATAGGGGGATGTTCACACGGTGAGATGCACATTATGCGGTTATTGATCTATACATAAATATTTCGGATCTTGATGTGCAGGTATAGTTCAAATCGTTTATTTCGGTAAATTTGTACCTCCAAATTAATATGAATATCGGTAGTATTGATAAACTAGTTTTTAGACCATTCGAGATTGAAATTTAAATGTTACTCAAAATTTGAAATTTAAAGCCGCATTGCCTGCATCCTTGTGTGAACTCTCTCCGAACGATCAAATGAGATCATGATTCCCAATGCCATGTTTTGTAACCAACTGTTTTTAATTAAGATTCATGTGGTCATGTGACCAAACTCATGTGTATTTTAACCCGCATTATTGAGTGTATGTCTATCTACGACTAAGCACCTGAGTGTGCGAAACGCGTCAGATTGTGTCCTGCCTAAGCGTGTGAATAAAGCCATTGACAAGTTTTACCTGCATCTTCCCGAGTGCCGGACGTTTTCTTTCCTGTGTGATTTCTACTAAGCCGAGAGCGGTACCGGTGTCCGTAGCACGAGATAGTGCAGCAAACGCGAGAGTGGTGAGCAGCCTGACCTTATCTGCATATATATATATATATATATATATATATATATTATTATTATTTTTTTTTTTTCAAATAATCCTTTTATTAAACAATTTCTAAGATACAATAATACGAATGTACAAGAGAACCAATGTATGGTCATGGCTGAAGTAGCAATAGGTGTAGTTCTTACTAGGTAAGTATATAGGTAAAGGCATGGATACACACCCTCCCAGGTACATTGACAATGTAACAGCAAAACAAGAAAGTGTCTCGTGCGATCAGAGAATTACAGTTAATAGAAAAACAATAAAGACGAGTGGCCAGAGAACTCCGAGGGAGGTACAGTAGGGTATGCAACCAGGTCCATAGAAGGGGCATGAGAGATAAATTGATTCCCTCAACTCTTAAAGGCACAATACTTAATAAGAGAAGTGAGGAGAGGGATGGGCCATGACTGTAACTGCTGCAAGGGTAAGCGTAGGGAAGGGGGGGAGGGGGTGCTATGGGGTGAGGAAGGGTATGTGGGTGAGGAGGTAGGCTGGGGGAGAGGAAGGACCATAAAAGAGGGAGGGGGGGGAGCGGATCAGGGAAAGAGGCAAGACAAATGAAGAAAACAGAAGGTAAGAAGAGAGGGGGCAGAAAAAGAAGAGGGGGGAAAGAAAGGAAGGGAGGTGAAGAGGAAGAGTGAGGGCAAGAGAAAGAGAAAGAGAGAAAGAGAGGAGAATAATATCTTTTTTATAATTAATTGTGTTAAACTTTTTATTAGTAATGTATTTTAATAATGTGTTTAATAAAGAGTGTGTGTGTTTTTAACTTTTTTCCCTTTTTTTCTTTATTTTTTATGTTTTTCAGGTAGTACTACTACTCCCAGCATGTTTCTTCTGACACCAGTTGCGATCCTCCTATATAATCTATAGAAGCGGGCAGCACGGCCACTTCTCTGCTTCCCTGCACTATATTCTCTGTAATGTAAAGTTCTCTTCACATCACAGATTCATATTTCCCACTGAGAGCTGTGGTTGGCCGGATGGTTTCAGCCAATCACAACTCTCAGTGGCATATACAAATCTGTGATATGAAGATAACTTCACATCACAGAAGGATACAGTGCAGGGGACCAGAGAAATGCAGCCGGCCGCCCACTTCTATAGCTTTTACAGGACAAACAAAGTCCCGAAATCACAGCACCAGTCAGGTCATGGATCTTGAAATACTGGATTATTTTATTCTTCCCCACAGCAAATGCAACGTTTCGGCAGTAATAACCATTATCAGGCATCATGCTTGATAAAGGCTATTACTGCCGAAACGTTGCATTTGCTGTGGGGAAGAATAAAATAATCCAGTATTTCAAGAGCCATGACCTGATTGGTGCTGTCCACATCACAGAGAATACAATGCAGGGGAGAGGAGAAGCGGCCGCGCTGCCCGCTTCTATAGATTATGTAGGAGGATCACAATGGGTGTCAGAAGTGATAACCGGGGCGATCTGTCTATTAGTACAGGTACTACTACTCCCAGCATGGAACAGTGTGTTCCATGCTGGGAGTAGTAGTACTGCCTAAAAAAATAAAAAAATAAAGAATAAAAAGTGAAAAAAGTTAAAACACGCACACTTTATTAACCATATTATTTACCGTATTTATCGGCGTATAACACGCACTTTTTAGGCTAAAATTTTTAGCCTAAAGTCTGTGTGCGTGTTATAGGCCGATACACCCCCAGGAAAGGCAGGGGGAGAGAGGCCGTCGCTGCCCGCTTCTCTCCCCCTGCCTTTCCTGGGGTCTAGAGCGCTGCTGCCGGCCCTTCTCTCCCCCTGGCTATCGGCGCCGCTGCCCGTTCTGTCCCCCTGACTATCGGTGCCGGCGCCCCATTGCCGGCGCCGATAGCCAGGGGGAGAGAAGCGGCGCCGACAGCCAGGGGGAGAGAAGGGGCAGCGGCACCCATTGCCGGCGCCGCTGCCTCGTTGCCTCCCCCCATCCCCGGTGGCATAATTACCTGAGTCGGGTCCGCGCTCCTGCAGGCCTCCGGCGTGCGTCCCCGGCGTCGTTGCTATGCGCTGAACGGCGCGGCGCATGACGTCAGTGCGCCGCGCCGTGCATAGCAACGACGCAGGGGACGCACGCCGGAGGCCTGGGGGTATATCGGGGTATACACGCGCACACACGCACCCTCATTTTACCATGAATATTTGGGTAAAAAACTTTTTTTACCCAAATATCCTTGGTAAAATGAGGGTGCGTGTTATAGGCCGGTGCGTGGTATACCCCGATAAATACGGTAAATAAATGACTAATAAAAAGTTTAACAATTAATTTAAAAAAATATATATTATTTTTAAATGTAAATGGCTCCTTTCTACATATTAACATGTCCCTGCCCACCCACATAAATTGGTCCCTGTTAAAAATGAATTAAAAACTTTGTTAAAAAATATAAATTTCCTTAAATACAATTTTTTCCATCCCTACTGTATCTTTTTTTTTTTTTTTTTTATGGTACCCTACAAAATTTTATTAAAAAGGTATCTCTATCCTTTTTTGAATTGCTAAAGTCTAAAAAAGAATAAAAACTGCCTGCAAAAACTCAAATGTTAAAACCCACATGGCGTTTTTCTTGGGGTTTTATCACTCTCATAGACTCCTATGGGAGAAAAACGCCACAATTTCAGTGAAATAAAAAACACCACAGGCTCAACATGCTGCATTTTTGGGAAAACTACCAAGGAGCTTAAAAACACCAAAAGGATAAAAAAAAAAAAAAAAAAAAACACCAAACTGAAAAACGCAAAGTAGAAAAGCTTGTCAAGCTTGTGGGGTTTTCTTGTGTAAGGTTATTCAGAGTACACTAAAAAAAGAGTGATCAAGGAAAAATTACAGCAAAAGGGAGACAACTAAATCATTATGAAAGGGGTCTTATAGATTATCCATGCTTAAGGCAAGTTTTAACAGTTAAAGTATACTACCCTTCCTTGTTTTTAAGGGGTGTATAGAAAAGCATTTTAAAGACTACATTTTCTATACATTTCTGTACAGTAAACTGCCTGATGAAGACCATATGGATTTTCATTTTACCTTGGGAGGAATCAAACCTTACAAAAACGTTTGCCTAACAGGCTTACTTTATGTTCACACACCAATTTTTAAGCCTCATTTTGAGCAATAAACACCTAAAAAACAGACCAATATAAATAAATAAAAAAAACAGTGCAAAGAAAGACTGAAAATGGGTTCTAAAATTGTGTGTGAACATTGCCTTTATATCCCTACCATAGGGCTCCAATGTGATATAAACTGGATCTTAACTATGTTAAAGGTGTACTCCGACCCTAATACATCTTATCCCCTAACCAAAGGATAAGGGAAAAGATGTTTGATCGCGGGGGCCCACCGCTGGGGACCCCCGCAATCTGACTTTCAGCACAACACTCGGAGCCTTCAAGTGGGTGCTGAATGACAGATTGTGGGGGTCCCAGGCGGCGGGACCCCTGCAATCAAACATCTTATCCCCATCCTTTGGATAGGAGATAAGATGTATTAGGGCCGGAGTACCCCTTTAAATAAGACTATCCAGTTCTTACATCTGGGGCATACATTTGGCATATCATTATGTCACAGCATGTACCAACTGTCCTTAGCTCGGAAAAGTCTGTCTGTTTCTTTAATTACTACACAAAATCACAAAGAATTGCA
Source organism: Hyla sarda (assembly GCF_029499605.1). NCBI lineage: Eukaryota > Metazoa > Chordata > Amphibia > Anura > Hylidae > Hyla > Hyla sarda. The sequence continues at coordinate 399,460,930 of NC_079189.1, forward strand.
AAGCTTTCTTTATGTATTACACAGTACATTAAGTACATGAAGGTTATAACCTTCAAACACAAAAATCATATATAACAGGATGTAAAATCTGAATGTGAAGAACTTTACAAATTTTTTTTTATTTATTCATTAACTTCAATATTTTAAATGCTTCAAATATCACTGATAAACATAATAGAATAATAGCATTTACATGGACTTTTGAGATCTTGCTATTATATAAAAAAGAAAAACAAAATGTGTTATTGCATATTTTATTCAGACTGAGATCTAGAATCATTGCTATTCTTAGGCCCAGCTTCTTAGTTTCCTATTGCACCTGTTTCAGCTATAGTCATATTAGTATAGTTTTACTTCTCGAATGAATGCCTTTCAAGAAGTCTTTGCAAAAGACATCTGACAATTTTAAAATGTTATTCAGGTTAAGTAACTGGTCTGTAACTCTATATCTTTGTATTTTAATAGAAGGTCATTATATTTTGTAAACAAGGTAACGTCCAATGGCATATTATACATGTGACCATAACCCTGGATGTAGGATATTGTTGGCAGCACTGCCCTATTACTGCCGATAATGTAATCCGCACTTAATTCTGCTACCATTCCACCATTCCACCCAAAATGGCGTGCTATAGTCTTATATTAGAACGTACAGATAATGTTAATTTTCTTTACTTAAACATAAATGTTATAAGGTCCTTTGGTATAGTTACACATATGTATGTTGACAGATTTGTTGCTAACATTTTTGCAGCTATAAATCAGATATGTGTATCTGAATAGAGTTGTTTCTATACTATGTGCATGGTATTATACAAACTTTATTTAGTTTTATGGGATTGGGACAGATGGTTAAAGCAAATATTTTATGGAGTTAGATTTTTTTTTTATAACCACCATTATAGAAATGTTATAGTTTTTAATGTTCATTAAAATATCCTATATGGGTAGAGTGCTTTTTAATTCTATATAGGGTGGTCATCTTCTGGTGGCATTGCCCGCTTCCCTCAGGAGAAGTCATGATGGAATATTTTGTGGGACCTCTGCTAGAGGGAATGCCTAAGATCCTTTTTTTTTTTTTAATTATTTCTCATCACTCCATTAAAGGGCAAATCTCAGGGATAAGGGATTCATGTTTGCCACCACCGATGAAAGGGCCAAGATCTTAGCATTGTTTATTATAGTTTTTTTGTGTTTTTTGATGATTGTATTTCTTTTGGTTAATATTTTTGATTGCTTATTTTATTTTATTTAAACTGTCAATTATGCATTCATTTAAATACCTATTAAACCTAAATTACCTTTTAAAGTGTAGCGGTCATTAGCAAAAACATTTCATATAATACATTATAAGGGAGATTTATCAAACCCTGTGCAGAGGAAAAATTGACCAATTGCTCATAACAACCAATTGAATTGCTTCTTTCATTTCTCAGGACTTTTTAAAAAAAATTCTCTGCACAGGTTTTGATAAATCTCCCCTATATGTTTTTTATAATATACATTGTTGAAAAAAATGTGTATATTTTTGTCCCTGCAGCTACTGCCTGTGTGTCTCTTTGAGGAGACCAAATAAAGGAAGTGTGGGTGGGACAAGCAGGGCTCTGTACACCGAGAACAAGCAGGGCTCTGTACAGTGAGGACAAGCAGAGCTCTGTACACTGAGGAAAGGCAGGGCTCTGTGCAGTGAGGACAAGTAGAGCTCTGTACACTGAGGAAAAGCAGGGCTCTGTACACTGAGGACAAGCAGGGCTCTGTGCAATGAGGACAAGCAGGGCTCTGTACACTGGGGACAAGCAGGGCTCTGTACACTGAGGACAAGCAGGATTTTGTGCACTGAGGACAAGCAGGGCTCTGTACAGTGAGGACAAGCAGGGCTCTGTGCAGTGAGGATTAGCAGGGCTCTGTGTACTGAGGATCTGTGACATGCTCCCTGCTCACACAGCAGTATGATTGACAAGCCAGGAGCCTGCACAGAGCCCTGCTTGTCCTGCCCTCACTTCCTGTATTTGGACTCCTCATAGAGACACACAGGCAATAGTTGCAGGGAGAGCATTTTATTACCAAAAATATAGACAATTACAAATATGCATATAATGGTATTATCTAAATTAAATAAAACATTTTTGCTAATGAAAAAGAACAACTGCAGCTCAATATACACTTATCCCCTATCTACAAGATAGGGAATAAGTGTTTGATCGCGGGGGGGTCCGACCGCTGGGACCCCCCAAGATCTTCCCTAATGGGGCGCCGCCATTAGCACTCATAGTGAGCTCTAAGGCGCTTAGCGTTAACCTAGAGGTCGACAGTGACGCCCCGTCTCCTCCCCATCCTCATACAGTTCTATGGGGGAGCCGGGGAGGCACGAACGCTGCCTCCCCTCCTCTCCGATAGAGATGCATGGAGGAGGCATGCCGGCCTCAACGTCATGCGGTGGCAGGCACGCCCCCTGCACGGGAGAGCCACGGCACAGCCTCATACAGGAGATCGTGGGGGGTCCCACCGGTTGGACCCCCCGCGATCATACACTTATCCCCTATCTTGTAGATAGGGGATAAGTGTATATTGCGCTGCAGTTGTCCTTTAAGTATTTTCATTGGGTGTTACATGGTGTTACATGTCTATGTTAATATGTATGACCAATTTGTATTAAGGGGAATATATAGTGTGTGTAACTATCCCTACTTATCAATTTGGTATAGCTACCTGTATTATTTGTGTGTAGAAATAGAATAAAAAACTTAATATAGTCAATCAGATCATTAACACTTTTTTTTTTTTTTACTATAAAGAAATATGTTTCCTAACATAAATGATGTAGCTAAAGCTTACTTCATAGAAGCTTTGGCTAAAATGCCAGATTATCCAGTTATGAACAAAACCTATTAGGTTAACATAGTACATATTATCTACAGATAGTCTATAGTCTCCATGATGTAGAAAGTCTTTACAGTCACCTGTCGCCACTTAGATCACAATATTTAATTTTATGTTTTTTCTTTTTTTTTTTAAGCATGTGTGTGAGGAAATCCAGCTGACGGAAAATGGGCGGGGCTTCACTAGAATAGGGCAATGATAGCTTTTGACACAGATAGCTCTAAAACATAAGCACAACAAAGCACAACAAATTTCTTATTGGTTTTTATATCAGCATATCAGCACTAAGGGTTTTGTAGATTTCTACTTTTTGACCTGAATAGCAATGTGGCCTAATATTGTAAATTAGATACTATTTATTAATTATCTTATCTTTGAATTTAAAAAGAAACCCTATTGAATGCCTAACAGTTCACTATATTCATCTTGAGGTAGGCCACAGAATCTCAGATATTATACATAATATGCATAGGGTTGGAGATCATCCCTTTAGACTAGAGAATGCAGTCATGTCACATTTACTATGTGACTTTACACTGGAGCACAGCTATGTACTATATAGGAACTCAGACTTCTGTCACTAATGGATTCCCTACTCTGAACTGGGCCCAAGGCTATACAGCCATGGTCACAGCTTGGAAGCATACATTGCACAGCCTGAACACTCTGGATCACTGCTTACTGTTCCTTTCTTTTTGCTAGGCTGAGTGTTTTGCGCCCACTCATTGGGGAAGAGGTTAAGTAGCGATGCTGTGCATTGCTACTCAACACCTTGGGGGCCAGACAGGAGCAGAACACCTGTTGAAATGATGGGTGTTCTACTTCTTCATGGGCATTGAACTCCTATCCCTCCCGGCTTTGATCTTCATCTATAGTGAAGATCTTGTTTCTGATACACGAAAGAGCATTGCAATGTCCCACACTATACAATTGGCTGGAATTAAGTACATCCCATGTCACAAGTGTCGCACCAAAATGCATAGTAAATTACTGACATTGTCTATTGTTCTTAAGTAATATGTTGTCAAAAATATTAGTTGATTTTTTTTTTATCCATCTAATTTCAGAAGCTCTTTGCAGTATTCAACCTATATATAGACTATGTTCACACTCAGTTGGAAAACCAAGCAGTGTATGCAATTCACTGGAGCCAGATTCTACCTCTCCCTCCAATTGATCCAGCAGGGAGAGGCCTGGAGCAGGGGTCGTACAAAGCTGACTAAATAAGAAGAAGCTGCAGATAGAAATTCAATTTGTGGATTAAAACTTCATCTTTATTGTAACATTAAAAACAGTGTTCCACAGGCACAGAGGTACGGATAGCTAGGAACTGATGCGTTTCAGTAACACCTTAGTAATAGATCTGGCAAATCCTGCTCTGCATCTGATGTAAAATTAAATACAAAAAGTTTACATGACTATAGCGTCACTTCCTGCCGAGTGGAACAAAAGCCGCACACATACCGCATGTCAATGTGAATTAAAACATATATACTGACAGGCAATTGTGCTATTAATTGTAAAAAGTTTTGCTATTAATCACAAAAACACTCTCTTTAAAACCCACATTTAGAACAATTCACATTTTATTATACATAGTACATATCCTCATTACTGCAGCCTAATAGTGGTTATAAATATGCGACATAGCACATACTAATGCGGCATGACATGTATATAAACATCACACACATTGAAGTAAAATCATATGGATATGAAGGGAAAAAAGCTATATAGGATGTAAAATGAAACAGCTACTGGGAACAGTAAGCATATGTCAATTATAATCATTTAGTATGTTAGGATTAAATGTAACCCTGTTGGCTTCCTAATGCCCAACATATATATATATATATATATATATATATATATATATATATATATATATATATATATATATATAAATATATATATCCAATGTTTTTCTATTCAGAAGCTTTTGCTTTAAATCACCTCCAGGAATCAAGAAGTATAAACATTCAGTTCCTGTGACCTGCAGCACAGTTTAATCTCCATTGCATATTTCTCTAAAGTGTTGGCTCAAATTAGAAATATTTACGGTATGGTTCTTGATTCGGTAAGATATTTTGTGTTTTCAGGGAGTTTGACGTGTGCCCCACATACTGTAACTGACAGGACAGGCATGTTGCTACATAAATAATATTAGATGTGTTACAATTAATGTAACACTTAATTGCATATACCTTACTATAAGTGCAAGCAACAATTTTATTCCTGTACTTACATATATGAGCAGGTAATACATTTTTATGTCCTCATAGAAAGTTCCCTTTATGTTGTAACCATGTAGGTTTATTCCTGACATTAGTCTGGAAAAGGCTCAGGGACAAAATTGTGCCAAGAGTTGGGGCTTTCCTTGCTACAGCCTGTACTCCATTTGCATAGCATCTGAACCATACAGTATCAAGAACCATACAGCAACTATTTCTAACTTGCACGGACAGTTTATAGAAATACAGTAACCCCCCGACATGCGATGGCCCCGACATATGATCAAATCGACATATGATGGCCTCTCAGAGGCCATCGCATGTCGATGTCAGCATCGACATACAATGCTTTTATATGTCGGGGCCATCGCATTTACTGATATCCGACAGTGCGAAATGCTTAAGCTGCTGTTGGATAGCAGTTTAAGCATCCCAGACAGGTTCACTTACCTATCCCCGCTGCTCCGGGTCCACTTTGCGATCCTCCGGTGTCTTCTGCATCTTCTCCGGTGTCCGGGCCTCGCTTTCCGGCATCGTTATTACGTCGCTACGCACGCCGTCCCGGCGCAGCAACGTAATAATGTCACCATAAAGCGAGGCCCGGACACCGGAAGAAGCCGGAGGATTCCGAAGAAGACGCCGGAGCAGCGGGACAGCATCGGGAGCCCCTGGGACAGCATCGGGAGCGGTGAGGATGCGGTCCAGAGCAGTGGGGACAGGTGAGTATTAAATGCACTTTTTACATTGCACGAATCCCTCAACATACGATGGATTCAACAAACGATGGGTCGTTTGGAACGAATTACCATCGTATGTTGAGGGACGACTGTACACAATGGAGATACGACTATGCTGCAGGTCTCAGAAATTGAACATGTATACTTACTGATTCATGGAGGCGATAGGAAGCAAAAGCTTCTGAATAGAATAACATATTGCATATATATGTTGGGCACTGGGAAGCCAACAGGGTTAAATTCCAGATTAGATTTAATCCTAACATATTAAATACCGTATATACTCGAGTATAGGCCGACCCGAGTATAAGCCGAGACCCCTAATTTCAACCCAAAATCCCAGGAAAAGTTATTGACTCGAGTATAAGCCTAGGGTGGGAAATACATCATCCCCCCTGTCATCATCCAGACCCGTCATTAACATCTTCATCATCATCACCGCCTGTCATCATCCAGACCCTCATCATCATCACCTGTCATCATCCCCTTGTCATCATCCCACACATCCCCCCTTCATCATCCCCTTGTCATCATCCCACACATCCCCCCCTTCATCATCCCCTTGTCATCATCCCCACCCCCCTTCATCATCCCCTTGTCATCATCCCACACACCCCCCTTCATCATCCCCCCCTTCATCATCCTCTTGTCATCATCCCACACACCCCCCTTCATCATCCCACACACCCCCCTTCATCATCCCACCCCCCCCCTTCATTATCCCCTTGTCATCATCCCACACCCCCCCCCCTTCATCATCCTCTTCTCATCATCCGCCCTCAGTGGTCTTCAACCTGCGGACCTCCAGAGGTTTCAAAACTACAACTCCCAGCAAGCCCGGGCAGCCATCGGCTGTCCGGGCTTGCTGGGAGTTGTAGTTTTGAAACCTCCGGAGGTCCGCAGGTTGAAGACCACTGCGGCCTTCAACATCATCCAGCCCCCTCTCACCCCCTTTAGTTCTGAGTACTCACCTCCGCTCGGCGCTGGTCCGGTCCTGCAGGGCTGTCCGGTGAGGAGGTGGTCCGGTGGGATAGTGGTTCCGGGCTGCTATCTTCACCGGGGGCGCCTCTTTTCCGCGCTTCCGGCCCGGAATAGAGGCGTTGCCTTGACAACGACGCAGAAGTACGTCGGCAATGAACGCACCTCTGCGTCGTTGTCAAGGCAACGTGACTATTCTGAGGCCGGGCCCGAAGCGCTCAGAGGCCTCCCCGGTGAAGATAGCAGCCCGGAACCACTATCACACCGGACCACCTCCTCACCGGACAGCCCTGCAGGACCGAACCAGCGCCGAGTGGAGGTGAGTACTGTACAGAACTAAAGGGGGGTGAGAGGGGGCTGGATGATGTCGAAGGCCGCAGTGGTCTTCAACCTGCGGACCTCCGGAGGTTTCAAAACTACAACTCCCAGCAAGCCCGGACAGCCGATGGCTGCCCGGGCTTGCTGGGAGTTGTAGTTTTGAAACCTCTGGAGGTCCGCAGGTTGAAGACCACTGCGGGTGGAGAGTTCACTCGAGTATAAGCCGAGGGGGGTGTTTTCAGCACGAAAAATCGTGCTGAAAAACTCGGCTTATACTCGAGTATATACGGTAGTTATAATTGGCATATCCTTACTGTACCCAGGAGTTGTGTCATTTTACATCCTAATATAGCTTTTTCCCCTTCCTATCCAATGTGTGTGATGTTTATAGGTTTTCTTGTATATACAGTACATGCCATGCCGCATTAGTTTGTGCTATGTTGCTTATGTATAATCACTATTAGGCTGCAGTAATGAGGATATGCACCATGTACAGTAAAATTTGAATTGTTCTAAATGTGGGTTATTAAGAGGGTATTTGTATTAATAGTACAACTTTTTATAATTAATAGCGCAATTGTCTGTCCATATATATGTTTTAATTAACATTTACATGCGGTATGTGTGTGGCTTTTATCCCATTCGGAAGGAAGTAACACTTTAGTCACGTGACCTTTTTTGTATGGTTTTAAGTCAGCTGCAGAGTAGGATTTGCCACTAAGGTGTTTGTACTGAAATGCAGAAGATCCTAGCTATACGTACCTCTGCGTTTGTGGAATGCTGTTTTTAATGCTACAATAAAGATGTAGTTTTAATCCATGATTTCCAGCAGTAGCTTCCTCTTGTTTTATATGTTCACACGGCAGATTTTTTTGACTATTGTCCAGACAGTAGTTGACGGCAGAAAATGTTTCCACCAACACAAATTCAGCCGTGTGCATGGTGCAGCAAATCCAATTGAAAACACTGAAAACAATGGAACTCTGCTGCAACGGAATTACCAAGCAGAATTTTTCTGCCGCATTTCTCTGTGTGAACGAGGCCTATAAAAGACACTCCATCTCCATGTAGTGCCTTCAACTGTTTCTTAGAAGGAAATAATTACTCTGAACTATAGCATGCAGCATGACAAGATTTATTGTTCTTACGCAGAATATTGCAGAATATAATTTTAGATATATAAATTTATACAGGATAAACTCTTGGTAGTTTAGGGACCAAGTATTACTGATAAATAATACAGCCATGTCCATAAATCCCAAACCTAAGTCTTGGACATTAACATGCATAAAAGAGCCACATAAAAGGTTCATAGTTTACTAAAATATGTATTTAAAAGAAAAAGTGTATGCTTTGTTAATAATTTAAAACATGTAAAAAATGTAGTGTGGAAAGAAAAACATGAATTTCTTATACATGAAACTGGCCTGAAAGTAAAACATCCCAAACTATTTGAAAGTATAACCTGGTTTGCTGATTCAGACTAAAACTGATACATTAAATAGGCACTGAGGGTGTTTTAGTTATAACTAAGCACAGAATATTGTTAATTTACAGATTGTCCTTTGAATTGCATCATCCATTTGGGACCTTATTACAGTAGGATTTATATGGTACCTGACATTACATTTAAAAAGCATTTGATATATGTCATAGAGACATATGAAAAGTTTTGACCCGCCTCGGTCTGACTATTCAGAACCCCATTGATCGCTAGATAGAGCCGGGAGAAGTGCATGCTAAGTGCATTCTCTCCCAGCTCTGTACCATGTGACTAAGACGGTCTTATATTGTAAGTCTATAAGACCTTCTCATTGCCAGAGACAGAGAGGGGGGGGGGGGGGGTAGGGGAGCGCTCAGTTGCATGATTCTGTCCCCACTAGTACTAGCGATCAGTCGTAGACTGAGATACTCACGTTTCTAGGACAGTGTTTTCCAAACATCGTGTCTCTAGCTGTTTCAAAACTATAACTCCTCCCAGCATGCCCAGACAGCCAAAGGCTATCCAGGAGTGTTGGGAATTGTACTTTTGCAACAGCTGCAGACAAACTGTTTCGAAAAACACTGCTCTAGGACATGTCAATGGATTTTAAATGCAACAAGTAGACTTTAGCCCTGCTCCCATGGAAGTTAATGGGAGCAGGGTTTTGGACATTAAAGGGAATCTGTCTGTCATCAGTGTCACCCCCACTAACCTGTTGGTACAGACAGGTAATACAGGTGACACTGATGAAAACCTTACTCACCTGATCCCGTTCCGTGGTCCTGTTCGACTGTTATCCTCTTCATTGGTGCACGGGCAGAGCATGAGGAGGTTAGGGGCCAAATGGGACCACAGATCGGGGATAGGTAAGTATTAATATCATCGGTGTCACCCATATTTCCAGCCTGTAACAACAGGTTAGTGCGGGTGACACTGATGGCAATTTGCTTTTAACATCACACTATTTTGACACAAATTGGCATGATTTCTGTGTCAAAAACAGTGCTTCTTTTGCTTTACTTTATACTAAAGGAGTCATTAAGGTTATGTATACTACTACACAAAGTCTTGGACATGAGTACTAAAAGCAGAGTTCTATACTGTAATTACAAACAGTTTTTTTATTTGCTGTAAAACATTTTACTTTAACAAAAAAATTGCTGCAAAAACCATCTAAAAGGTATGGATATAGCCTTTTTGGCATATGTTGCTCTGAGTGAAAAATGTTGCACCATGTTGATGCTTTTTGCTTCAATTAACCAGTTCAGTGTCCAGAGACATTAATCTCTTTGACATTAATCTAAATTTGCCTAAAGTTTGGATATTCTCCCTGGGTTCGTGTGGGTTCGTGTGTCCTCACAGCGGGCTGATAAAATGGCACAAGGGGGTGATGAAATGGCACAAGGGGTAATGATATTGCACATGGGGGACTATCTCTAAAAGCTGTGACAAAATGTTTACGGGAGTGGGCAGAATTAGAAACACATGTTGCAGGAGTGAACAGGAGTGGAACATTCTAATATAGGAAAACACGGTAAGCCGCACTCACCGCAAGGCTTCAGCCAGACAACTCTGCTTCACATTTTCTTATGGAGCTGGTTCCAGACTCGCTCCAGGGTGCTTTGAGGCAACTGCCGGTGGTTTTGCGCTGTGTGCGATTCTTCCGGTCTCATAAGAGGCCAGAAGAAGCGCACACAGTGTGAAGTACATGGGCTCGAGTATCCTGATTGCTTTGAGCAGTAGTGACACTTTATTTTCTAGAGTGTTAGTGAACAGGAGTGGAACACACACCTTGCGGAAGCAGGTGGTAATGGTCAGAAATCTAACGGGAGTGGGCATTAATGATCAATAGAGGCGAGTTGGATTAAGAAAACAGTCCCGCACAGGGCTCTAATACATAGCAACAGTAACAGGTCAGGGCAGTGTTTTCAAACCTGTGTGTCTCCTGCTGTTGCAAAAATACAACTTCCAGCATGCCCGGAGAGCCAAAGGCACATTGGTTGGGAAACACTGGACTAGGGTTTCTGGATCCATATAACAGTACACGTAATATTTATAAACAGGTTACGCATAGGGAATGAGCCTTAATGTAAAACGATGGGCTTCAAATGGAGTTTTGTCTTGCTGGACTCTGTGGTGTTAGAGATCTCTTATTATGTTGGAGCATTGGCCCACCAAATGATCCATGGTGTTATTGTTGGCCATTCCAACCAGTAATACATATTCTCTAAATACAGAGCATATGGTTGGAAGACCCTAATTCTATCTGTGGTAGAATAATATAAACCCTGTTGAATTATCAGTATCTGAATGGAGAGATTCCTGGTTAGAGTACTCCTTGTAATGTCAGAACGATATATCAGAAGAAATGATACAACTTGTGCTCTTGCATAAAGATTATTTTTAGATCAGATCAGGTATTTATACAATTTAATAGATGATTATGTGCCATCTGAGAATCCAAAGATTATCAACAGAAACTTTGTTATATAAATTATTATTAAGTGGTTATATAAGGTATTGCTGATTCATTGTCATACATTATTTTCGAATAAATCTAATCAAGGTGCTATCACCTTGTATGTCAGCTGCTGATATATTAATGTTGGGTAAGCCTTCAATTTACATTCATGAAGCTGATAATGGTTTTTAATAGCAGTGTTATAAACTCTAGGTGCACAAATCTAAAGGAATACATTTTAAGGGTAGGGTCACATGTGTTGTATTTTGTGATGTATTTGCTGCTGCATATTTTCCTACCCATTACAGTCAATGGGTAGCAAAATCAGCTACAGAAAACATGTAGAAAAATATGCCATATGTGACCCTATCCTAAAGGAGAAAGATTTAAAGGAGAAGGATCAGACAGATTCATCAATTTCACATCCACTTATAAAGAAGGTCTCAATCAGCTGCAAAGTAGTGATACGGCAACAGAGGAGCAGCAGAAGGGCCGCAGTGGCAGGGATACATGGCAGGGATACATGGTACGAATCCCTCAACATACAATGGTTTCAACAAATGATGGTTCGTTTGGAACCAATTACCATTGTCTGTTGAGGGACGACTGCATTTCCATCTTCTGTGTATGTTCCCTATTTAGAAAGCCTACATATTTCTCTTTTGTGTCCATAGTGGTGCTATGTTAAAGGAGTTCTCTAAGCATAGGGTAAAAAAAGGAAATGCATATGTATGTATGGGACTAGACTGATCAGCACATCTGTCAATTTTAGCCAGAAATTTGTGCCCTGGAACCCTCTCCTACGCCGCAATACACTTATTCACATCAACCCTGACTTCCAGTTTTAGCTGATTGCACGTATTGTGTAGATGTCACTTATGTAGAAACAGGAGAAAGCCAGGCCCCCTGCAATGAAGTGGCTTTGTGATGTCATGTGACAAAATAGACATGGTAAGCGCATTGCGGGACATGATGCAAGCTGGGGTCAGTCTTGGGTCCTATTCTATTTAATATATTTATTAATAAATATAATATTAACTTTTAGAGGGGGTTGAATAGTAAAGTAGCAATCTTTGCAGATGATACTAAACTCTGTAAAGCGGTAAACACAAAAGAGGACAGTGCACTGTTACAAATGGATCTGGATAGGTTGGAGGTTTGGGCTGGGAAGTGGCAGATGAGGTTCAACACTGATAAATGTAAGGTAATGCACATGGGGAAGAAAAATCCGGGCTGGGATTATATATTAAATGGGAGCACACTTGGGACGACTGACGTGGAAAAGGACTTAGGAGTCTTAGTTAACAGTAAGTTTACCTGTAGTGACCAGTGTCGGGCAGCTGCTGCCAAGGCAAATAAAATCATGGGGTGCATCAATAGGGGCATAGATGCCCATGACATGGAAATAATTCTACTGCTGTGCAAATCAATAGTCAGACCACACATGGAATACTGTGTACAGTACTGGGTAACAGTGTACAAGAAAGATATAGTGGAGCTGGAGAGGGTTCAAAGACGGGCAACCAGAGTAATACGGGGAATGGAAGGACTACAGTACCCAGAAAGATTATCCGAATTAGGGTTATTTAGTTTAGAAAAAAGAAGGCTTAGGGGAGACCTAATAACTATGTATAAATATATCAGGGGACAGTACAGAGATTTCTCATATAATCTATTATAACAAGGACTTTATAACAAGGGGGCATCCTCTACGCTTAGAGGAAAGAAGGTTTCTACACCAGCACAGACGGGGGTTCTTTACTGTACGAGCAGTGAGACTATGGAACTCTCTGCCAGAGGAGGTGGTCATGGTGAACTCTGTAAAAGAGTTCAAAAGGGGCCTGGATGCATTTTTGGAGAGTAATGACTTTACAGGATATGGATACTAGATTTATAGGGACAGAACGTTGATCCAGGGATTCATGCTGATGCCATATTTGGAGTCGGGAAGACATTTTTACCTCTAAGATGAGGGTTTTTTGCCTTCCTCTGGATCAACTCAGTAGGGCTCATTATGGTTATAGGTTGAACTTGATGGACTCTGGTCTTTTTTCAACCTTATAAGGCTGCATTCACACTCCATTTTTACATTACGGGTGCCGGATCCAGCTAGGGGAGGGGCAAACAGGCTCTCCCATACCCCAGCCGGACCAGTGCTGAACTCCATTTACTTTAATGAGCCGACCGGAGTCCAACGGTGACTCCGATCGGCTTATTTTTTACCCATATCCGTTTTTGTGACCGGACCTAAAACCGTAGTATACTACGGTTTTAGGTCCGGTCAGGAAGCCCGGTTTGCCCCTCCCCAGCCAGATCCGGCACCCATAATGTAAAAACAAAGGGTGAATGCAGCCTTAACTATGTTACTATGTAAAAGCAGGAGTGCTACAGCACTTCTGGCAAGAGTAAGCAGTGCAGAAATAACAGTAACATTACAGTACAATGTACAGTGCTAATAAAAGTATATTAGGCACTTATATAAATCCATATTGTCTAGGCTTTGCCATGAAAAAAGTTTTGCCTGGAGGACCCCTTTAATAAATTATATCCTTATTATTGTGGTAATAGTCATACTAATTTGTATGGTATTGCATTAGGTGGATTTTTTGGTTTTCAGAATGGATGATTAGAGTTTTACAGGAGTGTAGAAGTTCACCTTTACTACTATTGTTGAGGAAGCAGATACCAGCCCTTAATTACAGGTGCAAGGAAACAACATCAGTCAAGTATAACTCATCGCATCATTGATCACAGGCAAATGCCTCAATGCATGACAAGCTGTGCATACAGAACACAGAAAACATCTGCGGGAACATAGAACAGCGGATGTTTTGAATTGCTTTATTTATTTTTATTGCTGTATATTGTATCTTGGTAAATGAATATGACTGTTTTAATAAAACAAATCAATGTATTAAAAATGTACTTTACAGATCAACAATCATATGAGACTAGGAAAACAATGTGAGGCTAAACTAATGAAGATCTAGTTAGATACAAAGTCCCAATAAAGCCTTCTGTTTTATATTTCAGACAGATGAAAAGTGTATATACTACTTTGTGACAACTAGGATGCTAGGAACCTCGGATCATAAAAAAAAAACTAATAATACAGAAAATTCTGATTCAATCTCATCCATGGCACTGTATATACATCTCCAGCCTGGAGCCATATTATACCAATATTTCTAACTATCATGTATCAAATGGAGTCAATTTCTTAGAAAATACAGTGAAAATTTGCCACATTTCATTTACTAATATGTTATTTTGCATTATACATTCAACAGTAAACTAAGTAATTTCTTCTAGTTCAGGTTGTACTATTAACAACCTGAACCTATTGACAATTTTTAAAAACTGTATATAATAGCATCACAATAAACACCTTGAGCTACACTTCATTACCCTTTTAGGCCGCATTCACACAACTGAAATTCTGTGCAGAATTCTGCATGGATTATCTGTGCAAAATTCCACCTGAGTTTATTGCCCATTAACTTTAATTGGATTCTGCAATGTCATTCACACAGCAGAATTTCTTCTGCAGAATGATTCATGCAGAAATTCTGATTTCCGCAGTCCCGAAAAATATAGGTCTAGTCTTATATTTTTCTGGACTTCAGCTGCGGAATCCCATTGAAGTCAATGGGGCTTGATTTCTGCAAAATTTGTGCGGAATGCATGTGGAATGTCTGCAGATTCCATGCGGAATACACACAAACTTTGACTGTTCTAATTAAAAAGTCTATCTTTTTTACTGAGCTGAAACAAATTCAGCAAATGTTAAAAAACAGCACAATTCTGCAGAAAATCAATGCAGATGTAGGATTCATGCAGATAGGTGGTATCTCAGTCATGTGAACACTACCTTAGAGCTACCGTATATACTCGAGTATAAGCCGAGTTTTTCAGCACGATTTTTCGTGCTGAAAACACCCCCCTCGGCTCATACTCGAGTGAACTCTCCGCCCTCAGTAGTCTTCAACCTGCGGATCTCCAGATGTTTAAAAACTACAACTCCCAGCAAGCCCGGGCAGCCATCGGCTGTCCGGGCTTGCTGGGAGTTGTAGTTTTGAAGCATCTGGAGGTCCGCAGGTTGAAGACCACTGCGGCTTTCGACATCATCCAGCCCCCCCACCCTCTCACCCCCTTTAGTTTTCTACTCACCTCCACTCGGCGGGACATTAAGGTGCGCGGGTCCAGGCCATCTGTGCTGCAGGGAAGGTACGGTGGGGAGGGATAGTCGTTCCGGGCTGTCCATCTTCACCGGGGGGCCTCTTCTCCGTTCTTCGGGCCCGGCCCCTGAATAGTCACGTTGCCTTGACGACGATGCACAGGGACGTTCAAGATTAACGTCCCTGTGCGTCATCGTCAAGGCAACGTCTCTTTTCCGGGCCCGAAGCGCGGAGAAGAGGCCCCCCCTGGTGAAGATGGACAGCCCGGAACTACTATCCCTCCCCACCGGACGGTCCCTGCAGCACAGATGGCCCGGACCAGCGCACCCTAATGTCCCACCGAGCGGAGGTGAGTACAAAACTAAAGGGGGGAGGGGGGGCTGGATGATGACGAAGGCCCGGGCAGTGGTCTTCAACCTGCGGACCTCCAGATGTTTCAAAACTACAACTCCCAGCAAGCCCAGACAGCCGATGGCTGCCCGGGCT
Organism: Hyla sarda; assembly: GCF_029499605.1. NCBI lineage: Eukaryota > Metazoa > Chordata > Amphibia > Anura > Hylidae > Hyla > Hyla sarda. The sequence continues at coordinate 399,476,682 of NC_079189.1, forward strand.
TGCTGGGAGTTGTTGTTTTGAAACATATGGAGGTCCGCAGGTTGAAGACCACTGTTAAATCAGACATTGACAAGCTGATGATGAAGGGGGGTGGGCTGATGACATGTCGTGATGATGAAGGGGGGGTGGGGATGATGACAAGGGGATGATGAAAGGGGTGTGTGGGATGATGACAAGGGGATGATGACAGGCGGGGATGATGAAGGGGGGGTGTGGGATGATGACAGGCAGTGATGATGAGGGGGGTGGGATAATGAAAAGCGTGGATGATGAAGGGGGGATGATGACAGGGTGATGATGAAGGGGGGATGATGACAGGGTGATGATGATGAGGGGGATGATGACAGGGTGATGATGATGAGGGGGATGATGACAGGGTGATGATGACAGGCGGTGATGATGAAGGGGGGGATGATGACAGGGTGATGATAACGGGGGTGTTAATGACGGGGGTCGGGATGATGACAGGGGGCATGATTTATTTCCCACCCTAGGCTTATAGTCGAGTCAATAACTTTTCCTGGGTTTTTGGTGGTGAAATTAGGGGCCTTCTCGGCTTATATTCGGGTCAGCTTATACTCGAGTATATACGGTGCTTGCATTTAAGAAATATATATATATATATATATATATATATATATATATATATATATAACCAGTAAACCAAATGTATAGGGCAGAGAGAATAATTATGAATCTACCATGTAGGTGTTGATTCTAAAAACTACAGAGCACCTTCACCTGTATAACATTTCTCTATTATTCCATCACAATTTACTATGAGAACACATACTTCAAATATGAGAATGTAAATGGAAATAGATTATCTTCTATTTATTTAAAAATTATTTAGGACAAATTTACTTTGCTTAAGAACAGAGAACAGACTGGTAGTTGTGCAGTAGATTTCACAAATTCATTTTATTACCATTCTTGTCTTACATGATTTTGCCCTTTTGCACTTAAAGGGGTATTCCAGGAAAAAAAAACTTTTTTTTTTTATATCAACTGGCTCCAGAAAGTTAAAGAGACTTGTAAATTACTTCTATTAAAAAATCTTAATCCTTCCAATAATTATCAGCTGCTGAAGTTGAGTTGTTCTTTTCTGTCTGGCAACAGAGTTCTCTGCTGACATCTCCGCTTGTCTCGGGAACTGCACAGAGTAGAAGAGGTTAGCTATGGGGATTTGCTTCTACTCTGGACAGTTCCCAAGACAGGTGTCATCAGATAGCACTTAGACAGAAAAGAACAACTCAACATCAACAGCTCATAAGTACTGAAAGGATTAAGATTTTTTAATAGAAGTAGTATACAAATCTGTTTAACTTTCTGGAGCCAGTTGATATATAAACACATTTGTTTCCTGGATAACCCCTTTAAGAGACTGTCCAATAAATATTATGTGGTTTATAAATGTGTATATATTATATATGATATTTGTAATGCATAATATCCATTGCATCAAATCTGTATAGGAAGGATAGGAGAAAATATGCACTTTTGGAATATGGTTTTAAATCACTTTGTCTGTTTATTATGCAGGGCGGAGGACGTGGGCTGCTTTTTCTGAAAGGCAAGAGAGACAGCTACAGGATTTTGTTTGGATGGAAGAGCTGGAATATATGGCGAGATGAGGACGGTTCAGCTTACTATACATGTATACTAAATGGCAATAAGGTCACTTCCCCAGATTACTGTTCTGTGCGCCCTTGTTACCCGGGGTAACCACCGTCCGGTGAGGTCCCTGGTGGACAAGGAAGGGTTAACCAGGCAGACTGCGGTTCCGCAGAAGCTAGGTCAGCCCGAGTGCTAGAAGTCCAGTGGGGATTGCTGTGTACCTATTGCTCTACACCAAGATGGCCGCAACGAAACAAGAAGCTTCAGAGCGCCTGCGCAGGCAGAAGCTTCACCGCAGCCTAGCAACAGTTAACCCGTGATCGGCAATGACGCCACTTCCGGCATCTTGACCGTGTGCGCGGATAACAGCGTCCTGGACCCGAATACACATGGTTTTGTTTACCTTGCTGTCTCCCATGCCAACCCGCTGAGCGCCCGTGCCTCTGCCCAGGTAATTAGCAGACGTCACTTACACATGGACCTTGTTAAGTAAATATTTAATGTATAATGTACTGTAATGTACTCATATGGTATTGCACCTTGCGTCCCAGTTCGGGACAGCCTTACTGCTGTTTACATGAGCACCAATCACTTTTATATATGTCTAAAATTGTTTGTTTGTTTTAATCATGCACGATGATGTCACATTTCACTGCTTGACAATGGCTGAGTGAGTCAGCCTAAACGTCGCCACCTCCACGTTTATGTGAATAAAGGACCGTTTTTTGCACCTTATGGGAGTGCTGTTGCCTATTCGTTTGCTATATATCTATATATATATATATATATATATATATATATATATATACATACATACATATATATATATATATATATATATATATATATATATATATATATATGTAAGCTTGACAATGGCAACGTGAGGTTGCCGAAACCTAGCACCGTTTGAAGTGAATAAAAGATCACTTTTTCTTCATAACCTTGAGTGCCACTGCTTTTTCCATTCATAGATAGATAGATAAATATGAGTTATATATCAGACAGGAGGCTCATATCTTGCATTAATCTTTCTTTATTAATGCCCATAGCAGAAAAATTAGAACTTTCAGTTTTAATGTATTCAAAGAAAAAACTTTTCTCAACTACAACTCCCAGCAGCCCCTCTGAGGACTCTGTAGCCAATCATAGCCCAGGAGGCTCCTATAAAGGGGGCTGCTGAACCATAACTCCTCCTCTTTCTTTCTGCTCATAGCCAGATAAGTATAGATTGTATATTGTCCTTGTTTGTTAATAGTCTCTATTAGAGATTAGTGAATAGTGTCGACCTCTGCTGTCCCTAGCGTTGCGGTACCTCCGCACCCGCTTATGGGCTATCAGAGGTCCATTTGTATTACTATTTTATTGTATTTTTTTGTTTTTATTGTATTTTTGTTTTTATTTATCTTCTATCGTTATAGTCCTTTTTCAATAACAGATAACGCGGCACTTGTTGCGACAGCGTTTTCTTCCCCTGCTCTACTCACATCAGCGCTCCTTTCCCGTCCCCCCTTTGTAATACCGGGCGCCATCTTAGCCCTCCTTCTTCCTCGCTTCTTTCCCGCCGCTCCTGACCTTCGCGCGCGTCTGACGCGCACTAAGGGGCGGCCCAAACAAGAAGCGCAGCGTTTCAGCCTATCACAACTCAGGGGAGCCGTAGTCTCGCGAGACTATGCTCCTTGGCTTTCAGCCTCCTCGGTAACTCCCACAACATCGCTCAGTCCAGCGCGTACGGTGTGGAGGAAAGGAGCCTGAACTTGCCACGGATTTTTCAGCAGGTTTTTACCCTACTTTGGCGCTAGTTAGCGGCCCCCTGGTAGCATCCCTAAGACGATCTCCCTGTTAGAACTAGGGCATACCAGGATACAGCAAGCAGTGCTGGGGGTGCAATAATACAGTGCTTGATTTTAAAAATATTGACAGTACATCTACTGATTACTGCCATAATCAAATATGTCTGAGGAAGCCAATTCAAACGCCTTACCATCCGCAGGCGAGGCTACTCAATTCATGAATGCGGTACAAATCCAAGAACTGATCAGTAAATCAGTTCAGGCGGCCTTGGCGTCCGCTGCGTTGCCATCCGGTTCTCAGCAAACGGTACCACCCCTTTCAGGGCCGCCAGCCTTTGCCATTGATCCGACAATTAAAAGAGGAAAATCCTCCCACAAACGCAAGCATTTGATGCCTGCTTACGACTCCCCGGCAGGGGAAGTTCAATCCATGCTCCAGGCAGCCCCCACAAGGGCCTGCCAACCCACACTACCTCCAGACTCTCTACGACCCTCGGGCCTCGAGGAGACAACTAATAAGAGGCACAGATCCGCTAGGCGGGCCAAGCCTGATTCATATGTGGACTCCACTGACGAAGATTCGTCCGCTAGCTCTGAGTCCTCCGCAGAGTCTGCTTATAATGATGAGGAAGGTGGGACAGTGACGTTACCCAATAACGTTAACCCTGACACCCAGGGTGACCCTATTTTGGACTCCCTCGGGGAGCCATTCTTTGACCCGGAGGCGATCTCACACCCTCGCTCCGGAGATTGGGCCCCTCTCCCACAAGTGTCCAACTTTGTAGAACATTGGACCCGAAGGCCACTAGAGAGGGCAAATAGAAATAAATTGAGGGCAGAATGCCCTAGACCCTCCATACCGAGGAAAGTAGTTGTTACCCCGGAGGTTGACCCGATACTCATGAAGTATCTGACAAAAAATGGGAAATTCCCAAAAAAGGGCATTGAACGCTCCTTCAAATCCATACAAGACCGTATACTAGACCTTCTGGGACCTTTGACTAAGATCTTAGACCTGTCAGAACAGTCTGCTGCATCCAGCCAACCAGTAGATCTCAATCAGCTTAGAGGTTGGGCCCAAAGGGCCATTTGTATGCTCGGAGCCGCCAATACCACCTGTGCGACCGAGCGGCGTAGGTCCATCCTCATGAGATTAGACCCCCAGCTATCCCATCTAGCGGAATCTGAACCGGGTCCCTCAGCCGAGGGCATGCTTTTCGGGGACACCCTCATAAAAGATATTAACAAGTTTGTGGGGTTATTTACTTCCTTGGACAAAGCCCAATCGTCCTTGAAGAAGTCAGGGACCTCATCCAAGGTTTTTGCCAGGGCTGGCAGAAATAGGGGCCGATCTGCCGGCCGATCAAATTACTATAGGCCACCACCCAGAGCTCCAGCTCACTACGCTCAGGCTCCTCCCTCCTACCCGCTTCCAATGGCGCAACCCACACCGTTCTTTCCTCCTAGAGGAAGGCCATGGAGAGGACGCGGTGCCAGAGGCTACCCCCGATCCCGTCCGTCGACTGGTAAGTACACCCCTCCTTCCCCAGTCCCATGTCCCGGTAGGAGGCAGACTGATGTATTTTATCCACGGTTGGTCTGCGATTACGTCAGACGCATGGATATTGGATACGGTAACAGGCTACCGGATAGAGTTCTACTCCCCTCCGGAGTTGGACATAATTCCACACCCCATAAAATTTTCAGCTCTCAACGTTGCTCTCATAGACAACGAGATACAAGAGTTATTGACCAAAAAAGCCATAGTGGAAGTTTTTCCATCTTCCCCGGGGTTTGTCAGCAACCTCTTCTTAGTCAAGAAGAAGGGAGGCGGTTTCCGCCCAGTGATAAACCTCCGAAATTTGAACCAACATGTGGTGTACCGCCACTTCAAAATGGAAGGGATCCACTTCCTTCGGGACCTCTTGTGGCCGGGAGATTGGCTGATAAAGGTGGACTTGAAGGACGCCTACCTTACCGTGCCCATCCACCCCTCGTCTCAACGGTTCCTCCGCTTCCTTTGGAAGGGTCGCATGTGGCAATTCTCTTGCCTCCCCTTCGGCCTATCTTCCGCCCCATGGTGCTTCACCAAACTGATGAAACCCGTGGTGGCATCTCTACGGAGCAGAGGGGTACGGATGATTATTTATCTGGACGATCTGCTTATCATGGCTCGATCCAGAGATCAGGCCATTACCCATATGGAGTGGACAGTTTCTCTGTTACAGACCTTGGGATTCCTGATCAATCACGAGAAGTCGGTTCTCGCCCCGTCCCAGGAAATGGAGTTCCTGGGCTTTCTGGTAGATACCAATCGGGCGGTCCTCCGGCTTCCCACGTCCAAACTAGCCCTCATTCGCAAAGAAATCAGGGCTGTGCTTCGCAAGAGTCGTGTTTCACTACGCACCCTGGCTCGATTGGTAGGCCTCCTATCGGCGTCCATCCAAGCTATCTTTCCGGCCCCACTCCACTATCGGGCCCTCCAGAGATTAAAAGCTATGCACCTTCGACAAGGTCTCAGATATGCGGACGAGGTACCCCTCTGTCCGGAGGTCTCGGAGGAATTACAGTGGTGGCTTCGACATGCCGTCGAGTGGAACGGCAAGGCCATATTCAATTCCAGCCCGGACTTCATCATAGAGTCGGATGCCAGCCGGCAGGGCTGGGGTGCTCGGTGCGGGGCGTCCTCCACAGGAGGGACATGGTCCGCAGAAGAGTCTCTTTTGCACATCAATGCGCTGGAACTCCTGGCGGCCTTTTTCGCCATCAGAAGTTTCTTACCACACGCATGCAATTGCTGTGTGTTATTGCGCATGGACAATGTGACAGCGGTCCAATATGTCAACCGCTTGGGAGGCTCGAGGTCACGAGTCCTGGCGGATATCGCAAAGGACTTTTGGCACTTCTGCCTTCTCCGCAACATAATTCCAGTGGCGGAATATATTCCGGGGGTTTCCAACTCGGTGGCGGATTGGAACTCCCGCTACCTGATCGATGCCAGCGATTGGAAATTGGATCGGCCAATTTTCTTGGCATTGCAACGACTCTGGGGTCCATTTCGCTTGGACCTATTCGCCTCCCGCCTCAACCATCAGTTGCCCCGCTTCTACAGTTGGAGGCCGGATCCGGAGGCCTGCGCAATAGACGCGTTTCGTCAACGCTGGCCGGAGGGAACGCATTATGCGTTTCCGCCGTTCCCAATGATTCCCAGGGTTCTCCTTCACGTGGCGAACCAGGGGGCGACGATTGCGTTGATAACTCCCTGGTGGCCGACGCAACCGTGGTTTCCCCTCCTTCTTGGGATGGCGATCGACTATCCCCGGTTGCTTCCTCATTTCCCTCACCTTCTCACCAATCCGACCAAGGGTCTCCACCCTCTGGTGTTGGAGGGCAACCTGCCTCTCCTCGCGTGGTTGGTTTCGGGGTCTCAGAGTCAGATAACGACCTTTCAAAATCAGCTAGGGATCTCCTTGCCCTGGCCTGGGCCCCCGGGACTCGATCGGCATATCGATCGGCCTGGAGACTCTGGGTCCGTTGGTGCGATCAACGACAGATTGATCCGATTCATGCCTCTGTGCCCGTAGTGGTCAACTACTTAGCGGATTCCTTTGAAGCAGGGAAATCTTTTAGTTCCATTAATGTCTATCGGTCGGCTATATCAGCCTACCATTGTCCTGTAGACACCCTGCCTGTTGGCAAGCACCCTCTAGTGTGCCGCCTCTTGAGGGGCATTAAATTTAAACGACCCCCGCGTCCCAAGTACCAGGCCACTTGGGATGTTTCCAAGCTCCTGCAATTATTTTCCACTTGGGCGGATAATGACGACCTTTCGTTACGGCTTCTATCCTTCAAGCTGACCGTCCTTTTATGTCTGGTTTCCATAAAACGGATATCGGACGTGAAAGCGTTGGATGTCTCCAGGCGTCAATTTTTGCCGGAAGGCGTTCGGTTTTCGGTCGTTCGTAGGACTAAGACCGGAATTCACTCGGTCTTTTATCCTTTTTTCCCCGAGCATCCTCGTCTCTGCGTAGTTCGATGCCTCCAAGCATACGAAACGCAGACGGCGGGATTACGGTCAGAAGATTCCTCTCAGCTCCTCATTTCCTATGTCCGACCCCACCTACCGGTGTCATCGGCTACTTTGGCCCGGTGGGTTCGGTCCGCCATGGAGATGGCGGGGATAGATATCTCTCTTTTCGGTGCGCATTCCTCCAGGGGAGCGATGGCCACTAAAGTTGTTGCTTCTGGGGGCTCTCTTTCAGATCTGCTCTTAGCTGCGGATTGGGCGTCGGAGACGACTTTTAGACGTTTTTATTTCAGACCGGAGTCTCATGTATCCATGTCGGTCCTATCTACCGTGGGTTAACTCTGCTCTACATTATGTCATGTCTGTGATATGTTTCTTGCTGTAGCTTTGAACTTGCAAGATATGAGCCTCCTGTCTGATATATAAATCGAGATTTTCCTAGCTTGTGACGGAAAATATTAGTTATATGAAGACAGGAGGCGAGTATCTTCCCTCCCGACCCAACCCTGTTATGGTGTTCTTTTCTTTTCTGGTTTCAGGATATTGAAGATCGCCGGTGTCTAGGTGTCAGCGGCTGAGTTGTTCCTGGTCCCCGTTGGGACGTTTTCTACTGTTCGGTTCTCCAGAAGATGTCTGTCCCGAAGCTGGTCGTGCAGTGGCGTTTGGTTCTTCGTGTCCGTCATGCAGAGATGGAGTCGAGAATGAGTTGGTATCGACTATACAGTGTCGGCTATGACGTCGAGTCAAGAAAGAGGAGGAGTTATGGTTCAGCAGCCCCCTTTATAGGAGCCTCCTGGGCTATGATTGGCTACAGAGTCCTCAGAGGGGCTGCTGGGAGTTGTAGTTGAGAAAAGTTTTTTCTTTGAATACATTAAAACTGAAAGTTCTAATTTTTCTGCTATGGGCATTAATAAAGAAAGATTAATGCAAGATACTCGCCTCCTGTCTTCATATAACTAATATTTTCCGTCACAAGCTAGGAAAATCTCGATTTACATAGACAGACAGATAGATAGGGTAGATTCTTTAACATTTAGGATTTTATTAGCAATGGAGCATATGGTATCACTAACACAAAAAGTATGTTTCCCATATCTCAGTTTTTCCACTACAAACTGATTTACCATATCTGTTGTACCAAGTCATTTGCTACTTTCAGCAGAACATTGAGACCATGCTTGAGGAGGAAATAGAAAGCACCATCTGTAGTGGGTCACATTAGTCATGAATGGCTACTGAAAATATTCTAGCATTTCATTCATTTATAATCAAAATGAAAATTCAATCTAGGAAAGTGAACGGTAATTGTGAAACAGTAATTGTGAAATATGGAAACATTGGTATAAAATGTTTTATGCATTTCTCTGTTTTATAACCATATTACTATATGTGTATTACATTGTTTTGTAAAAGAATAAAAATGTAATCAATAAAAAACAATATGGAAAGATTGCTTATCAGCAACACCCATAGTAAAGTAACACTGTATGTTAGGGGAATATTCTGATCAATACCACTTATGTAAAAACTGACAGGATCCCCTTCTGTTGAAAAGTTGCAATCCAGGGTGGAGGGTATTGGGGGTGAGGTTGGGAACAGATGGTCACATTTGTGCATCTCTCTCCATTGAAGCCTTTGGAAGTTGTAACACACTTTAAATGTGTAGTGTCACTTTAAAAAAAACTTTTGGCCTATCATAGATACATTACATGTCATCATGCAATGCTATTTTTATGTAAAACTATTATAAAAGGTTGGCCTTTCTTTTAGGTTTTTTTTTATTTTTTTTTAAATGGGTATGGAAAATACCGACCAAAAATGTCAACTGCAAAATGAATGTATGGTCCAAAAACAACAAAAAAAAGTATGTAAACATTACAAAAGCCTTAAGGTAGGGTCACACAACTTCCATAGCCTATTTACTGCTGCAAGAACTTTGCTGGGGGAAATCCAACAATTTTACAATATTAGTGAATTCTCTCTACTGTCCCTACAGAATAAGTTTGACCGTTAACACTGATCTCAAGGCTGACCAGTAATAATATTAACAGCAGTATACAGTGCCTAGTACCAACCGAAAGTGGTTTAAGAACCACAAATTCAGAACTGGACCATGGAGTGATAGAAGATGGTGTCCTGGTCTAATGACCAGGAGGCAGTGTGAAACTCTAGTCAATGGTCTGCTTCTGGATATTACTTTCACACATAATACCTACCATAACATTATTACTTATCCCAGTACACCCTTTATGACAACAGTGTTCCCTATTAGTAGTTGCCTCGTTAAGCAGGATAATGCATCCTGCTACACTGTAAAAATTCCTCAGGAATTGTTGGAGGAACATGGCAAAACAGTTTAGAGTGTTGACTTGGCCTCATAGATTTCTCCACCTTGCAACTTACAGGGCTTATAGGATCTGCTGCTATTGTCTTTGTTCAAGATACAGGCCTGGTGCTAGGATTTTTGCCACCCTAAGTGAAAGCTCCTCCCGATGTATGGAGGCATGCATGATGTTGGACGGATCTGACCTTAGTGATCGCCCCTGTCTGCCTCGGAAGTGGTGCTGCGCTCCTCCAGCAGGCTGACAAATGCAGATTTTTATAGTACGGTTGGGGTGGGGGTAGTGTGGCGGGTTTTGCTTGATGGGTAGGTGCTTCAGATGGGCGGTGCTTCGGATGCTGGCCAACTTTATTGCAGATGACAGAGCGGCGTCCCCATCAAGAGGATGCTTTAGGCGGCTGCCTATTTTGCCTATAGGCAGAACTGGCCCTGGCCAGATACCACAGGTCACCTTCAGAGGTCTTGCAGAGTCCAGATGGGTCTTCAATGGGACAAAGTTGTTTTGTTTGGACAAAGGAAACCTTTGCAATAAATTAAGATTTAGGCTTTTTAGGTATATGAATTTTTTATTTTTTTATCAATTCTTTATTTTTCATTTTTGGGTATAACAGATTAGAAAACCAGATCATATATACAGCTCATGGTACAAGTCATATTTAATAACTTTGTAGAAGGAATGCCCCCCCAGTCTTCAAAAGTTTCTTCCATTATTTACGTGCTATATGTAGCTATCAATTATCTGGAAGATTTTAACTGATGGAGGTTCCTCCTTGGACTTATACATGGTATAGTATTAAAGAAGGTGTGGAGGCCCACACCAAAAGAAAGAGGAGTAGATAGAGAAAAGGAGAAGAACCAATGTTGCCACAAGAGAGGGGCATTAGTAGGAAAAGAAGGATAGGGGATCAGTAGAGAAAAGGAGAGTGTCCTCTTGCTAAGAGAGGAGATCATGGAGCTAGAGAAGCATGAGCAGACATTGAAGAGTAGGTTATAAAATAGGTAGAAGCACAACGCTAGACAGAGGACCAAGGTTGGGATATAGATTAAGGGGGGGGGGAGAGGGACACAAGACAGGCATCAAGGAGAAAGCGGGGAGAGGGTAGGGGGGGTAGGGTGAGGGTTGGAGTAAGGTGGGGCGCATAGTACTTGAATTGCTGGAGTCAATAAGATCTAATTTGCTGAATGGAGGAAGAGGGTGATCAAAGGTCAACGGACCATTTTATCTCACCAACTACGAACGAGATATATAGTCTATCCATCAAGGCAGAGGTAGAAAGGTGTGCGGGGTCTCACGCATCTCTAAAAGCTACCCATTGTCGCCATATTTTAAAAAATTTGGTATGTGTGTGTACTCCAACTTGACAGTTCCTCCATCCTACAAGTGTGAGAAACCTTTGTCTTCCATTCATGAAGGGTAGGTGGGCTTGTCTGTTTCCAGTGAAGAGGTATCAATGCTTTGTAAACATGTGCAGAAGAAACATTTTCAGTTTTTTTTTTTCGTTTTGTTTTTTCGTTTTTTATAAAATTTTCGGTTCAGTAATATTTTCAGTTTTGATTTTAAGATAAATTCGGTATTCGGGTGTCCAGGTTTCATTGTTTTTTCGGACACATTCAGTATTCGGGTGTCCGGTGGGTTAATTTTTTCGGATACATTCGGTATTCGGGTGTCCGGGACTCATTTTTTTTCGGATACATTCGGTATTCGGGTGGGTCTGATTTTTTCGGATACATTCGTATTCGGGTGGGTTTGATTTTTCGTATACATTCGGTATTCGGGTACATTCGGGTAAATCTTTTTTAAGCAGGGGACCATTATCGGGAGTGTGTGCAGGAAAAGAGAGCAGCCGCAGAGATCGGAACATTGGAAGACAGGTAAGATAATATAATTTTATGTGATTTATATTAATACATAATGTAATGTTGAATGAATGAGTAAATGAATGAATGAATGCTGTATGAATGATTGATGTGTTTGATCGATGTGTTTGATTGTCGGGTGATTTATGTATAACATGATGTTATACATAAATCACCCGACAATCAAACGCATCGTTCAAACTGTTGCAAAACTGTCTGGGCATGCTGGGAGTTGTAGTTTTGCAACAGCTGGAGGCACACTTTGGCAAACACACGCATTCGCGCAATGCTTTTTAATTCATTTTCAAATTCCGCTGGCTTTTGTCAGAAATGGGTTACCAGGTCAATGACACGCATAGTAATTGCCATGGCAACATTTTTCATTCATAAGACTTAATTGGATAATTGCAGTGTAGAATGTTTGGTGTCCTAAGCATTCTACACGGCAATTATCCAATTAAGCCTGCAGTTTTATGAATGAAAAATGTTCCCACGGCAATTACTATGCATGTCATTGACCTCAATCACCCGACGATCAAACACATCAATCATTCATTCATTCATACAGCATTCATTCATTCATTTACTCATTCATTCAACATTAGATTATGTATTAATAAATTATTAATACATACAGAAATGTTGAATGAATGAGTAAATGAATGAATGAATGCTGTATGAATGATTGATGTGTTTGATCGATGTGTTTGATTGTCGGGTGATTGAGGTCAATGACATGCATAGTAATTGCTGTGGGAACATTTTTCATTCATAAAACCGCAGACTTAATTGGATAATTGCAGTGTAGAATGTTTGGTGTCCTAAGTGTTCTACATGGCAATTATCCAATTAAGCCTGCAGTTTTATGAATGAAAAATGTCCCCACGGCAATTACTATGCATGTCATTGACCTCAATCATCATTCATACAGCATTCATTCATTCATTCATTCATTTACTCATTCATTCAACATTAGATTATGTATTAATAAATTATTAATACATACAGAAATGTTGAATGAATGAATGAATGAGTGAATGCTGTATGAATGATTGATGTGTTTGATCGATGTGTTTGATTGTCGGGTGATTGAGGTCAATGATATGCATAGTAATTGCCGTGGGAACATTTTTCATTCATAAAACCGCAGACTTAATTGGATAATTGCAGTGTAGAATGTTTGGTGTCCTAAGCGTTCTACAAGGCAATTATCCAATTAAGCCTGCAGTTTTATGAATGAAAAATGTTCCCACGGCAATTACTATGCATGTCTTTACCTGGTAACTAGTGTTGAGCGGCATAGGCCATATTCGAATTCGCGAATATTCGCGAATATATGGACGAATATTCGTCATATATTCGCGAATATTCGCATATTCGTTATACCCTCGTTTTATTTTCGCATATGCGAATATTCGCGTATGCGAAAATTAACATATGTGAAAAGTTGCATATACAAAATTAACGCATGCGGAAATTCGCATGTGCGAAAATTCGCATATGCGAAAATTAGCATGTGCTAATTTTCGCATATGCGAATTTCCACACGTCAGTCTTACACAGTAGTATTACAGCCTTCTTTACACCACATAAGCTGGAAGCAGAGAGGGATGATCACTGTGATGTGTACTGTGAAGAAAAAAACAAAAAAAAACAAAAAAAAAAACGAATATTCGTAATTACGAATATATAGCGCTATATTCGCGAAATTCGCGAATTCGCGAATATGCGATATTCGCGAATAATATTCGAATTGCGAATATTCGCGAGCAACACTACTGGTAACCCATTTCTGACAAAAGCCAGCGGAATTTGAAAATGAATTAAAAAGCATTGCGCGAATGCGTGTGTTTGCCAAAGTGTGCCTCCAGCTGTTGCAAAACTACAACTCCCAGCATGCCCAGACAGCCGCATGCTGGATGGGTGTTGTAGTTTTGCAACAGCTGGAGGCACCCTAGTAACAGTAAAACAGTAACTAACAGTCAGAAACAGTGTAGCGCAAGGAACAATAAAACATTTGAAAGAATTCTTTACTTTCGTTTTTTTACCGCCTGCATTCGGTAAATAATGAATGCATTTGTTTTCGGATAACGAATGCATTCATTTTTTTACCACATGCATTCGGAGAATAATGAATGCATTCGATATGTTGCTATTCGTTTTATAGTTGCTATACGGAAATATTCAAAAAATGTTTTCGTGCATTCGAAACGGCCCGAATGCACGAAAACGGCAAAATTCGGTAAATTTGACATTTGTGCCGAACCGAATTGCACATGTCTAATTCTTAAGTAATAAGGTGATTTAATAGGGACTTCTGCGAAGGGGGCAGGATGGATTCGGAAGCTCCAGAAAAATCTGGACTGGAGTCATCAAAATGTGAGTGCCTAACACTGCATTGATAGCTCTATTAACTTCCCTCCAAAAGGCGTTTAAGGCAGAACAATCCCACCAAATATGGGAGATTGAGCCCTTGACAGTTTGACATCTCCAACACAGTGCTTGGGTGTCAGGCCCCAAGAGTGGAGCATTTCAGTTGTAAGTTACCAACGTGTGAGCAATTTATAGTGGCCTTCTTGTAACTTTACACATCTAGAAAACCCATGTGAGTTCGATAATATCCACTTCTTATCCTCCTCCGTGAGCAAAATACCCAAATCTCTCTCCCATGAAATGAGAAATAGTGGATCAGAGCATGCACAATCCTGTAGGTAGTGAGATCTATACACAGCCAATTTAGGTCTGTGGCAGCAGCAGTTTGTGCAATGGCCAGCTTCTCGAGCCATTTTAGGTCATCACCCATGCCGTACACCCTTAATGAAGAAGCACATGAAATGTGTGGAAGTAAGGTGGCTAAATGTTCCGGGGATGGTGGTAGTCCTCCTAAGCAGAGGTCTTTCAGTGGGATTGAGCTAAGAAGCGGCAGACTCCATCTGTTTTGTGTATGTCAGGTGAGAGTATATAAGGGATTAGGGAGCTTGGTAACGCAGGAGAAAGAGTTGGTCTGTTAGTCTGATGGTGAAGTGGCTTGTACGCTTTTTTAAGTTGAAGGGTACCTCTCAACAGAGGGTTATCAATATGGGACAATAGGGACCTTGTAGGGAGCCAAATAGCCCTTTCAGCTATGTCATGTGATTTATTTAGTTGTGATAGTTCCAAAGAGTTGCCCTGTAGAAGGCTGGTTGAGGAAAGCATCTCCGCCCACCATTGTAAGTGTACTACTGTGCTGTCCGTTGTTTGTTTTTGCATTTTTCCGTTTAGGTGTGTATTCATAGACTAGTTTGTTCAGAGCAGTTGGCTATTCCACCTGGATGGTAATAGTTAATGCTCTGAGCGAATAGGAACTAGGGTGTGTCTATTTTAAGCCAGACTTCTCTGCAGTGTCTGCTGGTTATTTTAGTTAAAACCATGTCTGTGTGTGCAATGCATGGCCATGTCTGCTTTAGCTTGCACCTTGTATTTATCCTATGATATTATATGAGTTTTGGCCACGGTTAAATTGTCTTGTTTATTCTTGATTTTAGTCTGTTATGTTAGTCGGTTTTAGTATTATGTGCGTTCAGCTTTGCCAGTGTTCACACTATGTCGATACTTGCTTGTTACCTGTGCTCTGTATTTTATATTCCTGTTTGGTATCCTGGTTCTGTGTCCCAGTGTGAACAGTGTCTTATATTTATAATCTGTTTGGTTGATCCGATCCTTTGTACTTGTACCTGCTTGTGATTGTTCTTAGTAACTTACCTGTTGAGTTTGGTGTCTTAGCTCTCAGTTCTTCCGCTATCCCCTTCATCTCCTGGATTATGCTGTACACTCTTATCATGCCTAGTCTTGTTCATTTTATCATGTCTGCCTTTAATCTGATTTCTGGTTTAGTGAACTGTTTGTTAATTCACCATATTCTATTCTGTTTGTGAGTTTATATTTTGCCCTGTTAGTATTTGTATTGTCTAGTTGGTTTCTGTTTCTGGCTTGTGACCGACTATGTTATTTGTTTTTACGCCCCTGCACTTTAGCGCAGAAAGGGACCGGCTCCCAGTTGTCGGCCATTTAGGGTGAGTGGGCAAGTAGGCAGGGAGAGATGTTTTAGGGTCAGTAAAGGGCTCACTCTCCCTGTTGCCTAGTCGTTCCATGACAACTACTTTGTACCATTGTTCCACATCTGGGAGGCCTAGGCCGCCCTGTTGTTTTTTCTTGATAAGATTGCTATATGGTAGGCGAGGCTTCCTTCCCGACCATAGGAAAGTAGTGAAAAGTTTTTTCCATTGGAGTAGGTATTTGGTCGGCAAACTAATGGGGATCATACGTAAAACATAGAGTATTGATGACATGATGTACGTTTGCAGTAGATTCTTCCTGCCCATCCAAGATCAGTATGGTAATCTGTATGCTTCTATTTGAGTCCTTATTTTCTGCAATAAGGGGGTGTATTTGAGAGAGAACAGGTCTGAGAGGGAGGCAGGGAGAGCAATGCCCAAGTATTTAATACTGCATGTCAGCCATGTGAATGGCGATTGTGATTGAAGTAGAGATGCTCTCTGGGGGGATAGTGACACATTAAGTATTTCGGATTTCGAGTAATTGACCTTGAAGTTAGATAATGTACTATAAGTGTCAATGATGGCTCAAAGGGCCAGCAGTGCCGTTTCTGGGTTGGTGATGAGAATCAGCAAATCATCGGCAAAAGCGGCCATTGTATGGGTATTTCCCTCAACCTCTAGGCCAGAAACCTTGTCACTTTGTCGGATAGATTGTAATAATGTCTCCATGACTATAATATACAGTGATGGAGACAGGGGGCACCCCTGACGTGTGCCATTCCTGATTCTAAAAGCAGGGGAGAGGGTGCTTGGAGTCGAGTATAGCGACATGATTGCATTAATGAAGGGGGCAGGAATACCCATTTTACTGAGTGTGTGTTGGAGGTAATCCCAGGCGACTCTATCGAATGCCTTTTCGGCATCTGTACCAAGAAGAATGAGAGGGGTCCTAAACTTTGTGGCATAATGTATAGCATGCATAACTCTGTATACATTATGTTTACCCTCCCTGTCTTGTACAAAACCAGTTTGGTCCGCATTGATTAAATGTGGGAGATGGCGACCCAACAGTTGTGCCAGGACCTTAGCCCACAACTTTATGTCTAGATTGAGGAGTGAAATAGGCCTTTAGCTTGAGCAAAGTTTATGATCTTTCCCTTCTTTAGGGAGAATGGTGATGTGGGTTTCGAGCGCCTGCAGAGGAAGGGGACGACCCTGAAGCAGAGCATTGCACCACAAGGTCAGCTTGGGCAAAAGAGCATCTTTAAAAGCTTTGTAATAGGCCATACTGAGCCCATCTGGGCTAGGGCTTTTACCAGTCGGGAAGGACGCCAGAGCAGTACTAATCTCTGCAATGAAGCAAGGGTCCAGTAAGGCCTCCCTTTTCCAATTGTGTGATGGTGGGTAGGTGTAGAGAGTGGAGGAATTGTGTAATGGCACGGGATCTGGATGTCTCATCAGGTATGGAGTGCGGAATGTTATAAAGTTCATTATAGTACTTCCGAAACACCATAGCACCAATATATGCAGTGTCGGTTTCCTCCTTCCTAGAAAGTACTGAGGGAATAAATGTTTTTTCCTGACGTTTTTTAATCATGGCCGACATGAGCCTTCCCCCCTTGTCACCATGCATGAATATTTTCTGACGGAAGAGAACGACATTGTCTGCATAGCGTCTGTTCAGAATGTCTTTTAGTTGATCTCGTACCAATGCGAGTTCCTAGTTGACAGTCCAGGAGGGGTGGGCAGAGAGACTCCTCTCCAACTCAGATAAACGAGCCAGTAGTGAGGTGACTGCCTTAGTGCGATCCTTTTTTACCTTAGATCCTAGAGCTATCAATAGCCCTCTCATACAAGCCTTGTGGGTTTCCCACACTATCGGCCAGGAGACCTCCGGCATCAGATTAATCTCTAAAAAGGAGTGTAGTTGCGCAGTTAGTTCTGCTACATGTGTGCTATTCATCAGCAACGAGTCAATTAAACACCATGTTCAAACTGGTTTGGGTATGTGAGCGAAAGAGAGTGTGGTGTATACGGTGCATGGTCCGATAGTGTCCAAGGACCAATGTCCGAATGGTGCATGCAGGGTACTAAGCGCCCGTGACATAGAATATAGGCAATGCGATGGGACGATTATACTTTCTATTCTGCCCCACAGAATATGATGTGGGGCAGAATAGATGTGGGGCAGAATAGAAAGTGTACTGGTGCTCACCAGGGTGAAGCAATCGCCAAGTGTCTGCTAAACCCATTTCATGGAGTTTGTTTTTAAGCGTGTGGAGGACCAGAGGGGTGACCGCGGACCTACACGTTGATGAGTCTAGGACAGGATCCAGCGCGACATTAAAGTCTGCTCCGAGTATAATCGGACCCTCTGCAAAGGCCCTCAGCTTCTCCAAGGTCCTCAACAGCCATGTAACCTGACATTTGTTAGGTGCATATAATGTAGCCAGGGTGTACGGCATAGATCCGAACTTACCTTTCAAGAATATATCAGATATAAAAATATCAGATTTTACAAAGGGGAGATCTCTGTGGAATGCTATTGTAACTCCTTTGGATGAAGAATTGGTGCTTCCGATATGAAACCAAGAAGAAAAATAATTTAGTGGTACCTTAGGGATTCTCCCTTTTTTAAATTCGTTTCTTGTAAAAATGCAACTGAAACCTTATCTTTCTGCAATAAAGAGATCAAACCATGGCTTACCAGGGGAGTTAAATCCCTTTACATTATATGTGAGAAATTTGAGATTCGTCATAATCCTACAGATTATACTGTACGTGGGTGGGATGGGGAATGGAAGGAAGGTGAGACACAAGGGTAAAAACACTGGGGAGGAGAGGAAAGAGGAAGATATAAAAAAGTAGAAGTAAGTGAGAGATAGGCAGAGAAAAAAGGAAAGGAAAAAAGGAAAAGAAAGGGACAAGTTAGAACCAGCAAAGCTGAGGAGAGAGAGGTGTAGCTTACGCACGCCTCAGAGTATTCAGGTCCCAGCACAGCAGAGAACTGAAAATTCAGAGAGGACCTGAGTAAACACAGAGAGAAGGATAGGTAGTAGAAAGCAGTCCGAATGAACAGACTAGTGAGAACAGTGGGTGTCCTGAGCCGACAGCCAGCCCCACCTGCCTATAAAAGTATTGTTGATGAGAGAAGCTTTAGAAATATGTCTCCACTAAGGAGGCGAGGTAGGAGAGTGTTAAGAGCAAGGCAAGAGTTAACAGGATATTGGGGTGCATGGAAAAAATGACAATCTTCTAACATCATCGCGAACAGAAAGACAGTCTCAGTCCCAGCCTGCTAAACTAGATGCCGGGCTGGAAGCAGTGACAATCGCACATTTAACAGCACATAATAAAACTTAATAAAACAAAGTAAAACATGACCGAACACAGAGAATATGACTTCACATTGGAGGGGGGTATATGCCTGTAGGGATGAGGGAGGAGGAAAATGGTAAAGATGGATCCTGAGGGCAAGGGGTGATGGAAATGGGGGGTGTTCAATTCCGGTCTAAAGCAGTGGAATCAAAAGTCGAGGTGGACACCGGCTGCATAGCGTCTCTTGGCAGTTAGATTGTTTCCCCATAATCCACACTGCAGGGACCTCTCGGACTGACAAGGAAGGGGAAGGGTTGGGAGGCGTAGGGGGAGAATCTAGGGACGTGGGGGGGGGTGCAGGGGGCACATTATATTCTCCTCAGGTATGTGCAGTCAGTAAGTGCCAAACAATATCGCACTCCCCCGTGTCCATGTGATATAGAAAGAGAACGGGAAATACAGCGACAGTTAAGTCAATGTACTCAGGGACCAAAGTCCAGAGAACAACCGGTATACTTAACACATGTAGATCGTAAGCAGGGTCCCAGTTCAGGTGGCCTCCAGCAGTTTATGAATTTTCGCCGCTTGCTTGCGGGCTTTCGGGGACTTCATCTTGTCAGTTTTCGCACCCTGGTGCATTTTAGGAAGTGGTGGGAGTGTGCGGCACATATCCACCGGCAGCCAAGAGGGTATTTGGAGTGGCTCGATACCAGTAAATTCCAACACCTTTTCCAGCTCGTCAGGATGTCTGATAGAGATGCGTCTGCCATCTTTCAGTATGGAGAGGCCAAATGGGTACAACCACATATACGGGAGGCATCTATCCCGTAGCTTTTGCAGCAGGGGGTTCAGTATCCTGCGTTTTGCCAATGTGGATGGGGCGATATCTTGTAAAATTAGGATCGGGTGTCCATCAAACAGTAGAGAGTCAGCTTCTCTATTGGCTTTCAGTAGTGCTGCAGTATCCACGTAACTCAAGAGTCTACAGATCATATCTCGAGGGCCCCATAGACCTGTTCTATCACAATGGCGGCTAACCTTTCCTCACCCACAAGCGTAGTGAATATCTGCTTCGTCACTGCAGGCAAAGACTCCTCCGCAAAAGATTTGGGGACCCCCTTAATTCTTATGTTCTTTCGTCTGATGTGGTTTTCTTGGTTTTCAAGTAACAGAAATGCTCTGTTTAATTGGGTCTCATGGAGCTGTAGTTGGTGTGAGGCCGAGTCACAGAAGGCGACAGTGTCAGTGAGTGCCGTTTCTAGCTGGTCTGTGCGCGACCCAATATGGCGCAATTCCACTTTTATCTCTGCAAGCTCCTGGAAATGCGGCTTGTAGGGCTTTAGCGACCGCCTGCTGAACTGTCTTCTTCAGAAAAGCCTTGGTAAGTGACATTCTATTGTCCTCTACTCCCGACTCCATCTGGGTCCCTCCATAGCTCTCGTCATCAGAGTCGTCCTCTCTATCAGCTTCAGGTGCCTCAGCCGGCGCCATCTTGGAGAGCCTAGCGGGACTCTGCTGTGTTCTCTTTTTTGGAAATGTTGCCATCTCCGCCTTATTTTTTTCCGATTAATGGTGCTAGGGGAATTCCCCAGTTGGTCTCTGTTAGTCTTACCCATTTTGGGGATGTGGAGAGTATTGCAAAGGCAAGTAGAGGCTACGGCTGTGGAGAGCTACTTCGTTCAGCAGCCATCCAGCTCAGTGGTCAGGCCCCGCCCCTTTTTAGGCATATTTTATTTGTAAATAATCTGCAAATAATTTTGCATCTGCAAAATCTCTGACAAGTTACGGACGCATTTTTTTAATTAATGTGCTCCTTGTTAGTCTGTGGGAAAGTGCACAAAATATGTAAACCTACAGACACATTTTTTACAGCCGCCTAAATAAGTGACATGTCACTTATAAGTGCGGCTTTAAAAGGAAAAAAAAAAAGCTACCCTATCTTTACACACTGTGTGCACAGACATCTACCTTCTGATAGACTTACATAGAGCACATTATTGTAAAAAATAAGGACACAATTCTGCTGATTCATTTTTTACATATGAAATATGGCTAAAAAAAAAAAAAAATGTGTGAGCATAGCCTAACTGTTATTGCTGATCACGTATATATAGGTTGTCACAAAGGTTTTCCACATACAATTTTATCTGTGAAACAACTAAACAGAATTTAACAGAAAAGGACAATTTTGATTTGAGGAGAAAAAGGGATTAGCCTTTAATTTTGGATGTCATCATCACAAATGATTTTTATTCATTTACTTCTTGTAGAATAGCAAATACATTTTTTTTGGCAATAGATTTTTTGTTTAGATCTTCACACATAGCATTTTATTTTTCCACTGACTGCGTTTAATTAGGGCTTATCTTTTTTGAGAAACAAGTAGTACTTTTTACAGGAACTTTATATTTTTCCATATAATGTATTATGAAGCCAGAAAAAAAAAATATTTGTAGTGCAAAATAAAAAGCGATCAAAATGTTGAATGTACCAAAAAAAATACCACTACCGTCAACTTGTGCTGCCAAAAAACAAGCCTTCATGAAGCCTAGTGGGCAAAAAAAAAAAAAAAAAACTGGCTGTCAAAAGATGGCGACACACAAACACGATTTAAATTAAAAAATTATAAATAGATTTTATTTTGGTGCACATGTAATAAATCATAATAAAAGTATATAAATGAAGAATTTCCAAAATAGCAATGACTTGCAAAATAAAGTTAACATGTCATTTACACCAAATGAAGAACAACAGTAAAATAATAAATGAAAAAAAGATACTTTGGCACCCCCAAGGCCTCTGCAACATGATATGATGTATGTAAAATATCCTAAAAAAACAAATGTCCTAAATTCCACTATGTATTCCATCATGTCAGAGGCCTGTGTTTGAGTCCGGTAGCACTCTAGGTCCACATATGGGATATTTCTTAAAATGTCATAATTTGGCTTTTTACTAGATGTATTTAATTCATAAAAAAAAACGGGTCTGCAAAATCGTGTCCACATTTTTACCATTGATGTGTTCTATGTAAGTCTATGGGAAAGTGGTTGTCTGTGCACACAGCATGTAAAAATATGAATAAGTGACATTGAGTTGCCTTTCTCTATCAACACCTGCTGTGCTACAGAAACATTTATTAAAATATGGAAAAAAAAAATTATGACATTTCTAAACTCTGTCTCCACTATGCTTTAATTTCAAATAGTTGGAATAAGTGGCTTTGTGAGTAGTCTGTTTTCTGAGCATCATTGGTTCTGCATGAATAGTTGACAACAAGAATAGAAAGAAACAACTTGCATGTGACTGAAGTAATGTGAATATATTTTTTTGTTTTCAAAAGACTTTAAAATTCTGTAAATGGAAAAAGAAAAATATGTGTAGCCTGGTACAACATTGCCACCTAGCGGCTTAACCCCTTAAGGACACAGCCAATTTTATTTTTGCATTTTTGTTGTTTTCTCCTTTTCGTCTAAAAATCATAACTCCTAAAATTGTTCCATCCACAGACCCATGTGAGAGCTTGTGTTTTTTTTTCTTTTTTTTTTTTGTGAAACCAATTGTCTTTTTTAATGACATCACTAATTTTACCCTAAAATGTAAAATGTTAAAAATATTATTTGTGTGGGGAAATTGAAAAGAAAACTGCAACTTTGCAAATTTTAGAAGGCTTTATTTTAACACTGTACACTTTATGGTAGAAATGACATGTTTTCTTTATTCTGTGGGTCAATACACTTAAAATTATACCCATGTTTAGATACTTTTCTATTACTGTACTACTTTTAAAATAACAAACTTTTTTTTTTTTACAAAATAAGTATGTTTAAAATTGCCCTATTAAATTTTTTCTCAATTACATCGAGAAAAAGACAGTGAATAGCTCCCCTGTAAGTGAACCGTCTTACAGATACACATTTATAAAGGGAAATTAAAACATAGGCAAGTGAAGGAAAAAAGGAAAAGAGAGAGGGAACAAAAAATAAAAAATAAAAAGGTAGAAAACTTTAAAGCTTCTTTGGCTGACACCAATACTCATTCAAACTTCATTAAGCACCTTTTCCTAATTTAAGTGCACGGTATTCCATGGTTTCTTGGAATTTTGCCCATGGTAACCAGGTCTTCTGGATTTGTAGGCTTTGACCCTGCGAATGGGCCATCAGTTTGTCCATTTGCTGAATCTCCTCTACCCTATGGATCCACATCTTAAAGGGGTACTTCACTGCTGAGGGCTTTCCATGTATATTGTGCCTTGCAGGGAGTTGTGCTTACCTGCACATTTTAGATGGTCTATTGTCTTTGTAGCTCTTCTTTTGCGCTCCTCGTGAATATGGTAATCACATTCACACTTTTTTTTTTTTTACTGAGTCATCGGTTGTGGCAGTCATTGGCTAATGATCAGCCAGTAGCTGTTCAGAACGGACTCCGCAGCACCTATCTTCTTACTTGTTGTGCACATGTCTGTTCCTTGCTGTACAACGTCCTTAGCAACTTACTTACTTCTGAACAGACTCCTGCAGTGCTGAGGGGCTACTACTACTCCCATCATGGAACAGGGTGGTTTCCATGATGGGCGTAGTAGTTCCCCGGCTGCTGGAGTCGGCCATTGGCTGGGGAGGCTACATTACCGTTTGTACTACTACTACCCCCATCATGGAATGGAGTCTGTTCCATGTTGGGGGTAATAGTACATGGGCTGAAGGATTGATCGCACCGGGTCTCAATTCTGACACCCGATGCGATCAGCAGTTATAAAGCAGGGGAGCGAGTTGCATGCTGCGCTACTCTGCTATGTATATACTGTTCAAACTTTCATTTTTAAATCCCCCACCGGGAGCCCTGAATGGCCAGCACCGAGGAGCAATTCAGGGCTCCAGGCAGGGTTTTTAAACTACTACTGTGTTAACCCTTAATGTATACCGCCGTGCATATTTATAATAATTTATTGGCATAAGTTTATTCTTCCCCCCATGTCCACATTCCCCCAGTGTTCATATCCCCCCAGTGCCCATATACCCCAATGTCCATATCCCCCAGTGTCCATATCCCCCCGTGTCCATATCCCCCCAGTGGTGGTATTCCCTAGCTGCCTGCTGCTCCTCATCTTCTAGGAGCAGGGCACAGCTGCGGCGGAGAATGAATGAAGCCGATATGTCCCGCATGTCAGCCCCATTCATTCATTCTCTGCCACAGCCGCCGCCCAAAATGTCCCCACTGCTGCCCTGCTCCTAGAAGATGAGGAGCAGCAGGCAGCTGGGGAATAAGACCACTGTGGGGGATATGGACACTATTTTTTGCAATCTTTAGATTGCAGATACTGATCAGAGTTATGCATATGCATAACACTGATCAGTATTATCAGAGATCTACTTATCTGATCTGCTAGAAGGCAAACCAGAGAAGAAGATGCCGGGAGAGCAGTGGAGGCAGGTGAGGAGTCCTCCATCTTGGATGATCGAATCCCCGCGGGCTTGCTGCAGGCGATCTAATCATCCATTCCATGTGCCACATTGCCGCAGATGCCGTGATCAGTATTGATCACGGCATCTGAGGGGTTAATGGGGGACATCAATATGATCGTTGATGTCTGCCATTACCGGCGGGTCACTGGCTGCTGATAGCAGCCAAGACCTACCGTGCATGATGTGAGCACCGCTCCGATGCTCGCATCATGTATGGGACATAAATGCATGTCCTGGTGCGTTGAGTCCCAGCAGCTCAGGACATACATTTATGTTCTATGTTGTTAAGGAATTAGATTTTTAACTAAAAGTACATGTTCTCTTCTATAGAGATTGAGCTTCAGGTTGGAGCTCCAGATTTACCATTGCAAATGCACCAGAATTCTAAGGTTAAGTTCACACAGCGTAGTAAAAAAAAATACAGACATACTTTCAGCTGCTGTAAACTACAGAGGAAGTTGTGTAGTTCTTTCCAGTCTGATTACAGTGCTCTCTGCTGACACCTCTGTCCTTGACAGGAAGTGTCCATAGCAGGTTTGCTATGGGGATTTGCTCCTACTCTGCACAGTTCCTGACACGGACAGAGATGGCAGCAGAGAGATCTGTTGTCAGACTGGAAAGAACTACACAACTTTCCATGTAGTATACAGCAGCTGATAAGCACTGGAAGGCTTATGATTACTGTAATAAAAGTAAATTACATATCTGTATATCTTTCTGGCACCAGTTGGTTTAAAACATTTTTTACTATGAAGTAAACCTTTAAATAATTTAGCCTTAGCCTACATTGCTTGCTCCATTATGGGTTTAAAATTCTATACACAAAGCATGACAGAAGGGGCAGGGCATTGGCAAAAAGGCATAGCTTTGGCAAAAGGTGCATAGCCTCGATGTGTCAATAATGTGCCAATATTTTCACGACTTGCTTGAAGTAAGCCTACGAATAATTGGTTTAAACTATTAGCAACCTTTGAGATGTGGCTAAAACGGAAAAAAAGGCAAAGTTTTCACAAATTGACAATAAGTAAGGCCTGGTTCATACAACTTTATTTGTTAGCGGAATTCCCCTTCAGAATTCTGCTGGGAAATTCTGTGTAGCAGCCTCCCATTGTTTTCAATAGGGTTTTAAAGCACCATGCACACAGGCTCCCAAAATGTTCATTCTTTTGACGAATCCGCACAGAAATGCATTTCCTTTTATAGGATTGCAATGCAGTCCTTGTAGCCCTATCACCTACCAGAGATTTTGGCGTGTGGACCCAGAATAAGAGTAGGTAAACACAGGGCCATTGCTGCCATGAGGTAAATAAGGGGCTCATCTCAGGCCCAATTGTAGACACTGTAAAGGGGGACTCCAGTTTAGTTTAAGTCACTAAAACTGTCACATATTTGCTCCCACACTATCCACAGGTACTGATGGAAAGTGCAGGAGACACCAATTCCTATGAGCCCTAACTTGGCCGTATCCACCCGGCCGTTTGCCCGCAATCTTAGTTTCGTTATCCCTGGATATCTGGCTGTAACTGGGACTGGCGGGGTATCTGCAGCTTAACTTGCCCGTCCGCAGCGCCGCCCGCTTATGAATATTCATAAGCGGGCGGCGCTGCGGACGGGCGGCACTGACGTCAGTGCAAGTTAAGCTGCAGAAACCCTGCCCGTGCCAGTTAAAGCCAGATTTCCAGGGATAATAAAACTAAGAACGGCCGGGCAGATGCGGGCAAGGTAGGGATCATAGGAATCAGCGTCTCCTGCACTATCCATCAGTACCTGTGGATAGTGCAGGAGCAAATATGTGACAGTTTTCCTTTAAGTCAAACTAGAGTTATTGTACCTTTAAGTAGCTAAATTATAAAGCAGCAAAGCAATGGCATGTACTAAGCTCTGGCCCTGCCTCCAAAATGTAGTATGGAGGTTGAGCCACACACTGCTGGTAAAGTAGGTGGAGGCCATCCTATTCTGTTAGTCTAACAACTCTTGGCCTAGTGAGAGAGACATGTGAAGGCTACAGAAGGATCAAGGCAGGGTTTGCTCCATGGCTAACAACGTCCTCCTCCTACTGACCAGCTCGGTGGCTGGCTTCCTGGCTTTTAAGTTCAGGGGGAAAGACATATTTTTGCACGGGACTGTATGTTGGAGGGGAAGGATTTTTTGAATAGAACCCTATGTTGGAGCATTTTAGGGAAAGAGAGGAGATGTATTTTTTTAATTTATTTTTTTACAAAATTGTATGTTGAAGGGGCTGAGGGGAGATCTGGTGATATGTTTTTACATTGGGCTGTATGTTAGATGGGCTTAGGGGAGATGAGTAGTGTTGAGCGGCATAGGCCATATTCGAATTTGCGAATATTCGCGAATATATGGACGAATATTCTTCATATTTTCACGAATATTCGCATATTCGTAATATTCGCGATTTAATTTTGCATATGCGCAAATCCGCTTATGCGAAAATTAGCATAAACAAAATTAGCATAAACAAAAATTCGCATATGCGAAAATTCGCACACCAGTCTCACACAGTAGTATTAGAGCCTTCTTTACACCACACAAGCTGGAAGCAGAGAGGGGTGATCACTGTGATGTGTACTGTGAAATAAAAAAAAAACAAATATTCGTAATTACGAATATATAGCGCTATATTCGCGAATATTCGCGAATTTGCGAATATGCGATATTCGCGAATAAAATTCGTATTGCGAATATTCGCGAGCAACACTAGAGATGAGGTGATGCACTTTACATGGGACTTTATATTAGAAGGGCTGAGGGAAGATGTATTTTTACACAAGTGTGTATGTTGGAGGGGTTGAGGGGAGATGGAGTGATGAATTTTTACATAGAACTGTATGTTGGAGGGGCTGAGGTGCGCACAATTCTCTGCTCTTGCCTTGGGCGCAAAAAGAGCTAGCTTTGGCTCTGGATAACCAAGCCAAATGTCCCACCATTCAGAAATGTATCAATGTTCCCTTACACAAGGTGATGCTTAGTCATTTGACCTACTTGTCTGCTGTTGTATGAACCCAAATGTTTCAGGATACTACTTCCTTTCAATGCCCTTTGATAGTTTATCGTCTTAGTATTATCTTTACAGTAGCCTTCTTCTTTTTACTGAATCCTTAATACAGTCTTTAACTTTTTGATTTCTCAATGTGTAAATAAATGGGTTTAATAATGGTCCCAGAACTGTGCTTATCAAATTCACTGCTTTGTCTATTTCAATGGAATAGCTGCTTGATGGTCTTATTTCAATGAAGATGGCACTGCCAAACACTATGGAGACCATAGTGAAGTGGGAGATACAAGTAGAGAAGGTTTTCTGGCGACCTGTATCTGATGGTAGTCTTATAACTGCAGACACAATGAATATATAGGAAATGGATGTGATGATTAAAGGAACAATCAGAATAAATACAGATGCCACCATTGAAGACAAATTTATGAGGCTGATGTTGGAGACACAGATCAGCTTTAACATGGCTGCACTATCACAGAAGAAATGATCTAGAACATTCCCGCAAAATGGTAACTGCGCGATCATAATGGTGGGAGGTAGGAGACAGACAAAAGATATAAAGAAACAGCCAACAACTAGTGTTCTACAGAGGCTCATTCTCATTATAGATGTATACCTTAATGGGTAACAGACGGCCACATACCGGTCAATGGACATAACAGACAAAATAAGAAAGTCTGCAGATGATAAGAAGAAATATACATAAGACTGTATCATGCAACCGTATTTAGAAATCGTGTTCTGAGCCATAAGAATCGCAAACAGTTTACAGAGAACAGTGGAAATGGCAAAAATTTCCATAAAAGACAAGGAAACCAAAAAAAAGTACATGGGGGAGTGAAGACGTCTGTCTCTGCATATTATAACAATTATAAAGGTGTTTCCTGCCAGGGTAACAAGGTAGACCAGCAACAAGGCTGTAAACATAAAGGCATGAACTAGGTGTCCACCAGAAAATCCCATCAAGACAAATTCTTCTACTGCTGTTGCATTTATTCTTGGCATTAGGAGGTGTCACTCCTTACAGGTTGAAAAGTTAAAAAAAAAAAAAACACTGCAGTAATATACAGTTCTGCACAACTAATACATGCATACCTGAAATTTCATATAATGTGTAATACTACAATAAACCAATTATGCTAGCCAATTATGAAGCTGATATTTAGATGGAGATCAACATATACGGTAAGACGGTACTAAGAGAATTTCATTCAGATGGACTGGGGATTGTCTGACTTCATCCACACTTATATAGAGGAACAAGGTGGATACATAAAAACTCATCATCCCATTCACACTCGTGTGCCTTAAGAGATTACTTTCAGTAATGATTTGCCTCTGAGAATATTTTGTACACAAGCATTTAACCTTCTGTTAATTTGTGAATGTGTCTGCTAAATTGTCTTTATTTTGTAAGCTTATTATCTATCTATATATCTATTATCTATCTATCTATCTACAAAACAAAGTTTGACCGCAGCACACAAAGTACAATGAAGTAGTGGTAGAGGTGTTGGCAGCATGAGGACACCATATAGTGGCAGAATGACACAGCGTGGAGGTGTTGGCAGCATGAGGAGACCATATAGTGGCTGAATGGCACAGTGTGGAGGTGTTGGCAGCATGAGGACACCATATAGTGGCTGAATGGCACAGCGTGGAGGTGTTGGCAGCATGAGGACACTACATAGTGGCTGAATGACACAGCGTGGACATGTTGGCAGCAAGAGGATACCATTTAGTAACTGAATGGCACAGCGTGGAGTTGGCTGATGCACTAGTACACTACACACCAGGGCTTCACAATCCCCCCCCCCCCCCAAAAAAACAACATAATATGTGAAGTTTTTGACAAAGATTTCTCATAGGTAGCACCCGCTATCCAAAAATTTGAAATTCCCAGACCCAGGCCCCACCTCTGCGGCATCAGTAACCCATATTTTGCCTGAAGGACACAGCCTGGAGTTGGCTGATGCTCCAGTACACACCAGGGCTTCACAATCCCCCCAAAAAAACAAGACCTTGAGAAATGTTTCACAAAGATTTCTCATAGGTTGCACCCGCTATCCCAAATTTTGAAATTCACAGACCCAGTCCCCACCTCTGCGGCATCAGTAACCCATATATTGCATGAAGGACACAGCCTGGAGTTGGCTGATTCAAGAGTACACACCAAGGCTTCACAACTCCCCCCCAAGAACAACATAATGATCATTTTTTGAAAAAGATTTTTAAATTTTTTTTGATAAAAATTATCTCAAATGAACGAGTTGATGAGGCCCCAAAATTAGGGACGGTGGACCACCAAAAATCATAATTTTCACCAAAAAGGATGAAGAAGCAGAATTAATCCCTCTTTGTATTTTTTTAGTAAAATTTTACGTAATAAATCACACGCAACAAGCGTTCCGTTGTGTATTGGTTATCCTTCTGGAAATTTCAAATTTATTATCCTGTTTCCCCAAATGTAGGACATCCTCGGAAGATAAAACTTACGTTACCTTTTATTCTGAAACGTGCAAAAAAGTTTCCAGAGAACGTTTGATGCCCGTCAGAAAATTGGCGTGACAGATGCCCGTCTGAAGCTAGGCATGAAGGATGCCCACGAGAAAATGGTCGCCAAAGATGCACGTTTCAGAATAAAGGGTAAAGTGCAAGAGGCCCGAGAGATGTTGAATTCTAAAAAGCAGCAGGTGGGTTTTGCAGTAAAACCGCCAAAATTGATGGACGCCCGGGAAAATATCAGCCTGAAGAGGAGCGCACCGTCCATCACTATGAACTCCGCCATGGCTCAATGGTCCCCATCCATAAACATTACCAAGACCATCCAGATTTCACAGCAGAAAACCATTACCCCAGGTCTTAGTAACAGCATTAAGGGAATGCAAATAAATGTTGTCAACCATCAACTGAATGGCACAGCGTGGAGGTGTTGGCAGCATGAGGACACCGTATAGTGGCTGAATGGCACAGCATGGAGGTGTTGGCAGCATTAGGACACCATACAGTGGCTGAATGGCACAGCGTGGAGGTGTTGGCAGCATGAAGACACCATATAGTGGCTGAATGGCACAGCGTGGAGTTAGCTGATGCACGAGTACGCCACACACCAGGGCTTCACAATCCCCCCCAAAAAACAGCACAAAATGACAAATGTTTGACAAAGATTTATCATAGGTAGCACCCGCTACCACCTCTGCGGCATCAGGAACCCATACATTGCCTGAAGGACACAGCCTGGAGTTGGCTGATGCACCGGTACACACAGGGCTTCACAATCCGCCCCAAAATCAACAAAATTGTATACATTTTTTTTTTAAATGTATACCTTTGTGTAAGAACAAGCGCATATCAAACATTTCAGAAGACTCTATAATGCAGGATGGTGGACCACCCAAAGACTTTCTTCTCAAAAATAATAAACCACACAATGTTTGAAATTATTTTAAAAAAATTATTACATATGTGTGTAAGCGCATCTGTCTCCAAAAGATCAGATCACCAAAGGATTTTTTTTGTCAAAAATTGTTAAGCAGAGTTAATCCCTCTCCGGATTTTTTTATTTTCATAAAAAAATCACACGCAACAAGCGTTCCGTTGTGTAACAGTTAGCATTCTGCAAATAAAAATGTTATTACTGATAAAATTATCAGTAAATTTAACAATAACACTACCCAAGAGTGTTTAATTACCCCATACATTGCACCAGGAACAGTCAGGAGTAGGCCTCAGCAGTACCCAAGAGGCTTTAGTAACCCCTTACCTTGCGATCAATTGCGAGATCGAGCAATAACAGGTGTGTTATGGCCTCAGATGTCCTGGGCCGCACTAGCGCTCCACTGAACGGATTAGCGTGTCTCTATATTTCAAGGACAGGTGCGTGTTACATTCTGAAACCAGTTCGAGATAGGGATCTGGGATAGGGACCCTTAAAACGAGGAATTACCAGTAAGTGAGGGTCATAAGCTCGCGTTGATTAAGTCCCTGCCCTTTGTACACACCGCCCGTCGCTACAATCAATTGGATTGGTTAGTGAGGTCCTCGGATCGGCCCAGGTGGGGTAGGAGAAGGCCCTGACAGAGCGCCGAGAATTTAACAATCATTGTTGAAATTTGCATTAAGCATGTATTTAGCTACTGCTTAACATCCAAAAATTTAAGGCCCAAGGCCAGAGGCACCAGGGAGGCAAGTAGTTTGTGAAAGACACAGAATGAGTCTGGAGCAGTCATTCGCAGTACCCAAGAGGGTTTCATAACCCCTTACATTTAAAGATCAATGTTTACATTTGCATTAAGTATGTATTTAGCTACTGCTAAACTTCAAAAAATTACAGGCCCAAGGCCAGAAGCATCAGTTTCCCCCATATTAGGAGCATAGTTGTCCCCCAGATTAGGAGCATAGATGTCCCCCAGATTAGGCAGCATAGATGTCCCCCAGATTAGGAGCATAGATGTCCCCCAGTTTAGGCAGCATAGATGTCCCCCAGATTAGGAGCATAATTGTCCCCCAGATTAGGCAGCATAGATGTCCCCCAGATTAGGAGCATAATTGTCCCCCAGATTAGGCAGCATAGATTTCCCCTAGATTAGGCAGCATAGATGTCCCCCAGATTAGGAGCATAGATGTCCCCATGATTAGGAGCATTGTTGTCCACCAGATTAGGAGCATAGTTGTCCCCATGATTAGGAGCATAGTTGTCCACCAGATTAGGAGCATAGTTGTCCCCCACATTAGGCAGCATAGTTGTCCCCCAGTCAGTGCAGGCCGGTCAGAGCCAATCAAAGGGCCGTATGTGGCAAGCGGGCCGTACAATGCCCAGATCTGCCCCAGAGGGTTTCATAACCAACCACAAAAGAGAAAATTTTGTTGTAGGAACATGGTCAATCTACTCAGACCCATCTGTCATTGGTGGATGGAAATCCTGGCTGATCCATCCCTGATTCATCTTGACAAACGTCAGTCTCTCCACATTTTTAGTGGACAGACGAGTTCGCCTTGGGGTGACTATGGCCCCGGCCGCAGTAAACACCCGCTCTGATGGCACACTACTGGCCGGGCAGGACAGCTTTTCCAGGGCAAACTCTACTGGTTGTGGCCATAAATCGAGTTTGGCTGCCCAGAAGTCCAGCGGATCTTCAATGGTTGTTGGCATGGCCATGTCAAGGTATGCCACCACCTGCTGGTTCAGGTCCTGCTCCATGTCTACCTGCTGCTGATGAGTTGCTTCACTATGTGGGTGAAGAAAGCTACTCATTAGCGACTGTAGACTCAGGCTGCTGCTGATTGAGCTGGTACTGCTCCTCCCAACCCTCCCCTCCCGAGCAGCCATGGCAGTGGAAGGTGAGCGCAGAGGGCCCCCCGAGTCAGACCTGCGAGTGGATGGACCATGTGGCCGATAGGCATCAGCCAACTGACTACGTAGAATCTCTCTGTAGTAGGTCAGTTTGTCCTCCCTTTCAGTGGGTGTAAAAAAGGCCCCCATTTTGGGTCGGTAGCGAGGGTCTAATAAGGGGGAGATCCAGAAGTCATCCCATTGACGAATTTTGACAATTCGGGGGTCACTACGCAAGCAACTGAGCATGCATCGTGCCATTTGCGCCAGTGACACGGAGGGACTATCTGCCTCCATCTCCACTGCATACTGCCACGGTGTGTCTGGGTCCTCTGTCTCAACTTCCTCATAACCCTCCAGCTCCTCTGGCTGCTCCTGCTCCTCCTCTCCTGTCCGAAGACTATAAACACCGGCCATCTCATCCAACCTAAACCAGTTCAGCCCCCACAGGGCTCATGTAGCCTTGAGATGTAGGTGCAACGTCTCCATTGCATTGACCAGCCATGGTTTCAATCATTTGTTGTAGGAAATGTAGGAGTGGAATTACGTCGTTCATGGCGTAATCCAGGCGACTCACAAATAATGTGGCTTCCACAAAGGGCCTCAGCAAACGGCAGGTGTCACGTATGAGCTGCCACTGGTTCACATTGAAGTTACACAGAGGAGTACTCCTATCTGCTTGGATCATCAAGAAATCGGTGATGGCTTTTCTTTGTTCGTATAGTATGTCCAACATATGGAGGGTGGAATTCCAACGTGTGGCAACGTCACAAATAAGACTATGTTGTGGGATACCATTCTGAGCTGCAGCTCAAGGAAAGTGTGTTTGGCGGCGTACGAGTGGCTGAAGTGCATGCACAGTTTCCTTGCCATTTTCAGGATGTTTTGCAAATGGGGTGAAGACTTGAGGAAGTGCTTGACAACCAGATTCAACACATGTGCCATGTAGGGCGCATGTTTCACACTTCCTTGTCACAGCGCGGACACAATGTTCTTCCCGTTGTCTGTCACCATGGTTCCGATTTCCAGATTTCGTGGAGTAAGCCATACTCGGATTTCTTTACGAATGAACTTTAGCAGTTCCACTACCTCCCGGAAAGGTAGGCTGCCGCGAAGCAGGTGGTCTCCCCCAGGCACGTTTGGCTTCTGAATTTCCACTACTGCCACCACGCTGACTGCCAACCGTCCTACCGCCTTGCTGCCTCAAGGGCAACCTGCAACTCTGTTCTCCTGATAATGATGAAGCCCCTTCTGCACCTGGCTCCCAATTGCGATCGGCTTCATCATCATCATCATCATCAACAGTTGTGTGCACGTCACTGATGTCCTCCTCAGGTTCCCCGACAGTGTCTGCTTCAGGACCCTGAACACTTGCAACACCGCCTCCCACGTCACGCTCCGCATCACTACTTGGCTGCCTAGCGGAGCAAGCGGCGCATGTCTCCTCCCCTTCTTGGCTGTCCAGTAGCTGCTAACTATCCTCTATTGTATCGTCCTCAGTAAATAGTGGAGCTGAACCCACAGCATAAGATACTTCTTTAGGAGAGGGAACAGCATAGGACAAAGGCAATGGGAGGACACGGACTGCTCCCGGGCCATGCCAACTGAGGGTTGTGTCTGAGGAACCCACCGACTCTTGACTGGGGGTGTCAGATGTCACTTGTGTTGATGTGGATGAGCGTGTTAACCAATCGACGACGGCAGATGGGTTGCTGGTGGAGACACGACCGCTGGCTGATAACGGGAGCTCAGGCCTCTCGCTGCGACTCCTGCTGCCACTCGCCCCAAGTCTGCTGCCAACTCTGCCTGAAGTATTTAGGCCTCTGCCACTCCTCTGTGCATGTCCTGGCACTTCTCTGCCTGACATACTTAGTGTGTTTATGACGGTATTACAATACGCTACACTACTCTTTAAACAGTTTTTGTCTGGAACAGCAGCAGGTGATTATTTACGGCTGTCCTTGAACAGTATGCAGGCCCTTGACAGATTAACAGGTACTAGATGGTACAATACTTGGATGTACCTATGCGGTATGCACTGATGAAGGCAGTAATATGCCTAACTATTAGCAGAAAAAACTCTGTATTTTTGTGATACACCAGCCGGTGGATACTATTGTTTGGACTTTGACGGTATGGAGCACCTTGACAGCTTAACAGGTACTAAATGGTACAATACTTGGATGTACCTATGCGGTATGCACTGATGAAGGCAGTAATATGCCTAACTATTAGCAGAAAAAAACTCTGTATTTTTGTGATACACCAGCCGGTGGATACTATTGTTTGGACTTTGACGGTTTGGAGCACCTTGACAGCTACCAAATGGTACAATACTTGGATGTACCTATGCGGTATGCCCTGATGAGGGAAGTAATATGCCTAACTATTAGCAGAAAAAAACTCTGTATTTTTGTGATACACCAGCCGGTGGATACTATTGTTTGGACTTTGACGGTTTGGAGCACCTTGACAGCTACTAAATGGTACAATACTTGGATGTACCTATGCGGTGTGCACTGATGAGGGCAGTAATATGCCTAACTATTAGCAGGAAAAACTCTGTATTTTTGTAAAACACCAGCCGGTGGATACTATTGTTTGGACTTTGACGGTATGGAGCACCTTGACAGCTTAACAGGTACTAAATGGTACAATACTTGCATGTACCTATGCGGTATGCACTGATGAGCGCAGTTATATATGCATAACTATACGCAGAAAAAACTGTTAAAAAAAAAAAAAAAAACAGCCGATGAATAGTATTGTTTGGAATTGCACAATATGTAGCCAGCCCCTTGACAGATTAACAGGTACAAAATGGTGCAAATGCACTACAGTCCACTGAACAATCACTTATTTCTGAACAGCAGCAGGACCCAACAGTGCAGCACCACAAAAAAAAAAATCCAGGGATTAAACCCTAAATTGCACTCTGTCACACGCCTACCTTCATTTTGCCACTGTTTCCCGCCCTCCTATAATTCCCTGCAACATGTACTCACATGTGGATCCGCCATCTTAGGTCCCCAATAGCCTGGAACGCTGTAAAATGTTATTTATTGAAGCGATTCGCGCGATAGAATCGCGGCGATATTCGTATTCGTTGCGAATCAAATTTTTCATGAAATTCGTAACGAATTCGTGTTCGTCAACTTCGATTCACTCATCTCTAATTATATATATTGTGCAGAAAGACTATAATTAGAAGTGAGCAAATTTTGTAAAAATGTACTGAAAAAATTTGGTTCAGTCTGAATTTATTTGCAGGAAATCTTTATTAAAAACAACTATTTCTGGTCTACAGAGAGGCTCAATAAGGGAGTAAAACACTTTGCCTTGTCCTAACACTCATAGGGAGTGTGCTGCGTTACTGAAATAATACTGTACGGTGTCCATTTTAGGACAGCATCAGCCGTCAATCTGTACCTCGCTCATCCTTCAGCCAAAACGGCATCCCGCCTCCTCCCTCCTCTGTCAGGCGTCAGCCAAAACCTTTGTCATCCTTAAGTCTGTCATACCTCAGATGAAAATGAAAGTGCTGAGTCAGCAGAGCTTCGGCAGACCTGCTAGCACAGTTTGTGGTTGGCTGCCAGCACAGATACTGTGATTGGTTGATGGGAGCGTAGGTGTGTGCAGTCCCGCTCCTCTCATGTACCCAGCTTTTCCCAATTCCTGCAAAACAAACCTACGCTCTCAGCTTTTCCCCTATTCCTGCAAAACCTACGGTTATATACTCAGCTGTAGGTTTATCAGGAATTGTTAAAAGCTCAGTACATAACTGTAGGTTTTGCAGGAATCGGGAAAAGCAGAGTACATAGCTGTAGGTTTTTCAGGTATCGGGAAAAGCTATGTACTCAGCTTTTCCCAATTCCTGAAAAACCTACAGCTAGCATAACTTTAGGTTTTGCAGGAATCGGCAAAAGCTGAGTACATAACTGTAGGTTTTGCAGGCATAGGGGAAAAGCTGAGAGCGTAGGTTTGTTTTGCAGGAATCGGGAAAAGCTGGGTAAATGAGAGGATTAGGGTTTGTAAAGAAGTGTGTCTAGACAGTGGAGCGGGACTGCACACACCTACGCTCCCATCAACCAATCACAGTATCTGTGCTGGCAGCCAATCACACACTGTCGGTCTGCCGAAGCTCTGCTCTGCTGACTCAGCACTTTTGTTTTCGTCTGAGGCATGAGAGACTTTAGGTTGACAAAGGTTTTGCCTGATGCCTGAAGGAGGAGGGAGGAGGCGGGACACAG
This sequence comes from Hyla sarda, assembly GCF_029499605.1. Classification (NCBI taxonomy): domain Eukaryota; kingdom Metazoa; phylum Chordata; class Amphibia; order Anura; family Hylidae; genus Hyla; species Hyla sarda. The sequence continues at coordinate 399,513,729 of NC_079189.1, forward strand.
TTTTCGCTGAAGGATGAGGGAGGTAAGGCTGAGAACTGACAACTATTTGTCTGAGGGAGGAGGCGGGACACCGTTTTGGCTGAAGGATGAGCGAGGTACAGCTGACGGATGATGCTGTCCTAAAATGGACACCGTAATACTGTTATTCAGTATGACATGCAGATTGCAGGCATCGCTATTAGAATCACTGCAGCAGAGTGGCACAATGACAGAGCCTGGAGGTTGCATCAGTATGAGGAGACCATATAGTGGCTGAATGACAAAGCATGGACGTGTTGGCAGCATAAGGAGACCATAAAGTAGCTGAATGACACAGCGTGGAGGTGTTAGCAGCATGAGGAGACCATATAGTGACTAAATGACACAGCATGGAGGTGTTGTCAGCATGAGGAGACCATATAGTGGCTGAATGACACAGCGTGGAGGTGTTGGCAGCATGAGGAGACCATATAGTGGCTGAATGACACAGTGTGGAGTTGGTAGCAGCATGAAGAGACCATATAGTGACTGAATGAGCCTGGAGTTGGTGGCAGCATAAAGTGGCTACAGGACACAGCCTTGAGTTGGTGGCAGCAAATAGTGGCTGAGTGACACAGCCTGGAGTTGGCGGCAGCATGAGGAGACCATAGGGCCTCACAATCCCTAAGATTAAAAGAGGAATTTTCAATTTGAAATTGAAGATTTATGGTAGCTAGTGGTACCATGAAAAAGTTTTAGGTAACGTCCCAGGCCCAGCAGCATCAGTAAACCATATAGTGGCTGAACGACACAGCCTTGAGCTGGTGGCAGCATGAGGAAACAATAGGGCTTCACAATCCCTAAGATTAAAAGATTAAGTTAAATTGAAGATTTATGGTAGCTAGTGCAATAATAAAAATGTATAGGTAATGTCCCAGGACCAGCAGCATCAGTAAACCATATAGTGGTTGAATTAACCCCTTAAGGACTCAGCGTTTTTACGTTTTTGCATTTTAATTTTTTCCTCATCACCTTCTAAAATTCATAACGTGTTCAATTTTGCACATAAAATTCCATTTGATGGCTTATTTTTTGCGCCACCAATTTGGAAACGGAAAAAAAAGAAATTGTGCGACAAAATTGAAGACAAAATTTCATTTTGTAAATTTTGTGGGCTTTCGTTTCTATGCAGTGCATTTTTCAGTAAAATTGGCGTACTTCTGAAAAAAATCCTAACTACATGCAGGAAAATTTATACGTTTAAAATTGTCATCTTATGACCCCTATAACTTTTTTATTTTTCCACGTACGGGGTGGTATGAGGGCTAATTTTTTGTGCCGTGTTCTGAAGTATTAATCGGTACCATTTTCGCATTGATCAGACATTTTGATCGATTTTTATTCATTTTTTTATGATATAAAAAGTGACCAAAAATACACTATTTTGGAATTTGGAATTTTTTTGCGTGTACGCCATTGACCGTGTGGTTTAATTCATGATATATTTTTATAGTTCAGACAGTTACGCACGTGGCGATACCACATATGTTTATTTTTATTTGCACAGGTTTTTTTTATGGGAAAAAGAAGGGGTTAAATGACTTTTATTAACTTTTTTTTTCACTTTTTTTTTTTTTGCAGTGCTATAGCTCCCATAGGGGGCTATAACACTGCATACACTGATCTTTTACCCTGATCCCTGCAAAGCCATAGCTTTGCATGGATCAGCGTAATAGGGGCTTGATTGCTCAAGCCTGCAGCTCAGGCTTGGAGCAATCAAACTCCGATCGGACACGACAGAGCAAGGTAAGGGGGCCTCCGCTCGCATCCTAGCTGATCAGGACATCGCAAAGCATTTACTTTCATTTTCGCTATGAATAGCAACCGGGACCGAGAACAGGATATGAGGACAGGATATGAGGTCGAGATATGAGGGCGGAATATGAGGTCAGGATAGGAGGTCAGGATAGGAGGTCAGGATATGAGGAAGGTAAATGAGGTCTGGATATGAGGACGGGTTATGAGGTTGAGATATGGGGTTTGGATATGACAACAATATATGAGGATGGAATATGAAGTCAAAAGCTTCCTCCTTTGTTGATTTTTCTCCCCAACAAGGATTAGGAATGAAAAACTGGGCAACGCTGGGTACTCAGCTAATATATATATATATATATATATATATATATATATATATATATATATATATATATTTATTTATATATATATATATTTATATTTATATTTATGGTCAGGGCCTTTCAGTGCGTATGGAACGTACGCCTACCTAACCTAATATACCATGATGTAACTTTAACACTACTTCCAATCCTGTAACAAGAATACCAGACATAACCTACCTTACCTAATCTGCGGCAGAGGTGTGCCCGGGCCGCCGTCGGGGGTACACCTTAAGAGGGCATACCCTGAATGAGGCTGAAGGAAGACTTGAAAAAAGAGGGAGGGCTGATGGGTGAGACAGCGTGACGTCCAACGTACACCTGAGCCTGCACGTACTGGTATTTATACCACCCAGGCCCCTCCCATAAACCCAGGTCGTCATTCAACCTTTAACTTATGGTCAGGGCCTTTCAGTGCGTAAGGAACGTACACCTACCTAACCTAACATACCATGATGTAACTTTAACACTACTTCCTATCCTGTAACAAGAATACCAGACATAACCTACCTTACCTAATCTGCAGAGGTGGGCCCGGGTCGCTGTTGGCGGTACACCTTAAGAGGGCAAAATCAACATGCCTATATAATATGCGATTAAGTTATACCAGAGCCTGAGCTGCCGACCCAGCCTTCAGGCCATGGTCTCAACTCCCTCAACGAGTATCCAATAGTACTGCGGACATCCCTATAATGACACCTACCTCACCAGAAGCCATAGCTACCATCTAGACATGATGTGTATATTCGTCACCTGAACTTGCTGAATGGACTAACCAAACAGCTCCCTATCCTACTGTACCTCATGACCCACTCTCAGTAAAACCTAGTATGCAGTTTCCAGGACTATGGGCCAAACCTGACAAACCGTAGGGAAACCGTAGAAAGAAACCCAATTGTCTTGAGACACAGAACATTACAGACGTATACTGCCGATACAATGAACTATTCCCTAAATCAACGACCATAACTATGGGAGAAAACAACTAACTGAACCATGTTACCATGTGTGAATATGTCACCTGTAAATTATCACTTTAATGCCGGTATGGCAGTCATATCCTGCAAACGTGTCAGAACATACGATTATGCAGTGCATCCCACCTGAGAACGTGACAGGCATAACAGGTATACAGCTGCCTATGTGTAGCAATGTTATTGCTCTGAAAACGTGTCAGCAACAATAACCAAGTAGTATATCCCACCTGAGAACGTGTCAGGCATGTCAGGTATACACTCCTCTATGTGTCCTGCTGCTATTGCTCTGCTCAGGAAAACGTGTCCGAAACAATAGCTCAAACTATGTATTCCCCTGCAGACGTGGCAGGCAGTCTGAGAATATCCACAACCTGTAAATGTGACATGATCCAAAATGGTTGATAATGTGCCTATGTGCATGATGCCTATGACCATTACGTGTAAGATTCGTGCACTGTGATTACCTTAAAAGAATACCACAAAGCAGAGACTGATGAAACCTTACTTAATGCCAGACTCAATGCTAACGGTGCCTACGTAACCAAGCTTTGAGAACCCATACATGATGATCATACGTGCCTACCCTAACTAATAAAACCACACCTATGAATCATGACTGTGGTGTAACTGATCAACTCCAAAGCTAAGTAACTCATACTAAGACCACTTACCAAGCTAATACCCCGACAAAGCTAAACCAGTTGATGCAAGCCCCCAACTAGAGTGACAACCTATCAACACCGAGAACTAGAAGAAATTAGTGCATATACCCTACAAATTTACCTGCGAGGCCCTGACTTACATGTGACACAAGTGTAACCATGCTAACTCATGGGGTGAACATGATAGCATAACTCGCCAAAATCATGATAAATAAGACCACTAATGCTAAAACTGACAAGACATTAGCAAATGAGTATTGAGTGACCTGCTAGGTACCCAAAACATGTGAGAAAATAAGCACTATGCCTAGCACGTAGTGTCATACCCGCATCAATGACGTAAGCGCATGACTACCGTATGCAAAGTAAGATAGCTTGACGTAGAAACCTGTAACGGGGGTATGGTAACGTAACCTGACCTATTCATAAACGTAGAATCAGGACTAAGGTAACCTGCTTAAAATAAATGTACGTGTATGGAGACATTTACTGGGTAAGCATTGCGTCATGCAAGTAGTAAAGTATACGTAGAATGCTAGAACTTACGAAGCGCATGTGCCGTAGTCAATGCTATGATAATAAGCAAAATGACGTAGGTATACGTACCCATATTGTGGCAACAAGACTCAGTAACACATGTCTAAACACAATTACCATAGACACCTATGCTTACCACAGTGTGAAAATATGATCAAGTTATACTATAGCCCAATAAGCGTGTATTACCGTATGGAAGCCTACGGGTGTGTGTGTGTAAGCTATATGGAAATTGATCACATTAATCGTATGGAACACCACGTGTTATGCCGTATAGACACATAAGCGTATAATAACGTATGGAAACCTCAGCGTATTCCACGTATGGAACATAAGCGTGTTGTACCATATTGTGAACAATAGTATCGTGTATACTGTACGGAAAATGCCATCATGTATACTGTACGGAAAATGCAATCATGTATACTGTACGGAAAATGCAATCATGTATACTGTACGGACAATGCAATCATGTATACTGTACGGACAATGCAATCATTTATACTGTACGGACAATACAATTGTGCCTACTGTACAGAAGATAGAATCGTGTATACCGTATGGAAAATGCAATCGTGTATACTGTACAGACAATACCATTGTGTATACTGTACGGAAAATACAATCGTGTATACTGTACGGAAAATACAATCCTGTATACTGTATAGAAAATACAAACGTATATACTATATAGAAAAAAAAGCGTGTTTACTGTACTGGAAATATGAGCGTGTATGCTGTATGAAAATATAAGCGTTTATAATGTACTGGAAATACAAGCGTGTATACTGTACTGGAGATACGAGCATGTACACTGTATGAAAAAGTAAGCATTTATACTATACGAAAATACAAGCGTGTGTACCGTATGAAACACCAGCGTGAATATTATATGAAAAACACGAGCGTGTATATCGTAAGAAAACCCAAGCATGTAATCTATATGGAAAATGCAAGCATGCCTACCATACGTAAAATGCAAGCGTGTATACTATATGAAAAATACAAGCGCGTATACTGTGTGAATATACAATCGCATATTCTGTATGCAAATACAATCACATGTTCTATATGAAAAAAAAAAGTGTGTATACTGTATGCAAATACAAGCATATATACTGTATGCAGAAACAAGCGTGCATTCTATCTGGACGATACAAGCGCCTATACTGTAGGAAAACAAAGCGTATATATACTGTATGAAAATCCAAGCGTGTATACTGTACGAAAATCCAAGCATGTTCTACTGTATACAAGCGTATCATACTGTATAAAAATACACACGTGTGACACTGTATGAAAATACAAGCGTGTCATACTGTATGAAAATACAAGCGTGTCATACCGTATGAAAACACAAGCGGGTCATACCGTATGAAAATATAAGCGTGTCATACTGCATGAAAATACAAGCGTGTCATACTGTATGAAAATACAAGCATATCATACTGTATGAAAATACAAGCGTGTAATCCTGTATGAAATAGAAGTGTGCTCTATTGTATGAAAATACAAGTGTGTTCTATTGTATGGAAAATACAAGTGTGTTATACTGTAAGGACAATACGAGCGTGTATACTGTATGGACAATACAAGCGTGTATACTATATGGAAAATACAAGCGTGTATACTGTATGGAAAATACAAGCGTGTATACTGTATGGAAAATACAAGCGTGTATACAACCGTGTATACTGTATGGAGAATACAAGCGTGTATACTGTATGGAAAATACAAACATATTCTACTGTATGGAGATGCTAGCCTGTAATGATGTATGAATATACCAGTGTGTTCTACTGTCTGAAAATACAAGTGTTCTACAGAATGGAACATACCAGTGTGTAATACTGTGTGGTAAATAATGGCGTGCATACTGCATGGTAAATACCAGCGTGAATATAGTATAATAAATGCCAGCGTGTATACTGTATGGTAAATTACAAGCGTGCATACTGTATGGTAAATACCAGCGTGCATACCGCATGGTGAAAACCAGCACGTATACTGCATGGGAACACCAGTGTATACACTGTATGGTAAGAACCAGCGTGCATACTGTATGGCAGATACAAGCGTGTATACTGTATAATGAGGCCATCGTATGTCGATGTCAGCATCGACATACGATGCTTTTTTATGTCGGGGCCATTGCATTAAGTGCTATCCGGCGGCGCAAAATGCTTAAGCTGCTGCCGGATAGCAGCTTAATGTTCCCTGTGTGGTGCGGGAGGAATTACTTACCGCTCCACGATGCTCCGGGGTGCCCTCCGGGTCCAGCGCTGGTCTTCCAGTGTCTTCTCGGCCCTCTCCGATGACGTCAATACGCTGCTGCGCACGTCATCCAATAGGAATGGCGTACGCAGCGGCGTAATGACGTCGCTACGCAGGCCCAGTAAGGCCTTGCGGAAGACAGTAGAGGACCGGAGAAGACAGCGGAGGACCGGAGAAGACCAGGAGAGCCACGCGGAGGCCCTGGGTCACCATCGCGAGCGGCGGGGACACCATCGCGAGCGGTGGGGACAGGTGAGTACAGCTTCCTATACTTTACATTCCACGAATCCCTCAACATATGATGCATTCCACAAACGATGGCTCGTTTGGAACGAATTACCATCGTATGTTGAGGGACCACTGTATACTGTATGGTAAATGCAAGTGTGTACTGTATGGAAAATACAAGTGTATACTGAACGAAAAATATATGCTTGTATGCTGTATGGTAACGTGTAACACAACCCAATCGTGTCAAAATAACCAGAAACGTAAGGGTGTACTGTACAGAAACTTGTTCATGTCAGCATATTCATCCGTTTGGGAAGCTAAGAGTGTTACCTTATGAATATTAAAGGTGACCCTACAGAAAGAAACAAAACAAATGAACAAATGCGTAGAATAATTGCGTAGAATGTTCCACGTAGACCACAGAAGACACGCTGGCACACCCATGGCGCATGCTAGCCGGAAAAACTATCCCCGTAAGTGACCACAACTCCCAGCCTCACCCCCCAAACTACTACTATATCCACCACCTGTACTAATAATATTGCCTTCAATAAGCCTGATGAATTGGTAGCCCAGCTGTACCAGGAAGCGCAATTGTGCCAGAGTGTCTAATCAAGGGGGAGGGACGACTCAGTAACAGGGTTTGCTGGGCTCAGTAGTGCTTTGTGCAGCAGCGTGTGGTACATCATGCGCTGATTTAGTGCCTATGAAGCACTGCTGCCTCCCAGACTATGTTGCCCCCCCCTCTTGCCCTCTGACCTCCCTGCCCCTGCGTCCTGCTGAATGGAGCAGAGCTAGTGACAAGCAGACCAGATACCTGTGCGTGGCCTGCGCCTGCGGTCCGGAACCGAAAGCGCGATGACCAAGAGGAAGGGGGGGGGAGGGGGCGTGCGGCAGCTCCCGCAGCCCACGCCCGAATGCTCCATAGAGGAGCATTCCAGACACAGTAGAGGAAACCAAGAACTGCCAGTAGGGGTTACCACCAGTCCACCCCTCCCCCCGAGAACAGCCAGCTGCAGTGCTCTGCTGTTGTATGGAGAGCCGGAGGGAAAACAGCTGACCCGTATGACAATACTAACCACCGCTTCTGACAGTTCCCCGCGTGACGTCCGACGTACACCTGAGCCTGCACTTACTGGTATTTATACCACCCAGGCCCCTCCCATAAAGCCAGGTTGTCATTCAACCTTTAACATATATATATATATATATATATATATATATATATATATATATATAATTGGAGTGTGTACATCAAGTAGGGAACGGTTAATATCTAATAGAAAAAGCATTAGAGCAGTAGTGACTGTGTGATAAGTTGGTAAAAATGTTGATTAATACTGAAATGTATTTTCGTATTTTTAATACTTTTGGACATGACCAAAATATGTAGTAAAGTGAACATGGATGTCCGCATTCTCTCTAAACAAGTAGGGGAAACTGTTGGTTAAAATTTGGACAATTTTAATGGGGCATTGTACCAATGTAAGGCTAGGTTTCTTTGGAGTATTTTTTGAAAAACTTCAACTGCATTTTTTAAACCAAAGCCATAAGAGGACCCAATAGGAAGGAGAAGTATAAATCCCTCTTTTAGACGTCCCATTCCTTTTTAATCCACTTCTGGCTTTGGCTCAAAAACTGCAGTGGCAGATTACCAAAAACACACAGAAAAAAACCTGTGTGGAAACTTTGCCTGACACTAGCCAATTCTGTCTCATAACTTTTTTCTGTGAAAAAACGCTGTGGCCAGATATTAGCTGCAAGTCAATAGGGAACTGCAAAATGCCAAAAACTGCAGTGGCAGATTACCAGAAACACGCCAGAAAAAAACCTGTGTGGAAACTTTGCCTGAGGCTAGCCGATTCTGCCTCTCAACTTTTTTCTGTGAAAAAACGCTGTGGCCAGATATTAGCTGCAAGTCAATAGGGATGTCACGATTCGGCTGGCTGGAGGTGGATCCTCTGTGCCAGAGAGGGATTGGCGTGGACCGTGTTGGTGGACCGGTTCTAAGTTGCTACTGGTATTCACCAGAGCCCGCCGCAAAGCGGGATGGTCTTGCAGCGGCGGTAGCAACCAGGTCGTATCCACCAGCAACGGCTCAACCTCTCTGACTGCTGAAGATAAGCGCGGTACAAGGGAGTAGACAAGAGCAAGGTTGGACATAGCAGAAGGTCAGGGCACGCAGCAAGGATCGTAGTCAGGGGCAACGGCAGGAGGTCTGGAACACAGGCTAGGAACACACAAGGGAACGCTTTCACTGGCACAATGGCAACAAGATCCGGCGAGGGAGTGCAGGGGAAGTGAGGTATAAGTAGGGAGTGCACAGGTGATAACACTGATTAGGCCTGCTGCGCCAATAAGTGGCGCAGTGGCCCTTTAAATTGCAGAGACCCGGCGCGCGCACGCCCTAAGGAGCGGGGCCGGGCGCGCCGGGACAAGACAGACGGGGAACGGGTCAGGTATGGGAGCCGGGATGCGCATCGCGAGCGGGCGCCTCCTGCGTCGCGAATCGCATCCCGGCTGGGAGTGATATTGCAGCGCACCCGGTCAGCAGGTCTGACCGGGGCGCTGCGAATGAGAGGATGCTGCGAGCGCTCCGGGGAGGAGCGGGGACCCGGAGCGCTCGGTGTAACAGTACCCCCCCCCCTTGGGTCTCCCCCTCTTCTTGGAGCCTGAGAACCTGAGGATAAGACTTTTGTCTAGGATGTTGTCCTCAGGTTCCCAGGATCTCTCCTCTGGGCCACAGTTCTCCCAATCCACCCAAAAAAATCTTTTACCTCTGACAATCTTGGAGGCCAGAATCTCCTTCACAGAGAAGATGTCAGACGAACCGGAAACAGGAGTGGGAGAAACAACTTTGGGAGAGAAGCGGTTAAGGATGAGTGGTTTAAGGAGAGAGACATGGAAGGCATTGGGAATACGGAGAGAAGGAGGAAGAAGGAGTTTGTAGGAGACAGGGTTAATCTGGCACAAGATTTTGAAAGGACCAAGATAGCGTGGTCCCAGTTTGTAACTGGGGACACGAAAGCGGACATACTTAGCGGAGAGCCATACCTTGTCTCCGGGAGCAAAAATGGGGGGAGTTCTTCTTTTTTTATCAGCAAATTTTTTCATCCGGGATGAAGCCTGTAAAAGAGAATTTGGGGTTTCTTTCCATATGGTGGAAAGATCACGAGTCACTTCATCCACAGCGGGCAAACCAGAGGGCAAGGGAGTAGGGAGGGGAGGAAGAGGGTGACGGCCGTACACCACGAAAAATGGGGATTTAGCAGAAGATTCGGAGACTCTGAAGTTGTAAGAGAATTTGGCCCATGGTAGAAGATCTGCCCAGTCATCCTGGCGGGAGGAAACAAAATGCCGTAAATAGTCACCCAGGACCTGATTAATTCTTTCTACTTGCCCATTGGATTGGGGATGATAAGAAGAAGAGAAGTTTAATTTGATCTTGAGCTGTCTACAGAGGGCCCTCCAGAATTTAGACACGAATTGGACGCCTCTATCCGAGACGATATGCGTGGGCAAACCGTGAAGGCGAAAAATGTGTATAAAAAATTGCTTTGCCAACTGAGGAGCTGAAGGAACACCAGGAAGAGGAATAAAATGTGCCATCTTGAAAAATCGATCAACGACCACCCAAACAACTGTGTTGCCACGGGATGAGGGCAAGTCCGTAATAAAGTCCATACCAATCTGTGACCAAGGCTGTTCAGGAACAGGCAGAGGATAAAGGAGACCAGCAGGCTTCTGGCGAGGAGTCTTATCCCGGGCACAGACAGTACAGGCCCGCACGAAATCAACAACATCAGTCTCCAGAGTCGGCCACCAATAAAATCGAGAGATGAGCTGAAAGGATTTTTTGATGCCCGCATGGCCTGCGAGGTGGGAGGAGTGTCCCCATTTGAGAATCCCGAGACGCTGGCGTGGAGAAACGAAGGTCTTCCCTGGAGGAGTTTGCCTGATGGAAGCTGGAGAAGTGGAGATCAGACAGTCCGGAGGAATGATGTGTTGCGGAGAGACCTCTACTTCAGAGGCATCAGAAGAACGAGAGAGGGCATCGGCCCTAATGTTCTTGTCAGCAGGGCGAAAATGGATTTCAAAGTTAAAACGGGCAAAGAACAACGACCACCTAGCCTGGCGAGGGTTCAGTCGTTGGGCAGACTGGAGATAGGAGAGATTCTTGTGATCAGTGTATATAATAACTGGATATTTGGATCCCTCCAGCAGGTGCCTCCATTCCTCAAGCGCCAATTTAATGGCCAGTAGTTCTCGATCACCAATGGAGTAGTTTTTCTCCGCCGGAGAGAAGGTCCTAGAAAAAAACCCACAAGTAACAGCATGCCCGGAAGAATTTTTTTGTATAAGAACTGCTCCAGCTCCCACTGAGGAGGCATCTACCTCCAATAGAAAGGGTTTAGATGGGTCAGGTCTGGAGAGCACGGGAGCAGAAGAAAAGGCAGACTTGAGATGTTTAAATGCGTCTTCCGCTTGGGGAGACCAGGACTTAGGATTGGCATTTTTCTTGGTTAAAGCCACGATAGGAGCCACAATAGTGGAGAAGTGTGGAATGAATTGTCTGTAATAATTGTCGAACCACAAAAAACGTTGGATAGCACGGAGTCCGGAGGGGCGTGGCCAATCTAACATGGCAGATAGTTTATCTGGGTCCATTTGTAGTCCCTGGCCAGAGACCAAGTATCCTAGGAAAGGAAGAGATTGACATTCAAAGAGACATTTCTCCATTTTGGCATAAAGTTGATTGTCCCGAAGTCTCTGAAGAACCATGCGGACATGCTGGCGGTGTTCTTCTAAGTTGGCAGAAAAAATCTGAATATCGTCCCGGTAAACCACAACACAGGTATATAGGAGATCACGAAAAATTTCATTAACAAAGTCTTGGAAGACGGCAGGGGCGTTGCACAGGCCAAAGGGCATGACCAGATACTCAAAGTATCCATCTCTGGTGTTAAATGCAGTCTTCCATTCGTCCCCCTCCCTGATGCGGATGAGATTATAAGCACCTCTTAAGTCCAGTTTGGTAAAGATGTGAGCGCCTTGTAGGCGATCAAAGAGTTCCGAGATAAGAGGTAAGGGGTAGCGAATTTTTACTGTGATTTTAAGTCCGCGGTAATCAATGCAAGGGCGTAGGGAGCCATCTTTTTTGGACACAAAAAAAAATCCAGCTCCGGCAGGAGGACTTGCGGATAAACCCCTTTTTTAAATTCTCCTGGATGTACTCCGACATGGCTTGGGTTTCTGGAGCAGACAGAGGATAGATTCTGCCCCGGGGTGGAGTAGTACCCGGGAGGAGGTCAATAGGACAGTCATAAGGCCTGTGAGGAGGCAAAGTCTCTGCTTTCTTTTTGCAAAAAACATCAGCATAGTCCAGATAGGCCTTAGGAAGACCAGATACCGGGGAAACCACAGGGTCACGACTGTGAGTACTGGGAACCGGTTTAAGACAGTCCTTGTGACAAGAAGTACCCCAGTTCTTGATTTCTCCTGTGGACCAATCAAGGGTTGGGGAATGGCGTTTAAGCCACGGTAATCCAAGAAGAATTTCTGAAGTGCAGTTGGAGAGGACCAAAAATTCAATTTTTTCGTAATGGGGTCCGATGCACATTAGGAGAGGTTCCGTGCGGTAACGGTACAGTCCAATCTTTCATTGTTAACAGAATTGATGTAGAGGGGTCTGGCGAGACTGGTCACCGGGATGTTGAACCTGTTGATGAGAGAGGCCAAAATAAAATTTCCTGCAGATCCGGAATCCAAGAAGGCCATAGCAGAGAAGGAGAAGGTAGAAGAAGATATCCGCACAGGCACAGTAAGGCGTGGAGAAGCAGAGTTCACATCAAGAGCTGTCTCACCTTTGTGCGGAGTCAGCGTATGTCTTTCCAGGCGGGGAGGACGGATAGGACAATCCTTCAAGAAATGTTCGGTACCGGCACAGTACAGGCAAAGATTCTCCATGCGGCGTTGTGTCCTCTCTTGAGGTGTCAAGCGAGACCGGTCAACTTGCATAGCCTCCACGGCGGGAGGCACAGGAACGGATTGCAGAGGACCAGAGGAGAGAGGAGCCGGGGAGAGAAACCGCCTCGTGCGAACAAAGTCCATATCCTGGCAGAGCTCCTGACGCCTTTCGGAAAAACGCATGTCAATGCAGGTGGCAAGATGAATAAGTTCATGCAGGTTAGCAGGAATTTCTCGTGCGGCCAGCACATCTTTAATGTTACTGGATAGGCCTTTTTTAAAGGTCGCGCAGAGGGCCTCGTTATTCCAGGATAATTCGGAGGCAAGAGTACGGAATTGGATGGCGTACTCGCCAACAGAAGAATTACCCTGGACCAGGTTCAGCAGGGCAGTCTCAGCAGAAGAGGCTCGGGCAGGTTCCTCAAAAACACTTTGAATCTCCGTGAAGAAGGAGTGTACAGAGGCAGTGACAGGGTCATTGCAGTCCCAGAGCGGTGAGGCCCATGACAGAGCTTTCCCGGACAGAAGGCTGACTACGAAAGCCACCTTAGAGCTTTCAGTAGGAAACTGGTCCGACATCATCTCCAAGTGCAGGGAACATTGCGAAAGAAAGCCACGGCAAAACTTAGAGTCCCCATCAAATTTATCCGGCAAGGATAATCGAAGGCTGGAAGCGGCCACTCGCTGCGGAGGAGGTGCAGGAGCTGGCGGAGGAGAAGATTGCTGGAGCTGTGGTAATAACTGCTGTAGCATCACGGTCAGTTGAGACAGCTGGTGGCCTTGTTGCGCTATCTGTTGTGACTGCTGGGCGACCACCGTGGTGAGGTCGGCGACAACTGGCAACGGGACTTCAGCGGGATCCATGGCCGGATCTACTGTCACGATTCGGCTGGCTGGAGGTGGATCCTCTGTGCCAGAGAGGGATTGGCGTGGACCGTGTTGGTGGACCGGTTCTAAGTTGCTACTGGTATTCACCAGAGCCCGCCGCAAAGCGGGATGGTCTTGCAGCGGCGGTAGCAACCAGGTCGTATCCACCAGCAACGGCTCAACCTCTCTGACTGCTGAAGATAAGCGCGGTACAAGGGATTAGACAAGAGCAAGGTCGGACGTAGCAGAAGGTCAGGGCAGGCAGCAAGGATCGTAGTCAGGGGCAACGGCAGGAGGTCTGGAACACAGGCTAGGAACACACAAGGGAACGCTTTCACTGGCACAATGGCAACAAGATCCGGCGAGGGAGTGCAGGGGAAGTGAGGTATAAGTAGGGAGTGCACAGGTGATAACACTGATTAGGCCTGCTGCGCCAATCAGTGGCGCAGTGGCCCTTTAAATTGCAGAGACCCGGCGCGCGCGCGCCCTAAGGAGCGGGGCCGCGCGCGCCGGGACAAGACAGACGGGGAACGGGTCAGGTACGGGAGCCGGGATGCGCATCGCGAGCGGGCGCCTCCTGCGTCGCGAATCGCATCCCGGCTGGGAGTGATATTGCAGCGCACCCGGTCAGCAGGTCTGACCGGGGCGCTGCGAATGAGAGGATGCTGCGAGCGCTCCGGGGAGGAGCGGGGACCCGGAGCGCTCGGCGTTACAAGGGAACTGCTAAATGCCATATACACTTGGATATTTTTGATCCTTTTGGTATTTTTTTGCAATTTTGGGCTCCCTGGCAGTTTTTGAAAAATGACCTCATGTTGAGACTTTGGCATTTTTTCACGAAAATGTTGGCGTTTTTCTCCGATAGAAGTCTATGGGAGTAAAAAAAAACACCATAAAAAAAGCCATGTGGGTTTTAACATTGCCAATTTTGTAAAAAAAAAATTTATATACAGTAGGGATGTAAGTATACAGCAGGTGTTTTTTAGATAACTTTTTTATGAATAATGTATTTAATTACGTATATAAGGCCTTTTATTAATTTAATGTAACATTTGTACAATGTAATGTGTTTTTTAAACTATATGTCTGCACATTATTTTGTTCCTACTACTACTCCCAGCATCGAACAGTGTGCTCCATGTTGGGAGCAGTAGTACCTGCAGTATGGGACAGATCCCCCTGAATCTCACTCTTGATATTTCTGAAATGCGGGCAGCACTGCACCGCTCCGCATCCTTGCTATTTACTCCGGACGGCCAGTGATGTGAATAGTCAAAGGTACAAAGAGTCGGCTCTTGTCTCAATAGCGTGGTGCATGTGGACAGGTAGACATCTGCAGTGGGTAAAAGGAATTCTGGCACTCACAATAGATGCTTAATCATCTCAAGTGTTTATTTGTATAGTTCACATCAATAACATAGATGCAGTAGTGACACACGGATGCGTTTCAGCCAGCCTGATCTACCTGAGCATTGAGACATGTGCATATTTGTAGGAAGGTAGCAATCCCCTACCGGGTGATAGGTGAATACACGTCTCATGTCTGTCTTGGTCTGTGTTCAGACATGGCTATTGGATTTGGTTGTGTTTTAACAGTGATATGTTCCTTGGTCAGGGAATAGTTAAAGCCTTTAGCTTTCTATCCAATAGCTCTTAGGGTGTGTCTACATAAGATCAGCTCAGTCTAGCTTCTGGGCTGGTGATTTACATATTGACTTCCTGACATCCTTCTATGTCTGACATGCTGCTATGGAGCTTTTGGTGAAACACTCCTTGTTTGAGCTTTTAATCTACTCTCTCTGTTTTAGCATGCACCTTGCACTTATCTTTGATATGTTCTGGGCTTTTACCCATGGTTAGTTGGCATGCTCATAGTAGAATTTAATCTGTGTTTGTATAGTCGGTTTTAGGATTTGTATGTCCTTTCTGCTATGTATCTGTTCACACTGTGTTTTCTCTTGTATCCGTTTTCTGTGGTTCTATACTAGATATCCCTGTTACCGGTCCAAGTTTTCTGAGGGATGGCGATTATATTCTGTCTTGTGTTCAGTGTGAACAGTGTTTCATCATTTATATCCTGTTGTATCTGTTTTTTCTGAGTTGTACTAGACATCCCAGTTACCACTCCATGGGGACAATTCTGTGTCTACTGGAGGTTTTCTGAGGGATTGCGATTATTCCTGTCTTGTGTTCAGTGTGTACAGTGTTCTATAATTATATCCTGTTGTATCATGTTGTAATTAGGTATCCCTGTTACCCGTCCATGGGGACTCTGGGAGAATTATTCATGTGTCTACTGGAGGTTTAGTGATTGCGATTATTTCGGTTCAGCGATAGATCCCGTTTACCTTTGTGTGTGGGGGGACTCAGAGGGTATTGTTATTCCTGTGTCTACCAGAGGTTTTCTAGGGGATTAAGCTTATTCCTGTTTGTTCATGGAGTCTATTCAGACTCATCCTTTTCCTTGTATGGTGTTTTGAACTCTATTTGTTTATTAGTTCATTATTCAGATCTTTGGAGTTTTTGTACATGCACTGATCATAGAGTACATCATCACTTAGTTAGTGTTTTCCTCTGTGCTTTACCTTTGGTCTATAGTGTCCTCTGTGCAGCTCACTGATCTGTGTCCTCTGAACTTAAAGTTATTATAGAGTTATATTTTCCTGTTATGTTTCTGGCTTTTGACCGACTGTTTACTAGCATGTGTTTTTAAGGCCACTGCTCTTTAGCTCAGGGAGGGACCGGTGCCCAGTTGTTGATCCACCGTTTAGGGTGGATGGGCAAGTAGGCAGGGAAAGATGTTTTAGGGTCAGTTTAGGGCTCACTCTCCGTGTCTCCCCCAGTCGGTCCCTGACAACACCTGTCAAAGACCGGAAGGTATCTTCACTTTACAATAAATATTATGTACAGCTGAAAAAAATATAAAATCACAACCATGGTATAGCAAGCAGAAATATAACCACTGTAACAAGGAGGGCAAGAATACATGTGTCAACATGGTATACAACCTGAACTGAGGCTATATAGAGATTCTAGAGGAATCAATCTGACCGTGCTTTATACTCGCAGGAGTGGATAGACAGTGATTTCAGTGGTGAATCTAAAGAGAGATGTAAAAAAGCAATTAAAAAATCATAATCAATAAAGACAAATTTACAAAATCTGACTTAATTTATAGTCTCGGTTAAGACCCCTGGGTTCAATAGTGTAAAGGCAGTTAATCCAGAATGCTTCCTTTTTAAGGAGTAGCTTTTTCATATTACCTCCCCTGCATGGTCTCTGTACATGATCAATTACCTGGAACTGTAATTGGGAAATATTGTGACCCATTCTATCAAAATGATAGGGGATAGGAAAAAGTACGTTCTTGCAGCGGATTGTGGATTTGTGTTGATTTATGCGGTCTCCCACACGCTGGGTGGTCTCCCCAATGAATAGGAGACCGCAAGGACACTTGTTGGAATATATCTAATTTTTTGAGTCACAGGTATAGAAAGATTTGATCTTAATATTTTAACCACTCTGGGGATGCTGAAGAGTGTCTCCCTTGATTATGTGGCTTCACTGAGTGCAATTGAGGCATGGGTAAGTTCCGTTCTTCTTACTCTGTAGAAAGGTTTGATGTGGGATGGCTCTTTTATTGCAGATGAGGGGGGATTTTTTAATTTGTCTATTTAGGAGATACCAATATTTCTTGACCACATTATCAACTTTGTAAGATAGAGGATGGTAATTTCTGACAAAAGGAATCAGTGGCATATTGGAAGGGGCTCTAGTGGAAGGGGCTCTTGCTTCCTCCAGCACTCTCTCTGGGTATCCCCACTCCCTGAATTTATTCTCTTGATCATTAAGTCTCATCTCTCTCTGAATTGGATCACAGGTCTCAGTCTCCCAGTTTATATTGCGCCCCCTTCCCATAGACTTTCTTTGAGGGGGCGGGCGTGACGTGATGAGTGGGCGGGTGTGACGTCACGAGGGGGGGGCCTCGAACATGGAAGCCTGCACACAGCGTTCGGAACAAAAAACTTCTGGATGCTGGCGAGCGGAGCTCCGGAGGCAGGGCAGCGGAGAACCCCTTTAAAGTCCCCTATTATTATCACATCATTTTGATATTCCACCTTGTTTATTTGCCTCAGTAATTGATCTTCTGCATCTTCCATTATGTTTGGTGGCTTATAGCAAACCTCTATCAGAATTTTTCTATTTTTTATCTCCATATAATTCTACCCATAATGACTCCACATATCCCTTCACAGTGTGGCCTTCAGACTGGACTTTACATAAGGATCCTCCCCCTTTCCGTTTCGTTCGATCTTTCACGATTATAACCCTGTATGTTGACAGCCCAGTCATAGCTATTGTCCAGCCATGTCTCTGTTATACCCACTATGTCATGATCAACTCCAGTTTGTCAGTTTTATTGGTCAGACTTCTGGCATTAGTCAACACGCAATTCAAAGGTACATTAATAAGTCCCACCTCTATATCTACACTATCTTCCCCCCTCTATGTTGTAGGTTCCCTCCCCCCCAGTCCCTAGCTTAAACACTCCTCCACCCTTCTAGCCATCTTCTCCCAAAGCACTACTACACCCTCCCCATTAAGGTGCAGCCTGTCCTTACGGTAGAGCTGTTAACCAACATCAAAATTGGCCCAGTTCTTCTTGAACCCAAACCCTTCCTTCCTACATCAGATTCTGAGACATTTGTTTACCTCCCTGATCTCCCACTGCCTCTTTGGTGTGGCTCATGGTACAGGTAATGTTTCAGAAAATATTACATTGGAGGTCCTTGCCTTAAGCTTGTGATCTAATTCCCTGAAATTATTTTTAAGAACACTCCACCTACCTCTTACTTTGTCATTGATGCCGATATGTACCATGACCGCTGGGTCTTCTCCAGCCCCACCCAGCAACCTGTCAACGCTATCCACAATGTGCCAAACTCAAGCATCAGGTAAACAACACACTGTTCGGCAATCCCGGTCTTTGCGACAGATCGCCCTGTCTGTCCTCCTAATAATAATGAAAGCCCCCCTCAGTGGAGAGATGCTTTTGGGCTAGATACACTTTAGTAGACTAGAATAGCTAACAAATAACCCCCATTCTTAAGTTCTATTAACTCCGAAGAGTACCCCTTAGCTCTATCCATATACAGCCAGTAGAGGTTAATGACCAGGAAATCCTACTAGTCAAAAACCTCAGATGAACACTTTTTGAATGTTTCAGGCAAAGCCAATATCAACATTTCAGCCTTTTCTTTATTTTTGGGCTGGTTGTTATGTTAAATCATACAACAGTAGATTTTATTAGATGGATAAATCAAACACACTGGGAGTCAGGGGGTAGAATGGGGAGAAGAGTAGTCTCAGCAGGACTTGCCCACTCAGCCAATAACTGGCTGAGATGGGACACTGCTGCGGCCCGTGATTGGCTGGAAAGGCAGGTTTGCTCCAATGTCTTGTCACAAAACCAGGAGAAGCAATGAGTAGCAGGGGACTGGAAGATGCTGGAATGGAAGCTGCAGGGACTGCTGTTGGTAAGTATTATTTGTTTTTTATATTGCTACGCCCAGCAAAATGTTTAAAAAAAAAATTGGAATAACCGTCAATTAAATGTGTGGCCAATCCCTTCACATGTCTTTCCATAAGTTGCCATGGAAGTCCACACTGTAGAAACTGCATGATATGAAATGTAGAGAGAATGGTGAACATGCAAGAGCCACCTCCACAGTGATTAGGTCCTGCTTTTTTCTCAAACTGTGATCTAAGAAAGCAGTACAAATGTCCACTAAACTTCGCACAGCTACTTATTCTGTCTATGTGCCCATCAATACACAATGTGAGTGGTGATATTACTACACTAGCATTATTTAAACTAAAAATAGTATCATGTTGGGGTTAATATCTATTAACTATATGGATTAGCACAGCAGTATGCTGCTTCAGTCCAAACAGACACATGCAGTAAAAATCACATGGTGTACTTTATTTTTAGGCTGTATGGCATGCATTTGAGAAATCCATTGTGGAAAGAAATATACGCATTGTAAAAGTAGACTGTAGAATATTCCATATGCCTGTCAAGTAATGCTCACAAAACAAAGTAAACCATTATCATACAAAATGCATAATGCATCACACAGTATTTATCCATTTTAAATTCATCTTAAAAAAAAAAAGCATGAAATTTATCTCGGAAAGTTCCTAGTTTTTGCTAAATTAATAGAAAATCATTTTTCGTTTTACTATAGCTGCAATAGCATCCTTCATGTTTTGATTTCTTAGTGTGTAAACTAAAGGGTTTGCCAAAGGGGCCAACATGGTGGTCCCCAATCCCACCACTTTGTTTGCTTCTACAGACTGATATGTTGGTGGTCGCATTTCAAGGAATATCGCACTCCCAAAAACTATGGCAACCATGGTAAGATGAGAAAGACATGTAGAAAATGTTTTCTGTCTTCCAGTGTCGGATGGAATTCTTAGTACAGTGGATACAATTAAAGTGTAGGATACAATGGTTAATATTAAAGGTGCAATTAAAATGAACATAGAAGAAAATATTCCATACAACTTTAGTAAAGTGGCATCTGTGCAGGCAACAGCCATCAAGGCAGCACTGTCACAGAATAGGTGCCAAAACCTGGCTGCAGTATGGCATATATGATAGAACTACAATGGGATATAGAAGTAGGCAAAATGTACCTATCAAACAAGCCAACACTAGCTGGATACAAAATTCCATTCTCATTATAGTAGAGTATCTTAATGGATGGCAGATGGCTACATAGCGATCAAATGACATAACGCCTAAGAAAAGGAAGCAGCAGCTAGTACAAACAAAGTAGAAGAAACACTGAGTCAAGCATATCACCTTGGAAATAGCTGTCTGCTTTGCTATAATAACTGCCAACATTTTTGGGATCACAAGAAAGTTCCTCAAGATTTCCGTCGATGACAAAATGGCCAAGAAAAAGTACATAGGTAAATGTAGAGAGTAATTGGTGTAGATAATAATGATTAAAAAGGTGTTAACAAAAACTATGATAGAAAATAAAAACATTATTATCACAAACACAGTGATCTCAAGTTTTGGGCTACCAGAAAAACCTTTTAACATGAATACCCAAACTACGTTGTTATTGGTAACTTCCATAAAGCTTTAAGAGTCTGTAGATACAAAAGTCATACATTAAAACATCATCATTCAATATTGATAATAATATCGATTTCTTAATGAAATTAGGAAATCCGTTTAATATGTTCTATTAAACACTGATCATGAAGGTGTCAATTCTCTGCAAGAGAGTCATGTGGAGCCAAAAGTATAGTTTATGGAAAAAAAAGACAGTCAACAGTTGTCTTAACTTTACACATAGATACAATAAGAGGTTGATTCATGAAAATACAAAAGCTTTCTTTGTGGCCCACAACAATCAATCATAGCTCAGATTTAATTTCTCCGATTATTTCGGTAAAATGAAACCTGAACTTTGATTGGTTGCTATGAGCAACTATGACAGTTTTGATCAGTATTTTCAGCTCAGCTCTTGGTGGAGGTCCTGTATACTACTTTGAATCTGTGTAGTAGTCCTGGGTGGTAGCTTGATATGTCATTTTTACCTACAGTGGGTTGTATGAAAAAAAGAAAAATGTGAATGGGTTAAAATGACCGGAAGAAGCTCAAAACTAAGTGAGACTGCTTTTCATTAGTGATGAGCCGTATTTGAATTTGCAATATTTCCTGAATATATGGACGAATATTCATACTATATTCTCGAATTTCACATATTTGTTTACTTTTTTTTCCATGCAAAATTCTTAATGAAATTTGCAAAATGCGCGTACCCAATTATATCTTTCAACTAACTACTTTCCTATTGTTTGCTAGGGATGTTGCTAACCTCTGAGAACTGTATTGGCATCCTTCTCATTGGCCCACAAGCTAAAAGAAGGTAGGGATCAGTGTCCTCTCGAAGTGCCGATATTTGTGAATTTTTGCATATTCGCCTTCTTTGGTCCACAAGCTGAAAGCAGGGAGGGATGATCACTTTTTATTTACATAGTACACACCATCGTGATGTGTACTTTGAAAAAAAAGGAAAAAAAAAAGAAAATTTGTCATAACGAATACATTTCACAATATTCTAAATATTTGCAAAATCGTGAAGTGACGATATTCACGGTAAAAATTCACTATTCGAATATTCACGCTCAAAACTACACTTCATAGAGGAACATAGGGGGAGATTTAGCTCTTTTTTTACTTCCTAAAGTCTCATAAAAAGTCGCATTAGCACCTAAGAAAATTTTTGTGGGACTTTTTGGCTGTAAGCAAAAAGCTACGAAAGAGCCTACAAAAGTAAATTAAAATTTTCACTTCACAGTGGTCAGGGATTTATCAAGAGCGAAAGTCACACAAAAAGTTGCAAGCCCTCCAAAACAGCTTAAATGTAAGCCAGCCCTGACCTGGCTTACAAAACGGCTTTGGAGAGCAGATTTCTATATTTCCCGCTGGCAGCCGGCTCCAGCAGGAAATATGATATGACAACTGTACAAAGGTGCCCGGGCTGGCATCACTCTGCAGCCGCCTGGGTTCCTTTTGATTTTATCCCTGCTACCCTAACTTAAATGGGCACTGTCAGATACAAAAACGTTTGATATGCTTTAAAGCATGCAAAACCAATAGGTTCATATTTTCCACTGGGTCCCATGACTAGCTCGGACAGCGGAAATTTGATCTTACAGTAGGGACTAAAAACTCTGCGGCTCCATTATATGGTAAAAGGAGCCCAGGCTGACATAACTCTGCAGGCACCCGCAGCCAGGCGGGGAGATGTGTAGGAGCCATCCCTGCCATCCCTCAGCACTGCAGCACATGCTGAGGGATGGTAAGGACGGCTCCTACACATCTGCCCGGCTGCGGGAGTCCCGGGCGGCTGCAGTGATATGTTAGCCCGGGCTCCTTACCACGGCGCCTCAGACTTTACTGTAATTTCAAATATGAAATAACAGTGATTTTCTGATCACCACTGGCCAGGGAGCAGAGTGCATTACTGCTCGCTTCCCTGGCTTGCATGACTACAACTCCCACCTGCCCCCTGCTGCACACTATACGACAACAAGCTTGCCACCTGCCACACAACTACAACTCCCAGCATGTCCTTACCGTAAGAGCATGCTGGGAGATGTAGTCATGCAGAATTGGGGTAGGTGACAAGCTTGCCACTCGCCCGGACATCTCCCATATCACATGCTGGGAGTTGTGGTCGTGTGGCACGGGAGATGGGCGGGCGGGTGACAATAAATGTATTAACCTATTTTTCTTTTTCTCATTTCAGATCCGTGTATCCTGTGGACTACTTCAGATTTCGGTGTACTGCGTCGATGACCAGCATTTTTTAAAAAAAAATCTGTTTAACCCCTTAAGGACCAGGCCCATTTTGGCCTTAAGGATCAGACCAATTTTATTTTAGCATTTTCATTTTTTCCTCCTCGCCTTCAAAAATCATAACTCTCTTATATTTCCCTCCACAGACCCATATGAGGGCTTGTTTTTTGCATCATCAATTGTACTTTGTAATTACATCACTTATTTTACCATAAAATGTACGGCACAACCAAACAAATATTATTTATGTGGGAAAATTGAAAAGAAAAACGCAATTTAGCAAATTTTGGAAGGTTTTGTTTTCACGCTGTACACTTTCCGGTAAAAATGACATGTTTTCTTTATTCTGTGGGTCAATAAGATTAAAATGATACACATTTTATATACTTTTCTATAATTATACCGCTTAAAAAAAACTCAAACCGGGGGCGTGGCTTGGCGCGCTGGCGGACGGACGTGTCCTTTGACTGCTCCTGCCGGGGCCGACTGATTAAGGGCTAATTCACCATATTATGGGAGGCAGAAGACGCCAGAAGAAGAACCAGCAGCTCCCTAAAGCCTCCGAGGATCCCCCTCGCACGATTGCAGCATTTTTCCAGCCCGCACAGCACAGCTACACCGTGCGCCCAGAGGATCTGCCTGCCGGAGCCGCCATGACAGACAGCCCAGTGCATGCGCACGCTCCCCCTGGAGTGCCCGCTGTGTTCGCGGCGCAATTGCCGACTCACCTACCCGTATCGGGCCCCGCTCCTACACAGCTCCATCAGTCGACGGGAGGACGGATCCAAGGTGCAGCACCCTCCACCATCTGGGTGCTGCGTGAAGGTACAGTCCCGCCGCTGGCCTGCACAGTCGCTTTCCCGGCCATTACTGGAGGCGGCTCACGTGACTCGGACGGCCAGCCGGTACCTTCCCGGTCCCCTCTGCTGCAAACTCAGAGCCCCAGCTCGACGTACCCAGAGCCCCCTGAGTCACACTCTCCCCGGGACCCTCCTCTCCCTCACCCTCTATACTACCAGGAGCCGCTTGACCCCCCCTTGTCGCCTCTGGGCCCGCAAATGCAGCCCCCCTCACTGACCCCAGTGCTTTCCTGTACCTCAAAGGAAGGCTCACCCTGTGCACAAGGGGCCTCTCCCACCTCCACTCCTTTACAGGGGGACACTGAAACCTCACCTGTACCCCCCATGCATTTTCCCCAGCCGCCTAACCGGAGAATTGAACACAATGGGCTTCACACTGACAGCGATGACCTGCCACTCACCTGCAGTGCGCAATCTACCCCTCCACAAGTACCTGGCCCTCCTCCAAGAAATGTACTGGATTGGGCGACTGAGATGGAGGTAGTTGCCGCTACCTCTGATAAAGATCCCAGCGACTCCTCAGACGATACGGACACACCGGAATACTGGGGCGCCAGCCCTCCAGCAAAAAAGAAACTATTTAAGACTCCCTCCAAGCTGTCAGCTAACAGGCCCTATAGCTCCACGTGCTCCTCCTCTGAAGACTCTCAATGTGAAATACGCCGCTCACTTAAGTCCCCCAGGCCTCGTCACCCACCCTCCGCCAGTGGAGGATCTACCCCATCAAACCTGGACAAAGTGGGTTCTATATTGCCAACACCAGAAGTGGCGGTCAATACTCTCAGAGGAAACGCCGAACTCCAAGCACTTTTGGCCCTGCTGCCGACTAAGGCAGACATGTTGTCAATGGTGAAGGACCTAAGGTCCGCATGGCAAAGCGACTTACAGCCGGTCAAGAAAGAGATTTCTCACCTGCAAGCTAAAGTGACTGAACTGGAAGAATTTAAAACATCTATTACATCTCAAGTACGCTCTCTCCAGGAATCTACAACGTCCTTATCCCTGCAACAGGCAGCCACTATTGCACATATGGACGACATTGATAATAGAAATCGTAGAAACAATATAAGGGTCAAGGGTTTGCCGGAATCAGTGCACCCGCAAGATCTACCAACGACCCTCCAGAGACTGTTCAATGAGGTTCTGCAGAAACCCCCTGACAACCAGATAGAACTGGATAGAGCCCATCGTGCACTCAAAGCTAAAAACCCGGATCCAAAAAAACCAAGGGATGTTGTGTGCCGAGTTCATCATTTCCTCCAGAAAGATGAAATAATGCGCAAAGCCCGAGACCTTAAGTGCCTCACCTATAACGGTGCCCAGATTCAGCTTTTCCCAGACCTCTCACTCCGAACGCTCCGTTTGAGAGCAACTCTGAAACCACTACTTGAGACTCTCCAAAACGCTAAGATCGTTTATAGATGGGGCTATCCATTCTCCCTGACTGCTAAACATGGCACCACCTCGGCTACCCTGAGATGTCCGGCTGACCTCCACCACTTCATGCGGACTTTCAAACTCCCTCCAATTCCTCTCCCGGAATGGATTGCGATGTTTTCTCTTGGACCCCTCCAGCACAAAGACCCCCTGCCCCGAGACGAGACAAGTCGACGCCCTCTCCTTCCCTGGGATCCCATACATCTCGACTGGTTCCTGAGAACTAGTGTTGCTCACGAATATTCGCAATTCGAATATTATTCGCGAATATCGCATATTCGCGAATTCGCGAATTTCGCGAATATAGCGCTATATATTCGTAATTACGAATATTCTTTTTTTTTTTTTTTTTTTTTTTTCACAGTACACATCACAGTGATCACCCCTCTCTGCTTCCAGCTTGTGTGATGTAAAGAAGGCTCTAATACTACTGTGTGAGACTGGCGTGCGAAAATTAGCATATGCGAAAATTAGCATATGCGAATTTTCACATATGCGAATTTTCACATATGCGAATTTTCGCGTATGCGAATTTTCGCGTATGCGAAAACAAAACGAGAATATTGCGAATATGCGAATATTCGCGAATATATGACGAATATTCGTCCATATATTCGCGAATATTCGCGAATTCGAATATGGCCTATGCCGCTCAACACTACTGAGAACACTTCTTCGGCCCCGCTCCCTCAACGCCCAAAGAGGAAGACCTGATTATGTAGTGTTTTCTGTGCTCCTGAAATTACCTGTACCATGCTTGTCCCAGGAGGCACTCTCTGTGAGCGTCCTGCTGCTGGACCTCCCACGGGACATCTTTTATTTACTGGTTTAGTATACTGTTCTATATAACTAGTCTGCTGGTTTACTTACATTTCTTAGTTTGTTAGACTCATTGTCTTCTACTGCCTCCCATCCATTTGTTGCTCAAGGGCTCCTTAGTTGCCCGTCCTTGAGAGCCCTTCATATCTCGAACACACTCTCTGTCTACCTATGAGAGTAACCATCATGTGGTTTTATGGCCCCGACCACTTCCCTAGTTAATGACTTCTAGGTTGAGGCTAACGGCCCTATGCTTGTGTGCCTTCCGCGTATCCCCCATTAGGTTAGAGATCAGGCTGGTCCTGTCCTCTTATTTGGCCATTATTGCAACCTTTAGTAGTACCCTTGCTTTCGTGTCTATACGTTTGCTACTCTGTTGTGTCTATGTTCTCACTCCTCTTATTTCTCCCCTTCCCTCTCCTAGGTCTACTCACTCGCTCATACCTACCTGCCACGCTGCGGACGACGGGGTGCTCACCGGGCACTCGGGTAAGTGTTACCACGTTCCATACACCCACCATGGCAGTTGATGTCAAATTTGCCTCCCTCAACATCAAGGGTTTCAACACCCCTGAGAAGAGGGCACAGACCCTTTACTCCCTCCACAAACAAAGGGTGCATATTATCGCATTGCAAGAGACACACTTTAAATCTAATCACCTTCCGCCCTTTAGCTCCAGATACTACTCACAGTGGTTCCACAGTACGAACCCTGAAGCCAGGACGAAAGGCGTCTCTATTGCCTTTCATAAATCTCTGCCCATCCAAGTGTCCTCCTCTTTATTAGACCCTAATGCTAGGTATATCTTCCTTAACTGCTCATTGGCTGGTATGTCCCTCACCATAGCCTCCATATACTCTCCTAATACCTCCCAATTACCTTTCCTCCTCCGCACTCTTGATGCATTGACTGAGTTTGCTACGGGTCCTATTATACTATGTGGAGACCTCAATTTACCCCTCTTCCCAACATATGATACCTCTACTGGGTCCTCCTCCATCTCCCACACTAAACTAAGAGCCCTGAGGCGTAGGTTACATGAATTACAGTTGAGTGATGTTTGGCGTACCTTACACCCCCAAGGGAGAGACTATACATTTTATTCCCATCCCAGACATTCATATAGCAGAATAGACTACATATTCTTTCCCCACCATCTTCTCACCACTGTCTCTTCAGCCTCCATAGGCGTAATGACCCTGTCTGACCATGCCCCTGTCTTTTGTACCTTTTCCTTGTCCTCCCTTGCCAAGCCCCATGCTTCTTGGAGGCTTAATGAGTCTCTGCTCCTGGACACTTTATGCCTGCAGGATATTGGAGACTCCATTCGGCATTTCAACCTCGACCATGCTGTAGACCCCACATCCCCCGCGATTAAATGGGACGCTCTGAAGTGTGTACTTAGAGGGGTGCTTATGAAGCATGGGGCTCGGTTAAAAAGGGACAAATTTGCCAAATTTCTCTTGCTGACACAGAAATTCAAAGCCCTAGAAACTCTACACAAAAGCACCCAACAAGATCAGGTATACAGGGAGCTGACCCGAGTTCGACATGAGCTCTTAGACCTGTTAAATGCCTCACACCGCCATTATAAACAACTTACAGGCAAAACCTTTTATGAATGGAGCAACAAATCTGGTCGCCTATTAGCATCTGCCCTTAGATCCAAACGCTCCTCCACATTCCTACCGGCCATCCGGACTGAATCTGGCTCCATCTCACACCTCACACCTGATATACTTAATACCTTTCGTACCTACTACAATGACCTGTACAACCTACCCAAACCCCTCACCCACTCCTCTATAGCATCGACGCCCCCGTCCCTGCAGCAGTACATAGCCTCTACCGGTCTACCGTGCCTACCCCAGTCCGTTCTCCAGGCGCTTGAATCCCCCTTCACCCCTGAGGAGTTGGGCTCCGCAATTTCCGCACTCCCGACGGGTAAGAGCCCAGGTCCGGATGGTTATACCTCTAAATTTTACAAGACCCTCCAGGCGGATTTGCTGCCCCCACTCCTCCGGGTGTTCAATAATGTCTCTACGGACTCTCCCCTCCCCCCTTCCTTCCTAAAAGCGTACATTACAGTCATATCCAAGGAGGGTAAGGATCCTCTCCTTTGCCCGAGCTACCGGCCAATATCCCTGATTAATGTAGACGCCAAACTGTTCGCGAAATTACTGGCCAACAGTTTAGCAGAACATTTGGGCTCCCTTATCCACCCTGATCAAGTGGGCTTTGTACGCGGCCGGGAGGCACGTGACAACACCCTGAGAGTCTTCTCGTCGATCCATCACGCACGGCGTAATGGAACCCCTCTCCTCCTCCTATCCCTGGACGCGGAGAAAGCCTTTGATCGGGTGGATTAGGACTTTCTGAAAGCAGCGCTCTCTCAACTGGGACTGGGAAAGCTGATGCTAGACAGGATCCTAGCTTTATACTCGAACCCCTCCGCCCAACTTCGTATAAACGGACAACTTTCTGCCCCTTTCCACATCAGAAATGGAACAAGACAAGCCTGTCCCCTATCCCCTCTCATATATGTTATCTGTATGGAACACCTACTCACAGATATTAGACAGAACCCAGACATACGTGGTTTGTCGCTGGCCTCCTCCCAATACAAATGCTCAGCGTTTGCCGACGATCTCCTCTTATTTCTGACCTCCCCACTGATTTCCTTACCCTCACTTCTCAATACCATACGCACATTCTCTCGATTCAGCAATTATAAACTCAACCCTACCAAGTGTGAGGCTCTCAATGTATCCCTGTCCGCTCAGACGTGGACGGCCCTGAAATTGTCCTATCCCTTTAAAAGGCAGGAAAGCTCCCTCAAATATCTGGGTATACACATACCTACGGATTTGACGGACTCGTACCGCCTTAACTTCCCTCCTCTTCTCCACACACTTCGCTCTGATTTAACCAGATGGGAGCGCAGAGACTTCTCGTGGTTGGGCAGAGTTAACGTGTTCAAGATGAATGTTCTACCTAGACTATTGTACTTATTCTCCTGTATCCCAGTTCACTTGCCTCGCTCTTTCTTCCGGGAGGTCTCTGCGCTACAAACTAAATTTGTCTGGGCTGGACGGCATCCTCGCTTAGCTAGACATGTCCTGATTAGGCGTAAGCAGAAAGGGGGACTAGCGCTGCCTGACTTCACTTCTTATTATCTAGCCACCACCCTCACCAGACTACTAGACAGTTTCCATCACAGGGCATCTAAACAATGGATCTCTTTTGAAAGCGAAGCATCGGGGATTGATGTCAAATCCATATTATGGCAACCGACCCACGTGATTCACAAACAGGGTCCCGCAGATATCCCCCCGATTGCAGCCTCCCTACTCGTTGCATATAAGACATACCTGAAGCACACCCCCCTGCTGTCCCCAGCTGGCCCACTTACCCCCTTTTTCGGTAATCCGACTTTTCCACCAGCTCAACACGTCACTTCGTTTTTATCCCTTCGCCGAGCAGATGCACCCACACTCCGAGATCTCATCTCGCCAGGGGGACTACGAACCCTCACAGACCTCCTCCAGGGCTCTCCACCATCTATGCGCCATTCTTTCCAGTACTCCCAACTGACTCACTATTACCATTCCCAGAAGGCCTGTCTGACTCTCCACAGAGATCTCACAGCCTTTGAGGAACTGTGTGTATCCCACCCTCCTCCACATAAGTCGGTCAGTACCCTATACACCCTCCTACTGACGACCTCCACTACTGATCCCCTGCCCTTTCACTCGGCATGGGAAAGGGAACTAAACTGTCCCCTCTCCACAGACGACTGGACCCAAGCCTTCTCATGGTGCCACCGGTCCTCCACCTCGTGTAAAGCTCACGAAACCAACTACTGGTACCGAGTTCCCTCCCTACTGTCTCGTATCTTTCCAACGGTTTCGGACACGTGTTGGCGGTGTGCTGGTCCGGGGGGCACCATGACTCATATTTGGCTAGACTGTCCGGCCCTCGACTCCTTCTGGTCTCAGGTCATCGAGATAATATCTAAACTGACCTCTATCCAAATACGTAAAGATCCGAAGCTGATATTACTGTCTATGCAGCCACCGTCCTGGCCTAAAATGTCATCGAGACTCCTACACTTTCTCCTATTAGCAGCCAGGACGGTGATCCCTAGGCTATGGAAATCTGATACCCCGCCTACGCTTTCGTCCTGGCTTTGTGAGGTTTCCCACCTCAATCGTATGGAGGAACTCCTTGCGGACTCCCGTAACCACATAGATAGGTTCTTTAGTATCTGGAGGCCCTGGACAGAGTTTATGTCCTCACCCGACTTTGAAACCCTACACTTACAGGCTCATGACACTGCTCCACACCCCCACTGACTTACTCTTACAGAGAACTGCCATCCTGGTGCCCGGTCACCGCCCCCGAACCCGTACGCGCTGACAGGTAACCTCCTCTCTTTGTCTTTCCCTCACTCACCTCTAGCCCCTGAACTTCTCTTTATCTCCTCTTTCTCTCTCTCTCTTTCTCCCCCTCTCCGCCTCCCATCTCTGTCCTCATGACTAATATGGCATTCCATATCTACCCTTTAACTATGCCTGTTCAATACTCTTCTACAGCGAAGCAAGAGAGTGATATAAGTGGTTGACCGTGTGTTAGATGTAGTCACGAGAATGCCATCCACCACTTATCTTATTGCATAGATCCCTAAGGACCCATTGTATTTTTCACATGTTTGGATTGTTCTCCATTTGTATTTTGACCCCCAATGGTCAGAGAATGTATCAGGTTAATGCTGTTATTCACTTTCTTGGGGTGGAACGGAATTGTCTGTATTTTCTTGTGAAACTTTAATAAACTTTACTTTGAAAAAATAAAAATAAAAAACTCAAACCATTTTAACAAAATTAGTATGTTTGAAATTGCCCTATTTTGACCACCTATAACTTTCTAATTTTTCCGTATATGGGGCGATATGAGGGCTCATTTTTTGTGCCATGATCTGTAGTTTTTATCAGTACCACTTTGGTTAGGTTTTACTTTTTATAAATTTTTTATAAATTTTATTTGGAATAAAATGTGACAAAAAAGTATAAATTTGGGATTTTTTTTTTTTTTTTACATTTACACCGTTCACCGTACGGAATAATTAATAATTTATTTTAATAGTTCAGACTTTTCCACACACGGTGATACTAAGTATGTGTATACATTTTTTTTACGCTTTTTTGGGGGGGGTAAAATGGGAAAAATGGAAGTTTTACTTTTTTATTGGGGGAGGGGATTTTTCACATTTCTTTACTTTTTTATTTCATTTTTTTTTTTTACTTTTTTTACACTTTTTATGTCCCCATAGGGACTATTCATAGCAATTAGTTGATTGCTAATACTGTTCAGTGCTATGTATAGGACATAGCACTGATCAGTATTATCGGTGATCTTCTGCTCTGTCTGCTCCATCTCAGACCAGAGCAGAAGACTCCGGGAGATGGTCGGAGCCGGGTGAGGGGACCTCTGGCCACCATGCTGGATGATCAGATCGCCGCAGCAGCACTGCGGGCGATTCGATCATCCATTTAAAGTTCCGCACTGCCGCAGATGCTGTGATATGTATTGATCACGGCATCTGAGGGGTTAATGGCAGACATCCGCGCGATTGCAGATCTCCGCTATTACCGGCGGGTCCCTGGCTGCTGATATCAGCCAGGACCTGCCGGGCATGATGCGAGCACCGCTCTGCTGCTCGCGATCATGTCAGCGCGTAAGTTTACGTCATGGTGCGGTAAATACCACGTCACCATGATGTACATTTACGTCCATTGTCGTTAAGGGGTTAACGTTAATACAATGGTTAACAAGGGCTTGTAGGGGAGTGTTTTTTGGAATAATTTTTATTAAACGTGTTGTGTTTTTTTACATTTATTTACTTGACAGGCTTAATAGTGGAAGCTGTCTAATAGACATAATCCATTACTAAGCCTGGGCTTAGTGTTAGCCCCCAAAACAGATAGAGATGAACCCCAATTATCAGCAGGTCCGGAGCGTCAAAAATTGCGCTCCTGGGACTAGGTGGTAACAGGCTGGTGTTATTTAGGCTGGAGAGGGCCAGTAACAATGGTCCTCACCCACCCTTGTAATGTCAGACTGTTGCTGCTTGGTTGGTATTTGGTTGAAAATAAAAATAGGGGTAACCCTATGCGTTTGTTTTTTAAATAATTAATTATTTATGTTAAAAAAAAAGCATAAGGTTCTTCCTATTTTTATTCTCAGCCGAATACCAACCAAGCAGCAACAGTCATTACAGACATTACCAGGGTGGGCAAGGGCCATTGTTAATGGCCCTTCCCAGCTTAAATAATGCCAGGCTTTCATGCCTAGGACCAGGAACACCATTTTTGACCCTCCGGGCGGTGAGTGCCGGGGTGATAGTTGGGGGTTAACACTAGCTGTTTTTGTGGCTAACACTAAGCCCAGCTTAGTAATGGACTCCATCTGTAAGACAGCTTCCACTACTAAGCCTGTCAAGTAAATAACAAAAAAAAACACAACACATTTAAAAATAACTTATTCCAAAAAAAAAACACTCTTTCAAAAGCCCTTGTTAAATATTTTATTAACATTAAACAAAAAAAATGCTTGTCACTGTACTCCTCTGAATCTAAAGTAATCCACAGGATAAATGAATCTGAAATGAGAAGTAAAAAAAAAAATGAGATAGTACATTTAGGGGAAAAAAATAGTAAAAAAAATGTAAAAAAAACACATAAATATCACACATATTTTTCAAAGCTGCAAATTGGTGTTCTGAAGTCATTTATCGGTTTTTGCTTATGTGTGCTAAAAAAAAATGGTATTCAAAAGTGATTTATTGGTTTTTGCTTATGTAAGCCAAATTTATCAACCCCCTGTTATAGTATAATAAATATGTCACACATAAGCAAAACTAAAGCAAAAAAATGTAAAATGCCTACAGAACTCACTTACCAAAGCAAAAATGATAAATGTCCCTGATAGTTCCCAGTAAATAAGCCATAGAAAAAAATGGTATCAGTTCTGCTCACTTTTTGATGTTGCACAACAATTGCCATCTGCCCCTCTAGACACTTTGCATTGCTGCAACCATGTGAATGCATTAAATGAGGATTGGGATTTCTTTCTATATTTTGTTTGAGATATACAGGGTGTAGTTACCTGATACATGGTGTTCATTACCCTGAAGACAGTACTAGGTACTACACTCTATGGTGATATATTCTTAGTAATAGTAGGTGATACACTCTGTCTAGAGCTTAAAAAAAGGATAAGTTTAAACATACATAATCAGTTTGTGGAAAACCCACAGCAGACTATGTACACGTGAACATATGCTAAAAAAGAGTTCAGCATGTACTTCACGGTTTGGCTTAGGCTTTTTATCAGCAGGAGCAGGCCCAAGAAGATAATGCTACGAGGAGCATATTTACAATTGAGTTTCAGCTTTCATCTAGAGAAATACTATTAGTTGTATGCCATATGTGCTTCTGTGCAGCTGTCATTCATTAAAACTGTATTTTAGTAGCCCATTTAATTTTTTTCTCTACAAATGCATTTCATCTCTCCTATAGGGAAAAACTATAGACTTTTGTAAAATGAACACTTATGAGTGTAGTAGAAAAAAAAAGAATGTCTTACCATATACTCCTTGGATGATCTATAACCCTTAGATCTATAGCAAGAAGCGAAGGTGCCAGCTCACTCCTGTAAGCGCCCGGATTGGATTTGGACTAATCCAGGTAAGTAGTAGGCAGAGAAATAAATATCCAGCGCAGACTCTCATGCAAAAGGAACTTCTTTATTGGCTAAAATGCATGTTGCTAAGGGATACAACAAGGATTCATGCAGTGTGACGCGTTTCAGCCCGCAGGGCCTTAGTCATACACTTAAAACATTTTTATGTGAGTCTGCTTATATATGCTAGGTGGAAGTGACGACACAGCAGGTGACGCCCCTGCTACACCTGCATACATAATTAGCATCACCATACAGTGTTAAATATGTACACTACAAAATGGAACATAATACATTGGCAATGCCTTTAACTCTACTTGGACACTCAGGATTTATCATATAGAGGATTTATAAAATAAATAACAAAACCTTTCATTATACAATCGTGAGTAGTCACAAAAAGAGAAAAAATCAGAAAGAATAAAAGCAGACATGTTAATATCCATAAAACTAGATGGGAGAACATGTAGATTTAATATCTTGACTCGGGTAATCTCGAACAACACACTTGAGGTATTAAAGATTATTGTTAATGAACATGAATAATCAATGTAGTATAAAGCAAAAATACACGATAGAAAATGAAGGAAAAAGTTTTTTATTTTCAGACTTAGAGACCATATAATTGCATATAGAGTGGAAGTACGTCAGTTTGCATAAAATAATTTATAAAAGTAATATATATGTAAAGGAACATATATTTGAACGACTTTCCACTAATAATGCAGTATGGTGTCAAGTCGTCTATTCAGACCTTGCGGCATGCGTGTTTGAAGCGTTAGGATCCAAAAAATCTCTCTATCGAGGACCTTTTGTCTCAAATCACCTCCCCGTAGTGGTTTATTCACTCTTTCTATTCCTTGTAACATGAAGCTGGAGGTGTTCCCTTCATGCATATCTACGCAATGTTTCGTTACCATGGAGACATGCCGCCTCTGGAAGTGGGCAACGTCAGACAGATGTTTGCGTATGCGCACCTTGAGTGGATTGATAGTACATCCAACGTATTGCACATTACAGACGCGGCATGTGAACAGGTAAATAACTCCAACAGTTTTACAATTTATATATTGTTTAATATCATATGTCTGATTATTACTGGATGATACAAACGATGTGGAGTTGTGCATATATTTGCAACATATGCACCTCTGGGACCCACATTTGTAGGATCCAGGGTGATTAAGCCATGTTGGTTTTGTACAAGGAGACTCCAAGTATAAGCTCGGTGACAATTTTTGACCTATAGATCTAAGGGTTATTCTTAGATCTATTTATATAGTAGTTGTTTGATCACAGAATAAAAAAACAAAGTCTAATTTATTCCCCTGAATAAGCACGTATTACCAAAGGTATGTAATAATACTATCACCAAAAGTATATACACAACCCCTTTGAGTTGCGATTTCTGGTTTAAATGGGCACTGACAGATCCATAAACTTTTTATATGTTGTTACAGATGAAGATTAACCCCTTAAGGACCAGGCCATTTTACACCTTAGAACCAGAGCGTTTTTTGCACATCTGACCACTGTCACTTTAAACATTAATAACTCTGGAATGCTTTTAGTTATCATTCTGATTCCGAGAATGTTTTTTCGTGACATATTCTATTTTAACATAGTGGTAAAATTTTGTGGTAACTTGCATCCCAAAATTTGATGAAAAATTTGAAAATTTTGCATTTTTCTAACTTTGAAGCTCTCTGCTTGTAAGGAAAATGGATATTCCAAATAAAAAAAATTTTGATTCACATATACAATATGTCTACTTTATGTTTGCATTATAAAATTTACGTGTTTTTACTTTTGGAAGACATCAGAGGGCTTCAAAGTTCAGCAGCAGTTTTCCAATTTTTCAAAAATTTTTCAAACTCACTATTTTTCAGGGACCAGTTCAGGTTTGAAGTGGATTTGAAGGGTCTTCATATTAGAAATACCCCACAAATGACCCCATTATAAAAACTGCACCCCCCAAAGTATTCAAAATGACATTCAGTCAGCATTTTAACCCTTTAGGTGTTTCACAGGAATAGCAGCAAAGTGAAGGAGAAAATTCACAATCTTCATTTTTTACACTTGCATGTTCTTGTAGACCCAATTTTTTAATATTTACAAGGGGTAAAAGGAGAAAATGTATATTTATATTTGTAGCCCAATTTCTCTCGAGTAAGCACATACCTCATATGTCTATGTAATTTGTTCGGCGGGCGCAGTAGAGGGCTCAGAAGCGAAGGAGCGACAAGGGGATTTTGGAGAGTACATTTTTCTGAAATGGTTTTTGGGGGGCATGT
This sequence comes from Hyla sarda, assembly GCF_029499605.1. Taxonomy (NCBI): domain Eukaryota; kingdom Metazoa; phylum Chordata; class Amphibia; order Anura; family Hylidae; genus Hyla; species Hyla sarda. The sequence continues at coordinate 399,549,924 of NC_079189.1, forward strand.
TGCATTTAGGAAGCCCCTATGGTGCCAGAACAGCAAAAAAAAAACACATGCATACCATTTTGGAAACTAGACCCCTTGAGGAACGTAACAAGGAATTAAGTGAGCCTTAATACCACACAGGTGTTTCACGAATTTTGCATATGTAAAAAAAGATTTTTTTTCACTAAAATGTGTGTTTCCCCCCAAATTTCACATTTTTGCAAGGGTTAATAGCAGAAAAAAAACCCAAAATGTGTAACCCCATCTCTTCTGAGTATGGAGGTACCTCATAAGTTGACCTGAAGTGCACTACGGGCAAACTACAATGCTCGGAAGAGAAGGAGTCATATTTGGCTTTTTGAGAGCAAATTTTGCTCGGGGGGCATGTCGCATTTAGGAAGCCCCTATGGTGCCAGAACAGCAAAAAAAAAACACATGGCATACCATTTTGGAAACTAGATCCCTTGAGGAACGTAACAAGGAATAAAGTGAGCCTTAATACCTTATAGGGGTTTCACGACTTTTGCATATGTGAAAAAAAAAAAAAATTCACAAAAATGTATGTTTCCCCCCAAATTTCACATTTTTGCAAGGGTTAATGGCAGAAAAGACCCCCCAAAACTTGTAACCCCATTTCTTCTGAGTATGGAAATACCCCATGTGTGGACGTCAAGTGCTCTCCTGGGGCACTACAATGCTCAGAAAAGAAGGAGCGCCATTGAGCTTTTGGGAAAAAAAATTGTTTGGAATGGAAGTCAGGGGCCATGTGCGTTTACAAAGCACCCCGTGGTGCCAGAACAGTGGAACCCCCCACATGTGACCCTATTTTGGAAACTACACCCCCTCACAGAATTTAATAAGGGGTGCAGTGAGTATTTACACCCCACTGGCGTTTGACAAATCTTTGGAACAGTGGGCTGTGCAAATGAAAAATAAAATTTTTCATTTTCATGGACCAATGTTCCAAAAATCTGTCAGACACCTGTGGGGCATAAATGCTCACTGTACCCCTTATTACATTATGTGAGGGGTGTAGTTTCCAAAATGGGGTCACATGTGGGTATTTATTTTTTTGCGTTTATGTCAGAACCGCTGTAAAATCAGCCACCCCTATGCAAATCACCAATTTAGACCTCAAATGTACATGGTGGACTCTCACTCCTGAGCCTTGTGCGCCCGCAGAGCATTTTACGCCCACTTATGGGGTATTTCTGTACTCAGGAGAAATTGCGTTACAAATTTTGGGGGTCTTTTTTTTCCTTTTAACGCTTGTGAAAATAAAAAGTAAAGGGCAACACCAGCATGTTAGTGTAAAATGTTTTATTTTTTTACACTAACAAGCTGGTGTAGCCCCATCTTTTCCTTTTCATAAGTGTTAAAAGGAAAAAAAGACCCCCAAAATTTGTAGTGCAATTTCTCCCGAGTACGGAGATACCCCATATGTGGCCCTAAACTGTTTCCTTGAAATACGACAGGGCTCCGAAGTGAGAGAGCGCCATGCGCATTTGAGGACTAAATTAGGGATCGCATAGGGTGGACATAGGGGTATTCTACGCCAGTGATTCCCAAACAGGGTGCCTCCAGCTGTTGCTAAATTCCCAGCATCTGTCCGGAAATGCTGGGAGTTGTTGTTTTGCAACAGCTGGAGGCTCCGTTTTGGAAACACTGCCATACAATACGTTTTTAATTTTTATTGGGGGGGACAGTGTAAGGGGTGTATATGTTGTGTTTTACCCTTTATTATGTGGTAGTGTAGTGTAGTGTTTTAAGGGTACATTCGCACTGACGTGTTACGGTGAGTTTCTCGCTAGAAGTTTGAGCTGCAGCGAAAAATTTGCCGCAGCCCAAACTTGAGGCAGGAAACTTACTGTAAGCCTGCCCGTGTGAATGTATCCTGTACGTTCACATGGGGGGGCAAACCTCCAGCTGTTTCAAGACTACAACTCCCCAGCATGTACTGACAGACCGTGCATGCTGGGAGTTGTACTTTTGCAACAGCTTGAGACACACTGGTTGGAAAACCTTCAGTTAGGTTCTGTTACCTAACTCAGTATTTTCTAACCAGTCTGCCTCCAGCTGTTGCAAAACTACAACTCCCAGCATGTACTGGTCGCCGAAGGGCATGCTGGGAGATGTAGTTATGCAATAACTGGAGGTACGCAACTACAACTCCCAGCATGCCGAGACAGCTGATTGCTGTTTGGACATGCTGGGATTTGCAGTTTTGCAACATCTGGAGGGCTACAGTTTTAGAGAACACTGCAAAGTGATCTCCAAACTGTGGCCCTCCAGCTGTTGCAAAACTACATATTCCAGCATGCCCAAACAGCTGTCTGGGCATGCTGGGAGTTGTAGTTTTGCAACATCTGGAGGGCTACAGTTAGAGACCACTGTATAATGGTCTCAAACTGTACCCTCCAGATGTTGCTAGGCAACTCACTGCTTTCCGTCGGATCCAGCCGCACGTCATCGCCGCCCACCGATCTTCGTCGCCCGCAGCCTCCGTCGCCCGCCCGGATCGGTAAGTGGATCTTCGGTGCCGGTCCCCGTCGTTTCCCCGTCCTGCCCCGCCTATTGTGGGAGGGCAGGACGGGGAAAACGAAAGTAAACCCCCCCCGCCCCCGATCTGCTATTGGTGGTCGCGTCTAGACCACCAATAGCAGGGATAGGAGGGGTGGCAACCCTGCCACCTCACTCCTATCGCTTCAGGGGGATCCTGGGTGTCTTAGACACCCACGATGCCCCTTACATTCCGGGTCACCGGGTCACTATAGACCCGTAATGACCCGTAATCGCGCAAATCGCAAGTGTCAATTCAATTGCGATTTGACGCGATCGACGACATGGGGGGGTCTGATGACCCCCCTGGGCATGTGCACGGGATGCCTGCTGAATGATTTCAGCAGGCATCCCACTCCGATCCCCGCCCCGCGCACGGCGGGGACTAGAACTGCCCGTGACGTAAATGTACGTCCCTGGTCCTTAAGACCCAGGGTGTCGGGACGTACCGTTACGTCATGGGTCCTGTAGGGGTTAAAGACCTTTTGTAATATAGTTGTTTAAAAATATCTATTTAATAAAGAAAATGGCTCCTGAAAATCCCACCACTAGGGGTCCACAAACCTACTGGGACTCTAAACAGTCATGCAGCAGCATCAGGCTTGTCCATTAGTCATGGACTATAGATGAGTCATAGACAAGGCTGCATAAGCAGACACACCAATCACCTCCCACCACCACAAATTCTACACACACCCCTTCCCCTGAGAGGATGGCTAACACTGTGAGCTAATGAAAAGAGTCATTTTTATAATAAAGGCTGAGTACCCGGCGTTGCCCGGTTTTTCCTTCCTAATGCTTGTTGTTGAGGAAAATCAACAGAGGAAGCTTTTGACTTCATATCCCGTCCTCATATATTGTTGTCATATCCCAACCCCAACCTCCTATCCCATCCTCCTTTCCCATCCTCATATCTTGATCTCCTATCTCGACCTCCTATCCTGACCTCCTATCTCGATCTCCTATCCCGACCTATCCCGACCTACTATCCCAACCTCCTATCCCGTCCTCCTATCCCATCCTCCTATCCCGTCCTCCTATATTGACCTTCTATCTCGATCTCCTATCCTGACCTCCTATCCCGTCCTCCTGTCTCAACCTCCTATCTTGACCTCCTATCTCTACCTCCTATCCTGTCCTCATATCCTGTCCTCCTATCACAAGCTCCTATCCCGACCTATCCCGACCTCCTATCCCATTCTCCTATCCCGACCCGTAATATGTATACTAGGTATTGAAATATCTCCAGCCATACGGAAGTTATGTGGGAACATACATTTCCCATTGATTTGCATGGGAATTTAAACAAAAACCCTGACCCTCACAAATGGGGGTAGTTAAGGGTTAAATTAACTATACTATATTTTAAGTGGACATATAAGTAACATGTGACCAAGTATTATCAAAATATCTCCAGTTGTTTGGAAGTTATGCAGTAACATGTATTTCCCATAGACTTGTATGGGACTTTAAACAAAAACCCCGACCCTGGCAAATGGGGATGAGTAACGGTTAAATTACCTATCCTATGTTGGATGTTGACATATAAGTAACATGTGTGCCAAATTTCATGTTAATATCTTTAGCAGTTTTTGGACGTGATGCTGGAACATACACACATACATACACACACACATACATACACACATTGGGGGCTATTTATCAATGGATTTAGACTGGTTTTTCCTGTCTGAATTTGTCGCACAGGAAGTAGCAGTCTAAATATGTGCGACTTTTCTGCAACTTTTGCTTTAGAACAGGATGCATTCTAGTCTATTTTAGACAGAAAAATGCATTGGTGCTGAGTTTATCAAAAGCAACTTTTCAGCGACAAGTCGCATCGGCTGAAAGTACTCCAAAATGTCAGACCATGCTGGAGCAGGTTTACATACAATCTAAAGCATAGATCCCAAAGTCCGTGCACAGAGTTTTTCAAGAGCCGTGCACCTTTTGATAAATTAGGCACACGATAGACCAGCCTAACCCTCTGTAGTTTGGTCTACATTGATGCGGGACATAGACAGCTTTGAGTTTTGTGTTGGCATGGTATACTACCTGAACTGAGACTATATGGAGATTCTAGAGGAATCATTCTGACCATGCTTTATACTTGTAGGAGTGGATAGATAGTGATCCCAGTGGTGAATCTTAAAAGAGATATAAAAAAGCAATTAAAATATGATAATCAAAAAAGACAAGTTTAAAAAATCTGACTTAATTCATAGTCCCGGTTAAGACCCCTGGGTTCATTAATGTTAAAGTGGTTGATCCAGAATGCTTCCTTTTTAAGGAGTAGCTTTTTCATATTACCTCCCCTGTGTCGTCTCTGTACATGATCAATTACCTGGAAACGTAATTGGGAAATATTGTGACCCATTATATCAAAATGATACGGGATAGGAAAAAGTAAGTTTTTGCAGCGGATCGTGGGTGTGTGTCGATTTATGTGATCTCCCACATGCTGGGTGGTCTCCCCACAGTATAGGAGACCACATGGACACTCTATGAAATATATCAAATTTTTGGAGTCACGGGTATAGAAAGACTTGATCGTAATATTTTCACCACTCTGGGGATGTTGAAGTGTGTCTCCCTTGATTATGTGGCTGCATTGAGCGCAATAGAAGCATGAGTTCCGTTCTTCTTACTCTGAAGAAAGATTTGACGTGGGATGGTGAGAGTTGACCCTATGTCAGCCCTGATAAGTTTATCCCATAAGTTGGGTGCTATTTTATTGCAGATGAGGGGGATTTTTAAATCCCTCAATTTTAGGGAAGGACCTATTTAGGAGACACCAATAATGCTTGACTACATTATCAACTTTGTAAGATAGAGGATGGTAATCCCTGACAACGGAATCGGTGGCATATTGGAAGGGGTTCTGGTGGAAGGGGCTCTTGCTTCCTCCAGCACTCTTTCTGGGTCTCCCCGCTCCTTGAATTTATTCTCTAGATCATTAAGTCTCATCTCCCTCTTAACTGGATCACTGACAATTTTCTCAACTCTCTGTTGTTGTGCTCTTGCAAGTGACTGTTTAACAGCTCTAGGGTGGGAGCTGGTAAAATGCAGAAGACTTTTGCAGTCAATAGACTTTCTGTAGAGGTCTGTTTCTAAACCCCCATTATCGTTTTTTAAGACTAGAGTGTGCAGGAAACCGATACTAGTCTGACTGCAAGACATAGTGAATTGTAGTTCACTCCTGATGCTGTTCATGTACTGTAAGATTTAAAAAAATATATAGTCTATATACCTTTTCCAAGATATAACATGTCTGCGGAAAAGATCATTGGGTCTCTTCAAAGTGTGCCACATACCCATTAGCGTAGGGAGGGGCCACATTCACCCCCCATTGCCGATCCACGTTGCTACAGGTAGAAAGTGTCACCATACATAAAATAGTTTTCATACAGTACCAGCCTAAGTAATCCCATCAGGAACTCCTTTTGTCTATCACTAAATGTACTTTGACTTTGCAGCCATTCCGTGGACTCCATACCTCTCCCATGTTCAATGGATGTATAGAAGCTTCCAACATCGATAGTGACAAGCCATGTGTCACCTGAAATATCACGGAACTCTTTAAATATATTAAGGAAATTGGGAGGTATCTAGTAGAAAAGTCACAGTATTTTTCACTAATGGAGTGAGACATTTCTCGAGGTTTACAGACAGTGATGAGAATATGGAGTCCACGGAGGCTACAATAGGTAACACCTATTCACACCTGTATTTTATATACTCCCCAAGGTCCATAAAGATCCAGTCAACTCCCCGGGCAGACCAATTGTAGCCTCTGTGGACTCCATACTCTAAGCACTGACTGCAACCCTTGAGAAATGTCTCACTCCATTAGTCAAACATACCGAGGCTTTTCTACTAGATACCTCCCATTTCCTTAATATATTGAAAGAGATCAATGATATTTCAGGTGACACATGGCTTGTCACTATCGACATTGTAAGCCTGTATACATCCATTGAACATGGGAGACGTATGGAGTCCATGGAATGGCTGCTAGATCAAAGTACATTTAGTGATAGACAAAAGGAGTTCCTGGTGGGATTACTTAGGCTGGTACTGTATGAAAACAATTTCATGTATGGTGACACTTTCTACCTGGAGCAATGTAGATTGGCAATGGGGGCGAACGTAGCCTCTCCCTATGCTAATGAGTATATGGCACACTTTAAGGAGACCCATATTTACACCAATGATTTTTTCCGCAGACATGTTATATCTTGGTAAAAGGTATATAGACTATATTCTTTGCGTGTGGAACAGGCCACTTTCAATCTTACATGAATTCATACAGTACATGATCAGCATCAGCAGCAAACTACAATTCACTATGTCTTGCAGTCAGACTAGTATCAGTTTCCTGGACACTCTAGTCTTAAAAAACGATAATGGGGGTCTAGAAACAGACCTCTACAGAAAGTTTATTGACCAAAAAAGTCTGCATTTTACCAGCTCACACCCTAGAGCTGTGAAAGAGTCACTTCCAAGAACACTATTTACGACAGAGGGTTAAGAGAATTGTCAGTGATCCAGTTAAGAGGGAGATGAGACTTAATAATAAATTCAGGGAGCGGGGAGACCCAGAAAGAGTGCTGGAGGTAGCAAGAGTCCCTTCCACCAGATCCCTTTCCAATACGCCACAGATTCCTTTTGTCATAAATTACCATTCTCTATCTTACAAAGTTGATAATGTGGTCAAGAAATATTGGTATCTCCTAAATAGATCCTTCCATAAAATTGATGAATTAAAAAATCCCCCCCTCATCTGCAATAAAATAGCACCCAACTTACGGGATAAACTCATCAGGGCTGACATAGGGTCCACTCTCACCATCCCACGTCAAACCTTTCTTCAGAGTAAGAAGAACGGAACTTTCGCACACCTCTATTGCTCTCAATGCAGCCACATAATCAAGGGAGACACTCTTCAACATCCCCAGAGTCGTGAAAATATTAAGATCAAGTCTTTCTATACCTGTGACACAACATTTTTTATATATTCCGTCAAGTGTCCATGCGGTCTCCTATACGTTGGAGAGACCACAAAGCATGTGGTAGACAGCATAAATCGACACAAATAAACGATCCACTGCAAAAACATACTTTTTCCTATCCCGTGTCATTTTGATAGAATGGGTCACAAAATTTCCCAATTACGGCTCCAGGAAATTGATCATGTACAGAGACCATGCAGGGGAGGTAATATGAAAAAGTTACTCCTTAAAAAGGAAGCATTCTGGATAACAGCCTTAACACTATTGAACCCAGGGGTCTTAACTAGAGATGAGCGAATCGAAGTTGACGAACCCGAATTTGTTACGAATTTCATGAAAAATTCGATTTGCAACGAATACGAATATCGCCACGATTCTATCGCACCAATCGCTTCATTAAACTCCATTTTACAGTGTTCCAGACTATTGAAGAACTAAGATGGCGGATCCACATGTGAGTACATGGGGCAGGGGATTATGGGAGGGCGGGAAACAGCGGTGGGAATGAAGGTAGGCGGGCTGACCCTGAACCACATGTGAGATAAAGCCTATAAGTGTTCACTGACCCCTGTGATGTCACAGCCCCTATATAATCAGCGGCCATCTTGCCTCTCTTCATTTCAACTATGCACTCAGATGGAGAGGACGGGACTGCATGTGTGTGAATAGCTCATACCACAGCGTTACACTGCAACTGCTAGTCACATCAGCATTAGGGAAAGGCAGGAGTGCAGAGTGCTGTGCTGTTACTCTGAGAAGGATAATTGATTGCTAAACCTCCTATTCACGTTATTGAGCATTGCAGCAGAGAGGGGCAGATAGCTGTCAGCTGCCTCATACAGATCTCCAAGCTGCCTTAACTTTCTGAAGCATGTTATCTCCTCATTTTTCAGCCCATTTTTCAGTGAGTTTTTTTTTTTTGCTCCACAAATCTTCTGCTGCTCAGAATTGTTTGACAGAGTGCAATTTAGGGTTTAATCCCTGGATTTTTTTTTGTGGTGCTGCACAGTTGGGTCCTGCTGCTGTTCAAAAATAAGTCATATTAATGTGGACTTTAGTGCCTTTTTACAATTTTTCACCTGTTACTCGGTTTCTGTGCTAAATTCAGTGTTATACCACACGTTATACACCTGCCGCTGTATTAAAGAATTTTTTTTTTCCTGCGTACAAATACGCTTAACAGTGGCCTTATCATTGCAAAGGGCCTACATACAAGCAAATAGTGTACATTATACTACCTTTTTTACTGCCTACGTGCTAAATTCAGTGTTATACCACACGTTATACACCTGCCAGTGTATTAAAGCAATAAAAGTTTTTCCTGCGTACAAATACGCTTTTTCAGTGGCCTTATCATTTCAAAGGGCCTACATACAAGCAAATAGCGTACCATATACCACCTTTTATTCTGTCTCTGTGCTAAATTCAGTGTTATACCACACTTTATACACCTGCCGGTGTATTCAAAAAAAAAAAAAAAAGGTTTTCCTGCATTCAAATACGCTTAACAGTGTGCTCATCATTGCAAAGGGCATACATACAACAAAGGAGTGTACTATTTAGTAACAGTTATTCTGTCTAGAGCCTATATACTTTAAAAGGACAGCCGTAAGTAATCGCCTGCTGCTGTTCTATACCCTCATAAACGCACTAAGTATGTCAGGCAGGGAAGTGCCAGGACGTGCACAGAGAAGGGGCAGAGGCCTACATACGTCAGGCAGAGTTGGCAGCAGACTTGGGGCGAGTGGCAGCAGGAGTCACAGCAATAGGCCTGAGCTCCCGTTAACACCCAGTGGTCGTGTCGTCGACCCATCTCTCCTCGTCAATTGGTTTGCACACTCATCCCCATCATCACAAGCAACATCTGACAACCCCAGTCAAGAGTCGGTGGGTTCCTCAGACACAACCCTCAGTTGGCATGGCCCAGGAGCAGTCCCCGTAATCCCATTGCCTTTGTCCTCTGCTGTTCCCTCTCCCAAAGAAGTATCTCATGCTTTGGGTTCAGCTCCACTATTTAGTGAGGACGATATAATAGAGGACAGTTAGCATCTAATGGGCAGCCAAGAATGTGAGGAGACATGCGTCCCTTGCTCTGCAAGACGGGCAAGTATTGATGCGGAGAGTGACGTAGGAGGCGGTGTTTCAATTGTTCAGGGTCCTGAGGCAGACACTGTTGTGGAACACGAGGAGGACATCAGTGACGTGCACACATCTTTTGATGATGATGAAGCCGATCGCAATTGGGAGCCGGGTGCAAAAGCCGGGGCTTCATCATCATCAGGAGAAGAGATTTGCTCTTTGTCTATGAGGCAGCAAGGCGGTAGCACGGTTGGCAATCAGCGTGGTGGTGACAGTAGTGGAAATTCAGGAGCCAAACGTGCCAGGGGGAGACCACCTGCTTTGCGGCAAGTTGCGTCAACACATGATTCACCACCATAAAGCGGCCTGGGATAACAGTGGCTCCGAGGTAGTGGTCCAGCCAGTCGCATCACCCAGTGGCCATCCCCTCCCTCCGTCATCCAGCCTAGGCTCCACCACCTCAGCCGAAGGGAGCATTGTGTCAAACCCTCCTTCTTGCGCTCCTGCTTCTTCCGCTCCTAGTCAGCCATTCCGCCAACAATCGATCGGGGAAGCCATGTCCAAGAGACAACAGTATGCGCCCACTCATCCAAAGGCACAGAAGTTGAATGTGCTCCTGTCCAAGTTGTTGGTGTTGCAGTCCCTCCCTTTCCAACTGGTGGACTCTGCAGCTTTCAGGGAATTGATGGCTTGTGCCGAGCCAAGGTGGAGAGTTCAAAGCCGTCATTTATTTGTGAAGAAGGCAGTACCAGCCCTGCATAAGTTTGTACAAGAGAAGGTGGGCCAGTCCTTGAGCCTGTCGGTGTGTTCAAAAGTGCACGGCAGCGCCAACATGTGGAGCTGTAACTACGGGCAGGGACAATACATGTCTTTTATGGCCCACTGGGTAAATGTTGTTCCTGCACAGCCACAACAGCAAATTGGACAGGTCACACCGCTTCATCCTCCACGCTCTGGCTCCCAGGCAGTTGGTCCTTTTACAGTGTGCGCCGCCTCCTCCTCCTCCCCCGTGTCCTCGGCCTCCACTGCATGTCCATATCTCGGTGGCCCTTCATTGTACCACGTGTGTAGGACACAGCGGTGTCAATCCGTACTTCACATGGTTTGCCTTGGCGAACGGAGTCACACAGGGGAGGAACTGCTAAAGTTCATTAGGGAAGAAATCCGAGTATGGCTTACTCCACGAAATCTGGAAATGGGAATCATGGTGACCGACAATGGGAAGAACATTGTGGACGCGAAGCGACAAGGAAGTGTGACCCATTCGCTTTGCATGGCACATGTGTTGAATCTGGTTGTCAAGAAGTTCATCAAGTCTTCACCCCATTTGCAAGATGTCCTGACAATGGCAAGGAAACTGTGCATGCACTTCAGCCACTCATACACCGCCAAGCACACTTTGCTTGAGCTGCAGTGTCAGAACGCTATCCCACAACATAGTCTCATTTGTGTTGGAATTCCACCCTCCATATGTTGGACAGACTATACGAACAAAGAAAAGCCATCACGGATTTTTGATGATTGTAACTTCAATGTGCACGAGTGGCAGCTCATACGTGACACCTGCCGTTTGCTGAGGCCCTTTGAGGAAGCCACATTTTTTGTTAGTCGCTCGAATTATGCCATGAACGACGTAATTCCACTCCTACATTTACTCCAAAAATGATTGAAAACATGGCTGGTCACGGCAAAGGATATTGTTGCGCCTACATCAGAAGGCTACATGAGTCCTGTGGGGGATGAACTGGAGGAGGATGATGAGGGGCAGAGCGGAGCACAGTTTACGGTGGATGAGATGGCCGGTGTTTCTGGTTATTGGACAGGAGAGGAGGAGCAGGAACAGCCAGAGGAGCTCGAGGGTTATTACCAGGGAGGCGAGACAGAGGCCCCAGACACACCGTGGCAGTATGCAGTGGAGATGGAGGCAGGTAGTCCCAGCGAGTCACTGTCACAAATGGCACAATGCATGCTGAGTTGCTTGCGTAGTGACCCCCGAATTGTCAAAATTCGTCAGCGCGATGACTTCTGGATCTCCACCTTATTAGACCCTTGCTACCGGCCCAGAATGGGGGCCTTTTTTACACCCACTGAGAGGGAGGACAAACTGACCTACTTCAGGGAGCTTCTACGTAGTCAGTTGGCCGATGCCTATCGGCCACATGGTCTATCCACTCACAGGTCTGACTCGGGGGGCCCTCTGCGCTAACCTTCCACTGCCACGGCTGCTGGGGAGGGGAGGGGTGGCAGGAGCAGTACCGGCTCAGTCAGCAGCATCCTGAGTCTACAGTCGCTGATGAGTAGCTTCCTTCAGCTGCATAGTGAAGCTACTCATCAGCAGCAGGAGGACATGGAGCAGGACCTGAACCAGCAGGTGGTGGCTTACCTCAACATAACCCTGCCAACAACCGTTGAAGATCCGCTGGACTTCTGGGCAGCCAAACTCGTTTTATGGCCGCAACTAGCGGAGTTTGCCCTGGAAAAGCTGTCCTGCCCGGCCAGTAGTATGCCATCAGAGCAGTTGTTTAGTGCGGCCGGGGCCATAGTCACCCCAAGGCGAACTCGTCTGTACATTATAAATGGGGAGAGACTGACGTTTGTCAAGATGAATCAGGGATAGATCAGCCAGGATTTCCAGCCACCAATGACAGATTGGTCTGAGTAGATTGACTATGCTCCTACAACAAAATTTTCTCTATTGTGGTTGGTTATGAAACCCTCTGGGGCAGACCTGGGCATTGTATGGCCGGCTTGCCACATACATCCCTTTGATTGGCTCTGACCGGCCCGCGCTGATTGGGGGACAACTATGCTGCCTAATCTGGGGGACAACTATGCTGCCTAATCTGGGTGACATCTATGCTGCCTAATCTGTGGGACAACTATTCTCCTAATCTGGGTGACATCTATGCTTCCTAATCTGGGGGACAACTATGCTCCTAATCTGGGGGACATCTATGCTGCCTAATCTGGGGGACAAGTATGCTCCTAATCTGGGGGACATCTATGCTGCCTACTCTGGGGGACAAGTATGCTTCTAATCTGGGGGACATCTATGCTGCCTAATCTGGGGGACAACTATGCTCCTAATCTGGGGGACAACTAAGATCCTAATCTGGTGGACATCTATGCTGCCTAATCTGGGGGACATCTATGCTGCCTAATCTGGGTGACATCTATGCTGCCTAATCTGGGGGACATCTATGCTGCCTAATCTGGGGGACAAGTATGCTCCTAATCTGGGGGACATCTATGCTGCCTAATCTGGAGGACAAGTATGCTCCTAATCTGGGGGACATCTATGCTACCTACTCTGGTGGACAAGTATGTTCCTTATCTGGGGGACATCTATGCTGCCTAATCTGGGGGACAAGTATGCTCCTAATCTGGGGGACATCTATGCTGCCTACTCTGGGGGACAAGTATGCTCCTAATCTGGGGGAAATCTATGCTGCTAATCTGGGGGACAACTATGCTCCTAATCTGGGGGACAACTAAGCTCCTAATCTGGTGGACATCTATGCTGCCTAATCTGGGAGGCATCTATGCTGCCTAATCTGGGTGACATCTATGCTGCCTAATCTGGGTGACATCTATGCTGCCTAATCTGGGGGACATCTATGCTGCCTAATCTAGGGGACAAGTATGCTCCTAATCTGGGGGACATCTATGCTCCTAATATTGGGAAAACTGATGCTTCTGGCCTTGGGCCTATAATTTTTTGAAGTTTAGCAGTAGCTAAATACATGCTTAATGCAAATGTCAACATTGATCTTTAAATGTAAGGGGTTATGAAACCCTCTTGGATACTGCGAATGACTGCTCCAGACTCATTCTGTGTCTTTCACAAACATCTTGCCTCCCCGGTTCCTCAGGCCTTGGGCCTATAATTTTTTGAAGTTTAGCAGTAGCTAAATACATGCTTAATGCAAATGTAAACATTGATCATTAAATGTAAGGGGTTATGAAAACCTCTTGGGTACTGCAAATGCATGCTCCAGACTCATTCTGTGTCTTTCAGGAACTACTTGCCTCCCTGGTGCCTCTGGCCTTGGGCCTTAAATTTTTGGATGTTTAGCAGTAGCTAAATACATGCTTAATGCAAATTTCAACAAAGATCGTTAAATTCTCGGCGCTCTGCCAGGGCCTTCTCCTATCCCACCTGGGCCGATCCGAGGACCTCACTAACCAACTCACTAACTAATCCAATCGCTTATAGCGACGGGCGGTGTGTACAAAGGGCAGGGACTTAATCAACGTCATCTTATGACCCTCACTTACTGGTAATTCCTCGTTTTAAGGTTAAATAATTGCAATCCCAGATCCCTATCACGAACTGGTTTCAGCGTGCAACGCGCACCTGTCCTTGAAAGATAGACCTGCGGCCCAGGACATTTGAGGCCATAACACACCTGTTATTGCTCGATCTCGCAATTGATCAGGCAAGGTAAGGGGTTATTAAAGCCTCTTGGGTACTGCTGAGGCCTACTCCTGACTGCTTCTGGTGCAATGTATGGGGTAATTAAATACTCTTGGTTAGTGTTATTGTTAAATTTACTGATAATTTTATCAGTAATAAAATAAAATTTTGCAGAATGCTAACCGTTACACAACGGAACGCTTGTTGCGTGTGATTTTTTAATGAAAAAAATAAATAAATAAATGGAGAGGGATTAACTCTGCTTAATCATTTTTGGCGATTAGAATCCTTTTGTCATCTGATCTTTTGGAGACAGATGCGCTTACACACATGTAATCATTTTTTTAACCAAATTTCAAACATTGTGTGGTTTATTATTTTTGAGAAGAATGTCTTTTGGTGGTCCACCATCCTGCATTATAGAGTCTTCTGAACTGCTGTATATGCGCTTGTTTTTAAAAAAACAGGTATTTTGTCAGACAATTTCAATAAAATTTTGCGTTTTTTTGGGGTGGATTGTGAAGCCCGGGTGTGTACTCGTGCATCAGCCAACTCCAGGCTGTGTCTTTCAGGCAATCTATGGGTTCCTGATGCCGCAGAGGAGGGGCCTGGGTCTGGGAATTAAACATTTTTGGATTGCGGGTGCTACCAAAAAAGATGGACACACCCTAATCCGTTCAGTGGAGCGCGCCTGCGGCCCCGGACATCTGAAGACACACCTGTTATTGCTCGATCTCAGGAGAAGGGGGGTTCATCATCGGGAGAAGAGAGTTGCAGGTTGCCCTTGAGTCAGCAAGGCGGTAGCACGGTTGGCAGTCAGCGTGGTGTGGCAGTAGTGGAAATTCTGGAGCCAAACGTGCCCCGGGGAGACCACCTGCTTCGCGGCAGCTTACCTTTCCGCGAGTTAGCGGGTTACAAGCACCGGTCGATGAAAGATAGAGACACGCTAATCCGTTCAGTGGAGCGCGCCTGCGGCTCCGGAAATCTGAGGGCATAACACACCTGGTATTGCTCGATCTCGCAATTGATCATGCAAAGGTAGGGGGTTATTAAAGCCTCTTGGGTACTGCTGAGGCCTACTCCTGACTGCTCCTGGTGTAATGCATAGGGTAATTAAACACTCTTGGGTAGTGTTTTTTTTTTTATTTACTGATAATTTTATCGGTAATAAAATTGAATTTTCCAGAATGCTAATCGTTACACAACGGAACGCTTGTTGCGTGTGATTTTTTTATGAAAAAAAAAAAATGGACAGGGATTAACTCTGCTTCATCATTTTGGGCAAAAGCAGTCCTTTGGTGATCTGATCTTTGGAGACAGATGCGCTTACACACATATTGGATTAGTTTTTGTAAAAAAAATTCAAACATTGTGTGGTTTATTATTTTTGAGAAGAATGTCTCTTTGGGTGGTCCACCCTCCTGCATTATAGAGTCATGTGAACTGTTGAATTTGCGCTTGTTTTTACACAAAGGTATTTCTTTAAAAAAATTCTAAAATGTTGTTTTTTGGAGGGGATTGTGAAGCCCGGGTGTGTACTGGTGCATCAGCCAACTCCAGGCTGTGTCCTTCAGGCAATATATGGTTTCCTGATGCCACAGAGGTGTGGCCTGGGTCTGGAAATTTCAAATTTTTGGATAGCGGGTGCTACCTATGAGAAATCTTTGTCAAAAATTTCATATATTGTGTTTTTTTTTTGGGGGGGGGTGGGGAGTGTGAAGCCCTGGTGTGTACTCTTGCATCAGCCAACTCCAGGCTGTGTCATGCAGGCAATATATAGGTTACTGATGCCGCAGGGGTGGGGCCTGGTTCTGGAAATTTCAAATTTTTGGATAGCGGGTGCTACCAATGAGAAATCTTTGACAAAAATTTCTCATTGTGTTGTTTTTGGAGGGGGGATTGTGAAGCCCTGGTGTGTACTGGTGCATCAGCCAACTCCAGGCTGTGCCATTCAGCCACTAAATGGTCTCCTCTTGCTGCCAACATGTCCACGCTATGTCATTCAGTCACTATATGGTCTCCTGACACTGATGCCACCACCAGGCTCTGTCATTGTGCTGCTGTGCGGCAGTGATTCTAAGAGCGATGCCGGTAATCTGCATGCTATTCTGAATAACAGTATTATTTCACTACCCCAGCACACTCCATATGCGTTTTAGGACACAGCAAAGTGTTCTATACCCCTATAGAGGCTGTGTGTGGGCTATAAATAGCTTTTTAAAATATCGATTCGCCGCGAACAAATTCGGATCGAAACAAACTTTTCGGGAAAATTCGGCGAATTGGCTGAATCAAATTTTTGAAAAGTTCGCTCATCTCTAGTCTTTACCGGGACTATGAATTAAGTCAGATTTTGTAAACTTGTCTTTATTGATTATTATATTTTAATTGCTTTTTTATATCTCTTTTTAGATTCGCCACTGATATCACTGTCTATCCACTCCTACAAGTATAAAGCACGGTCAGAATGATTCCTCTAGAATCTCTATATAGCCTCAGTTCAGGTTGTATACCCTGCTATTCTGTATTTCTGTATTCTTGCCCTCTTTGTTACAGTGCTTATATTTCTGCTTGCTATACCATGATTATAATTTTTTCACGTGTACATAATATTTATTGTAAAGTGAAGATACCTTCCGGTCTTTGACAGGTGAATTCACCTATCACCCGGAAGAGGATGGCTTCCTTCCTACAAATATGCTTATGTCTCATTGCTCCAGTAGATCAGTTGATGAAGGCCACGAGCTGGCTGAAACGCGTCCTGTGTGTCACTACTGCATCTATGCTATTGATGTGAACTATACAAATAAACACTTGAGGGGATTAAGCATCTATTGTGAGTGCTGGGATTCCTTTTACCTACTAAGGATGTGAATAGAACTTCACATCACTGATTCTTATTTACTCCTCAGAGCAGTGATTGGCCAGACGGTGGTATGCCACAACATTTGTAAAAAAAAACACCTGCTGGGAAACTACAAAAAATTTCCACACAGAGGGAAGAACAACTGAAAAAAATGCCAAAACACTGAGAAATTCGCTGGCAGTTTTTCTGGTGAAAAGTCAGTTGAAACCTAGCCTTATAAAGTTTGTGTACTGCTCCCATAAGGTAGCGCATGTAGTAGATTTACAAGGGTACCTGATAGCTAACAAATAGAAATTTAAATCAAACTGGGTATTTATTTCAGTTTTGAATGTGGTCAGATATGTTCAGATTTGGTGATGGGGATATCTTCGTTGAAAAATTTGAAAACATGTCTCTGGGTTTTTTCTTCGAGTGGGCAAAAGAGTTGGAAAATATGCTTTATGGTTAAGGAATTTTTTTTTTCAAAGTGTACAGGGATTCCATGATATTTAGGTAGATCCGCAAATGTATTTAAGGCATCTCCATTCAAATAATCAGAGATTGTATCCCTGAGATATGTATCCCATATTTCTTCAAAACTCTAGGGTTGAAGTGTTGGAGGAAATGTTTAAGAAATACTAGAGCATGTGCCCTAACCCGGATATTAGATTGAAAGCTTAGGGAAACACCTTTCCAAATATTAGGTGAGGCATTAATAGTGGGAGATATCTACTTTTTGAACATTTTAATCCTGTGTAAATTAAGAAGTAAGTTAACATTTCTTAGTCCTATTGATTCCCTTTCCAGAGTGACCCAGGTTTTTGTTGTTGTGATAGGCAATAGCCATTAAAGAGATTTTTTACATAGGTTAGCCTTGTAGAAAGTATACAGGTTTGGCAGACCAGCTCTCCCCTTCAAGTGCAACTTAATTGGTTTCAGGAGATTCTTGGTTTGATTTAATTCCATATAAATGCCATCATTTGTTTGTGGATTTTTTTTTATTAAGTTTGCTAAGGTAGGGATTGCATGTTCTAGATACAAGTAAACACATTTTGTACAGTGAAATCCTTCCCATCCAACTCTATTCCCCCCTCCCCAGTTGATCCAATTCTTTTTGTAAGGAGGAAAGTTGGCCTGACACAGTTTCCCAACCTCAGGTAGGATAAGATTTTATTCCAAGGTGAGATATGATTTATTTCCCCAACAATACGGAAATTTCACAAGTATTTGAGATATTAGATTGTCAGTAGAGATGAGCGAACTTACAGTAAATTCAATTCGTCACAAACTTCTCGGCTTGGCAGTTGATCCTTTTCCTGCATAAATTAGTTCAGCTTTCAGGTGCTCCGGTTGGCTGGAAAAGGTGGATACAGTCCTAGGAGAATCTTTCCTAGGAATGTATCCACCTTTTCCAGCCCACCGGAGCACCTGAAGGCTGAACTAATTTACGCAGGATAAGTCATCAACTGCCGAGCCGAGAAGTTTGTGACGAATCGAATTTACTGTAAGTTCGCTCATCTCTAATTGTCAGGTTTTTTGAAGCCGAGTATGCTAGTAGAGAGTGAATGGGGCCAACAAGGGGCAATATTATGTTGTCCATGTTTAAACAATTTTTTGAATGTGTTCACAGGTAAAGATGCATTAAATCGTTTTGGATTTCTGATTGGTAATTGGTAATGGCACATTTACCATTGCAAAAGGCAGAGAAGTTAGTGGGCAACCCTGCCTTGCGCCATCCATGATAGCAAAGCTATTAGATAGAATCCCATTGACATAAACTTTAGCTGATAGGCAAGAGTAGAAATATAGTTCTAATTTTCACATATAGCAGACCAAATCTTTTAATAGTTTCTCTTTTGATGTCTCAAAACCCAGTTGAAGGCCTTCTTTTCGTCTAGTGTAAGAAACAGAGAAGGCGTTTTTCTCTTTTTCTACTTTGTACATCAAATTACTAAGCCTTCTCGTGCCATCATAAGTTTCTCTGCCTGACATGAATCCCACCTGGTCCTGGTTAATAATGGAATGTAGAATTGGTGTGAGTCTGTTTGCTTGGATTTTTGCATACATTTTAACATCTGCATTAAGCAGGGTAATAGTCTAAAGTTAGTCAGCCATGTTGGGTCCTTGCCAGGATTAGGAAGGACAATTATTGTAGCTTCCAGCATTTCCTCTGGGGATTTACCTTTTCTTTGGGTTTTGTTACACACCAAATAAGCAAATAGGGAGATGAAATGTTTGAAAAATTTTAATAATATTCAGATGTGTATCGGTTTGATTCATAATACATTGATTCATAATACACTTAGGAATTTCTTTACTAGTTATTACATGTTAATGTTTAGGCCAACCTCAGATTTCTACTAAGGACCCCATTTACACAATTCTTTATAAAATTATCCTCATCAAAATGAGAGGTATTATAAGTATATTATTTTAAAGCTTTAATTCAGTTTAGAAATGTAAAAGAAATATGATTAATTATCATGTGTGTTTACCGAAATAATCGATATTGGCATATATGCAACTAGGCACTAGGGAACAATATTCAAAATAAACACATCTCACGGGTATATATTTCTCCAGGGTAGTAGAATTCTACTAATTATTCACTAAATTGAAGTTTATAACAACCTAAGAATAAAATCATGATACAATGGCTGGGATGGCTGGGCAGAAAAATGCAAATAAACCATGGCCATTAGTTTTCATAAACATGGCTGTTTTACAGCTTTGTCCGGGGGCAGTTTATTTAGTCCCAAACATGGAACAAATTTCAGGTTTGGTTTAGAATGGTGTATCCTGAGAGGGACATCAACCACAAGTCCCCACCAAGAGTAGCTGTGCCCAACACTAATAAACCTGCTTACTATGGCAGAACATTTGCCTCTGTGGGTCATAATGGAAGCAAACTGCTACCACACAGAATGCCTAATGTTAGAGGTTACGTCTTGTGCCATGACTGCATCATGGGATCTACCGATTTATGATCATTTGGTCATAAATCATTATTGAAGATTATTCAGTGGAGAAAGGAGGGCTGGAGGTTTAGAACAGATTGAAATTTATGTGAATACAATGATATCCCACATCATTGGTGGTTTATAGAGATGAGTGAATCTACTATTCTGTATCTGTAACAAGTCTAGATACAGGGAAAGTCCTGACTCCTGGCAAAAGTAATCACCTGCTGGTGTTTTTAAAAAAATGCTTATTTTTTCTGTGTATAGTTGCACATATTATTGCCCTCATCAGTGCATACCGCATAGGTACATCCAAGTATTGTACCATTTTATACCTGTTAATCTGTCAAGGGGCTACATACTGTCAAAGTCCAAACAATAGTATTCACCGGCTGGTGTTTTACAAAAATACAGAGTTTTTTCTGCGTATAGTTGCTCATGTTATTGCCCTCATCAGTGCATACTGCATAGGTACATCCAAGTATTGTACCATTTAGCACCTGTTAATCTGTAAAGTGGCTACATACTGTCAAAGTCCAAACAATAGTATTCACCGGCTGGTGTTTTAAAAAAATACAGAGTTTTTTCTGCGTATAGTTGCGCATATTACCGCCCTCATCAGTGCATACCGCATAGGTACATCCAAGTATTGTACCATTTTATATATGTTAATCTGTCAAAGGGCTATATACTGTCAGAGTCCAAACAATAGTATTCACCGGCTGGTGTTTTTAAAAAGTGCAGAGTTTTTTTCTGCATATAGTTGCGCATATTACTGCACTCATCAGTGCATACCGCATAGCTACATCCAAGTATTGTACCATTTTTTACCTGTTAAACTGTCAAGGGGCTACATACTGTCAAAGTCCAAACAATAGTATTCACCGGCTGGTGTTTTACAAAAATACTGAGTTTTTTATGCCTATAGTAGCGCATATCACTGCCCTCATCAGTGCATACCGCATAGATACATCCAAGTATTGTACCATTATGTACCTGTTAATCTGTCAAGGGGCTACATACTGTCAAAGTCCAAACAATAGTTTTCACCGGCTAGTGTTTTTCAAAAATACTGATTTTTTTCTGCGTATAGTTGCACATATTACTGACCTCATCAGTGCATATCGCATAGGTACATCCAAGTATTGTACCATTTTGTACCTGTTAATCTGTCAAGGGACTACATACTGTCAAAGTCAAACAAAAGTATTCACCGGCTGGTGTTTTAAAAAACTACAGAGTTTTTTCTGCATATAGTTACGCATATTTCTGCCCTCATCAGTGCATACCGCATACATACATCCAAGTAGTTTAACATTTTGTACCTGTTAATCTGTCAAGGTACTACATACTGTGAAAGGACAGCTATAAGTAATCACCTGCTGCTGTTCTAGACAAATACTGTTTAAAGAGTAGTGTAGCATCTTGTAATACCCTGATATACGCACTAAGGATGTAAGGCAGAGAAGTGCCAGGACATGCACAGAGGAGTGGCAGAGGCCAAAATACTTCAGGCAGAGTTGGCAGCAGACTAGGGGCGAGTGGCAGCAGAAGTCGCAGCGAGAGGCCTGAGCTCCCGTTATCAGCCAGGGGTCGTGTCTTGACCAGCAACCCATCAGCCGTCGTCGATTGGTTAACACGCTCATCCACATCATCATAAGTGACATCTGACACCCCCAGTCAACAGTCGGTGGGTTCCTCAGACACAACCTTCAGTTGGCATCGCCCGGGAGCAGTCCCTGTCCTCCCATTGCCTTTGTCCTATGCTGTTCCCTCTTCTAGAGAAGTATCTTATGCTGTTGGTTCAGCTCCACTATTTACTGCGGACGATCTAATAGAGGACAGTCAGCAGCTACTGCCCAGCCAAGAAGGGGAGGAGACATGCTCCGCTAGGCGGCCAAGTAGTGATGTGGAGAGTGACGCAGGAGGCGGCGTTGCAAGGGTTCAGGGTCCTGAAGCAGACACTGATGGGGAACCTGAGGAGGATATCAGTGACATGCACACACCTGTTGATGATGATGAAGCCGATCGCAATTGGGAGCCGGGTGCAGAAGGGGCTTCATCATCATCAGAAGAGAGTTGCAGGTTGCCCTTTAGGCAGCAAGGCGGTAGCACGGTTGGCAGTCAACGTGGTGGCAGGAGTGGAAATTCAGGAGCCAAACGTGCCCGGGGGAGACCAACTGCTTTGCGGCAGCCTTCCTTTACGAGAGGTAGTGGAACAGGGGTTCCTGGAGACGGCACCAGTAGCAGTCAATTAGTGCATACTGTAGGTGGGAAAATCAGCTACTCGGCGGTGTGGAAGTTTTTCATCAGGCATCCGGAGGAGGTTCACGTAGCCACATGCAAGATCTGTCGGCAGAAGGTAAAGCGTGGCCAGGGTCCCAATGTCGGCACCACGGCCCTGCGTCAACACATGCTTCGCCACCATAAAGTGGCCTGGGAGAACCGTGGATCCGATGTAGTGGTCCAGCCTGCTGCATCACCCAGTGGCCATCCACTCCCCCCTTCATCCAGCCAAGGCTCCACCACCTCAGCAGAAGGGAGCTGTGTGTCAAACCCTCCTTCTATCACTCCAGATGCTCCTGCTTCTCCCGCTTTTAGTCAGCCATTCCGCCAACAATCCATCGGCGAAGCCATGTCCAAGAGACAACAGTATGCGCCCACTCATCCAACGGCGCAGAAGTTGAATGTGCTCCTGTCCAAGCTGCTGGTGCTGCAGTCCCTCCCTTTTCAAGTGGTGGGCTCTGCACCTTTCAGAGAATTGATGGCTTGTGCCAAGCCGAGGTGGAGAGTCCCAAGCCGTCATTTCTTTGCGAAGAAGGCAGTACCAGCCCTGCATAAGTTTGTGCAAGAGAAGGTGGCCCAGTTCTTGAGCCTGTCGGTGTGTTCAAAAGTGCATGGCAGCGCCGACATATGAAGCTGTAACTACGGGCAGGGGCAATACTTGTCTTTTATGGCCCACTGGGTAAATGTGGTTCCTGCACAGCCACAACAGCAACTTGGACAGGTCACACCGCTTCCTCCTCCACGCTCTCGCTCCCAGGCAGTTGGTCCTGTTACAGTGTGCGACGCCGCCTCCTCATCCTCCACCGTGTCCTCGGCCTCCACTGCATGTCCAAATCTCAGTGTTCCTTCATCGTACCATGTGTGTAGGGCACAGCGGTGTCAAGCTGTTCTTCACATGGTTCGCCTTGGCGAACGGAGTCACACAGGGGAGGAACTGCTAATACGTAAAAAAAATCCGAGTATGGCTTACTCCACAAAATCTGGAAATGGGAACCATGGTGACAGACAACGGGAAGAACATTGTGTCTGCGCTGCGACAAGGAAGTGTGACACATGCGCCCTGCATGGCACACGTGTTGAATCTGGTTGTCAAGCACTTCCTCAAGTCTTCACCCCATTTGCAAAACATCCTTAAAATGGCAAGGAAACTGTGCATGCACTTCAGCCACTGGTACACCGCCAAGCACACTTTCCTTGAGCTGCAGCGTCAGAACGGTATCCCACAACATAGTCTTATTTGTGACGTTGCCACACGTTGGAATTCCACCCTCCATATGTTGGACCGACTATACAAACAAAGAAAAGCCATCACCGATTTCTTGATGATCCAAGCAGATAGGACTACTCCCCTGTGTAACTTCAATGTGAACTAGTGGCAGCTCATACGTGACACCTGCCGTTTGCTGAGGCCCTTTGAGGAAGCCACATTATTTGTCAGTCGCCTGGATTAAGCCATGAACGACGTAATTCCACTCCTACATTTCCTACAACAAATGATTGAAACGATGGCAGGTCATGGCAATGGAGACTTTGCGCCTACATCTCAATACTACATGAGCCCTGTGGGGGCTGAACTGGAGTATGAGGGGCAGAGCGGACCACAGTTTAGGTTGGATGAGATGGCCGGTGTTTCTAGTCATCGGACAGGAGAGGAGGAGAAGGAGCAGCCAGAGGAGCTGGAGGGTTATGAAGAAGGCGAGACAGAGTACCCAGACACACCGTGGCAGTATGCAGTGGAGATGGAGGCAGGTAGTCCCTCCGAGTCACTGGCGCAAATGGCACGATGCATGCTCAGTTGCTTGCGCAGTGACCCCCGAATTGTTAAAATTGGTCAGCGGGATGACTTCTGGATCTCCACCTTATTAGATCCTCGCTACCGTTCCAGAATGGGGGGCTTTTTTACACCCACTGAGAGGGAGGACAAACTGACCTACTACAGAGAGATCCTACATAGTCAGTTGGACCACATCATCGGCCACATGGTCCATCCATTCGCAGATCTGACTCGAGGGGCTCTCTGCGCTCACCTTCCACTGCCATGGCTGCTGGGGAGGGGAGGGGTGGGAGGAGCAGTACCAGCTCAATCAGCAGCAGTCTGAGTCTACAGTCGCTGATGAGTAGCTTTCTTCACCCGCATAGTGAAGCTACTCATCAGCAGCAGGTAGACATGGAGCAGGACCTGAACCAGCAGGTGGTGGCATACCTTGACATGGCCATGCCAACAACCATTGAAGATTCGCTGGACTTCTGGGCAACCAAACTTGATTTATGGCCGCAACTAC
This sequence comes from Hyla sarda, assembly GCF_029499605.1. Taxonomy (NCBI): domain Eukaryota; kingdom Metazoa; phylum Chordata; class Amphibia; order Anura; family Hylidae; genus Hyla; species Hyla sarda. The sequence goes on from NC_079189.1 coordinate 399,574,343, forward strand.
CAGAGTTTGCCCTGGAAAAGCTGTCCTGCCCGGCCAGTAGTGTGCCATCAGAGCGGGTGTTTAGTGCGGCCGGGGCCAGAGTCACCCCAAGGCGAACTCGTCTGTCCACTAAAAATGTGAAGAGACTGACGTTTGTCAAGATGAATCAGAGATGGATCATCCAGGATTTCCAGCCACCAATGCCAGATGCTATGAGTAGATTGACCATGCTGCTACACCAACACTTCCCAATTATAGTTATGAAACCCTTTTGGGTTATCAAATAGGATTATAAAACCCTCTTTGGTGCTGTGAATGCCTGCTCCTGACTCATCCTGTGTCTCTCAGGAACTACTTGCCTCACAGATGCTTCGGGCCTTGGCCCTTTAATTTTTTGATGTTTAGCAGTAGCTAAATACATGCTTAATGCAAATTTCAACATTGATCTTTATATGTAAGTGGTTATAAAACCCTCTTGGGTACTGCGAATGCATGCTCCTGACTCATCCTGTGTCTTTCAGGAACTAATGGCCTCACAGATGCTTCGGGCCTTGGCCCTTTCATTTTTGGATGTTTAGCAGTAGCTAAATACATGCTTAATGCAAATTTCAACATTGATCTTTACATGTAAGGGGTTATGAAACCCTCTTGGGTACTGAGTATGCCTGCTCCTGACTCATCCTGTGTCTTTCAGGAATTTAGCAGTAGCTAATACATGCTTAATGCTAATTTCAACAATGATATTAAAATTCTTGGCGCTCTGCCAGGGCCATCGCCTACTCCACAGGGGCCGATCAGAGCACCTCACTGAACCATCCATCGGTAGTAGAGACAGGCGGTGTTTACAAAGGCCAGAGACTTAATCAACACGAGCTTCTTCTTTCATGGCAAATAATTGCAATCCCCGATCCCTATCACGAATGGGGTTGAGTGGGTTAGCTGCACTTTAGACACAGGCTGGTCCGTTCAGTGTAGCGCGTGTGCAGCCCCGGACATCTGAGGGCATCACACACCTGTTATTGCTCGATCTCGCGATTGATCGTGCTATGTAAGGGGTTATGAATGCCTCTTGAGTACTGCTGATGCCTACTCCTGACTGCTCCTGTGTCTTTTAGGAACTACTTGCCTTCATGATGCTTCTGGGATTGGGCCTTTAATTTTACGATTTGTGAAATAGATACATACATGCTTAATTAAAATTTCAACATTTATGGTGCAATGTATGGGGTTATTAAATCCTCGGGTACTGTTTTTTTCAAAGTTTATGATAATTTTCTCAGTAAACTTGAATTTTCCAGAATAATAACCCTTACACCATTGAACTCTTGTGTGTGATTTTTTTATTAAAATTGTCAAAAATAATACGGAGATGGATGAAGTCTGCTTCTTTATTTCAGAAAACATTACTTTAGAGAAGAATGTCTTAAACAAAGGTACAAAAAAAAAGGGCTGGTCAGGGCAATGGAGACTTTGTGCCTACATCTCACGGCCACATGAGCCCTGTGGGGGCTTGTTGGATTTGGTCCTTTGTACCTACACGCTGGGGTTTGGGGCACTCAAAGTTTGATTTAAATTTCAAATTAACAAATCAGACATTTCAATTGTCTCCTCATGCATCAGCCAACTCCAGGCTGTCATTCAGGCAATATATGGTTTACTGATGCCGCTGTGGGGCCTGGGTCTGGGAATTTCTAATTTTCGCATAGGTAGCACCCGCTATCCAAAATCTTTTTCAAAAATTTCTAAAATTGTGGTGTTTTTTTGGGGGGGGGGGATTGTGAAGCCCTGCTGTGTACTTGTGCATCAGCCAACTCCAGGCTGTGTCATTCAGGCAATATATGGTTTACTGATGCCGCTGTGGGGCCTGGGTCTGGGAATTTCAAATTTTCTCATAGGTAGCACCCGCTATCCAAAATCTTTTTAAAACATTTCTAAAATTGTTTTTTTTTTTTTTTGGGGGGGGGGGGGGGGGGGCTGGGGATTGTGAAGCCCTGCTGTGCATCAGCCAACTACATGCTGTGTCATTCAGGCAATATATGGTTTACTGATGGTGCTGCTGGTCCTTCGGTTTAAATGTCTTAATTCATCTTTTAATCTTAGGGATTGTGAAGGCATAGTGCCTACTCATGCTGCTGGCAACTCCTGGCTGTGCCATTCATCCACTATATGGTCTCCTCATGCTGCCAACACCTCCACGCTGTGCCATTCAGCCACTATATGGTCTTCTTATGCTGCCAACACCTCCACGCTGTGTCATTCAGCCACTATATGGTGTCTTCATGCTTCAGCCTCATCCAAGCTGTGTCATTCAGCCACTATAGGGTGTCCTCATGCTGCCAACATCTCCACACTGTGCCATTAAGCCATTATATGGTGTCCTCATGCTGCCAACACCTCCACGCTGTGCCATTCAGCCACTATATGGTCTCCTCATGCTGCCAACACCTCCACACTGTGTCATTCAGCCACTATATGGTGTCCTCATGCTTCAGCCTCATCCAAGCTGTGTCATTCAGCCACTATATGGTGTCCTCATGCTGCCAACACCTCCACGCTGTGCCATTCAGTCACTATATGGTCTCCTGACACTGATGCCACCACCAGGCTCTGTCATTGTGCTGCTGTGCGGCAGTGATTCTAAAAGCGATGCCGGTAATCTGCATGTTATTCTGAATAACAGTATTATTTCACTACCCCAGCACATACGGTATGCGTTTTAGAACATAGCAAAGTGTTCTATACCCCTATAGAGGCTGTATGTAGGCTAGAAATAGCCTTTTTTTTTACTATAGATTCGCTGCAAAAAATTTCAGAAAATTCGTCGAATCAAATTTTTCAAAAATTCGCTCATCTCTAGTGGTTTAGTGGTGATAGATTCTGGGAACAGATCTGTTGTCATGGAAACCTAGGGTGAAGAGTTTTTTTTTTTTTTTGGTCACATCACATCGCACTAAGAAAATGGAATAAAAAGAGTTCATAAAGTTTAATTAATGACAACGGAGCCAATACAACCTAAAGATTATGGCACAAAAGTGAACCCCCATTTATTTATTTCTTAAAGTAGAAAAACATTCTTTCTTGCACAACATTTTGTGGTAAAATGAAAGTCATTTCATAAAAATTAGTCCCCCCTAATAAAAAGCATTTACATGACTCTGTAGATGGAAAGCTTAAAGCAGGAACTCCGGACAGCTTAGAGTTTAGGCCACCAGTACACTATACAGCTCTGTGCTGGGCAGATAAGTGTGCTGGGTGCGCTGTGACCAACACATTAATCATGCTTACACCCGACCAAGTGTATTGGGATAGCCTACTGTGGTAGCCCTTGGGGGGTGTATGGTAGTGGTGGTATGGTATAGGTATAGAACGGGTTAATGTTAACCCTAGAGTTAGTGACACCAGGCTGAGGGCTGGTATGCTGAATCAATGTTCCGGCCTATCGCCGCCCTTCCCAGTAACGTTAGGTGCATAAAATAATTAAGGTCCACAAAGAGATTGAACTTGAACTTGAATAACTTTTTATTGAAGTGCTTGCAATATCCACGGCACAGTAACAGTCTCATACAAACAGTCCTTAGGTTGCTTAGTGACTGGCAGTTGTAACTGACCTTGAGCTAGATATACAGTCTCTGAATTTAGGGAGAGATTTGCAGATCTGTCCGGATTTAGGGGAATTATTAGGTCCGGTGATGCTGCAGAGTGTCTGGGAATTGATACACTCTATAATTACATTGTTCAGCCGTCGTCACAAGGCTCAGGCCTAACTCACTGTGATAATTGCTGCGCAGGTCTTGCTTGCTTGCTTGCTTGCCCAGGAACAAGAGAGCTGTTGCTAGCTTAGCAACTCAGGAACAAGAGAGTTGTTGCTAGCTTAGCAACCCAGGAACAAAAGAGCTGTTGCTAGCTTAGCAACCCAGGAACAAGAGAGAGAAAAGATGGCCGCCGCTCCCTTATATGGGCAGGGGGGCGTCTGATTGGTCCGAACATCTGCCATTCACAATTTCATGGTGTAATGGGATTGCTTACGTCACAGGGCCTCCAAAGGTCCTTAAGCTTAATACCATAGAGTTCACCTAGTCACATGACCCGCAGGTCCTGCAACGCTATGACACAGGTAATTAACCATTTATTTACAGATATATCACTATATTTACATTGACCTTATATAGACCACTGGTCTTTTAGTAGAGATAGAGGTGACAAGGGATTAAAGGGGTATTCCAGGCAAAAACTTTTTTTATACATATCAACTGACTCCGGAAAGATAAACAGATTTGTAAATTACTTCTATTAAAAAATCTTAATCCTTCCAATAGTTATTAGCTTCTGAAGTTTTCTGTCTAACTGCTCATTGATGTTGTCACGTCCCGGGAGCTGTGCATGATGGGAAAAAATATCCCCATAGGAACTGCACAGCTCCCGGGACGTGAGTCATCAGAGAGCAGTTAGACAGAAAACAACAACTCAACTTCAGAAGCTAATAACTATTGGAAGGATTAAGATTTTTTAATCGAAGTAATTTACAAATCTGTTTAACTTTCCGGAGTCAGTTGATATATAAAAAAAGTTTTGGCCTGGAATACCCCTTTAACCCCTTAAGGACCATTTTATACCTTAGGACCGGAGCGTTTTTTGAACATCTGACCACTGTCACTTTAAACATTAATAACTCTGGGATGCTTTTACCTATCATTCTGATTCCGAGATTGTTTTTTCATGACATATTCTAATTTATGTTATTGGTAAAATTTTGTCGATACTTGCATCATTTCTCAGTGAAAAATTCCAAAATTTGATGAAAAAATAGAAAATTTAGCATTTTTCTAACTTTGAAGCTCTCTGCTTGTAAGGAAAATGGATATACCAAATAAAAAAAAATTATTCACATATACAATATGTCTACTTCATGATTGCATCATAAAATTTACGTGTTTTTACTTTTGGAAGACACCAGAGGGCTTCAAAGTTCAGCAGCAATTTTCCAATTTGTCACAAAATTTTCAAACTCACTATTTTTCAGGGACCAGTTCAGGTTTGAAGTGGATTTGAAGGATCTTCATATTAGAAATACCCCATAAATGACCCCATTATAAAAACTGCACCCCCCAAAGTATTCAAAATGACATTCAGTCAGCGTTTTAACCCTTTAGGTGTTTCACAGGAATAGCAGCAAAGTGAAGGAGAAAATTCACAATCTTAATTTTTTACACTGTAGACCCAATTTTTTTATTTTTACAAGGAGAAAATTTATACTTATGTTTGTAGCCCAATTTCTCTCGAGTAAGCACATACCTCATATGCCTATGTAAAGTGTTCGGCGGGCGCAGTAGAGGGCTCAGAAGCGAAGGAGCGACAAGGGGATTTTGGAGAGTACGTTTTTCTGAAATGATTTTTGGGGGGCATGTTGCATTTAGGAAGCCCCTATGGAACCAGAACAGCACAAAATCCCCACATGGCATACCATTTTGGAAACTAGACCCCTTGGGGAACGTAACAAGGGGTAAAGTGAACCACAGGTGTTTCACGATTTTGCATATGTAAAAAAAATATATATATTTTTCACTAAAATGTGTGTTTCCCTTCAAATTTCACATTTTTGCAAGGGTTAATAGCAGAAAATACCCTCCAAAATTTGTAACCCCATCTCTTCTGAGTATGGAGGTACCCCATAAGTTGACCTGAAGTGCACTACGGGCGAACTACAATGCTCAGAAGAGAAGGAGTCATATTTGGCTTTTTGAGAGCAAATTTTGGTGGGGGGGCATGTCGCATTTAGGAAGCCCCTATGGTGCCAGAACAGCAAAAAAAACACATGGCATACCATTTTGGAAACTAGACCCCTTGAGGAACATAACAAGGAATAAAGTGAGCCTTAATACTCCACAGGGGTTTCACAACTTTTGCATATGTAAAAAAAAAAAAATTCACAAAAATGTGTGTTTCCCCCCAAATTTCACATTTTTGCAAGGGTTAATAGCAGAAAAGACCCCCCATAATTTGTAACCCCATCTCTTCTGAGTATGAAGGTACCCCATAAGTAGACCTGAAGTGCACTACAGGCGAACTACAATGCTCAGAAGAGAAGGAGTCATATTTGGAGAGAAAATTTTGCTCGGGGGGCATGTCGCATTTAGGAAGCCCCTATGGTGCCAGGACAGCAAAATAACCCCCACATGGCATACCATTTTGGAAACTAGACCCCTTGAGGAACGTAACAAGGGGTGCAGTGAGCATTTACTGGTGTCTGTCAGATCTTTGGAACAGTGGGCTGTACAACATTTTTTATTTGCACAGCCCACTGTTCCAAAGATCTGTCAGACACCAGTGGGGTGTAAATTATCACTGCACCCCTCATTACATTCCGTGAGGGGTGTAGTTTCCAAAATGGGGTCACATGTGTTTTTTTTTTTTTTGCGTTTGTCAAAACCGCTGTAACAATCAGCCACTCTTGTGCAAATCACCTCAAATGTACATGGTGCACTCTCCCTTATGGGCCTTGTTGTGCACCCCCAGAGCACTTTGCGCCGACATATGGGGTATCTCCGTAGTCGGGAGAAGTTGCATTACAAATTTTGGGGGGCTTTTTTCTCTTTTACCTCTTGTCAAAATGAACAGTATAGGGCAACACCAGCGTGTTAGTGTAAAAAAAAAATTTTTTTACACTAACATGCTGTTGTAGACCCCAACTTCACCTTTTCATAAGAGGTTAAAGGAGAAAAAGCCCCCCAAAATTTGTAACACAATTTCTCCCGAGTACGGCGATACCCCATATGTGACCCTAAACTGTTGCCTTGAAATACGACAGGGCTCCAAAGTGAGAGCGCCATGTGCATTTGAGGCCTGAATTAGGGATTTGCATAGGGGTGGACATAGGTGTATTCTACGCCAGTGATTCCCAAACAGGGTGCCTCCAGCTGTTGCAAAACTTCCAGCATGCTTGGACAGTCAACGGCTGTCCGGCAATACTGGGAGTAGTTGTTTTGCAACAGCTGGATGCTCCATTTTGAAAACAGTGGAGTACCAGACGTTTTTCATTTTTATTGGGGAGGGGGGCTGTGTAGGGGTATGTGTATATGTAGTGTTTTTTACTTTTTATTTTATTTTGTGTTAGTGTAGTGTAGTGTTTTTAGGTTACAGTCACACAGGCAGGGGATTACAGCGAGTTTCCCGCTGCGAGTTTGAGCTGTCGCGCAAAATTTGCTGCATCGCAAACTTGCAGCCTGATACTCACTGTAAGCCCCCTGCCCATGTGAATGTACCCTGTACATTCACAGGGGGGGGACCTGCAGCTGTTGCAAAACTACAACTCCCAGCATGCACAATCTATCAGTGCATGCTGGTAGTTATAGTTTTGCAACAGCTGGAGGCACACGGGTTGGGAAACACCGAGTTAGGAAACAGACAATGTTTCCCAACCAGTGTGCCTCCAGTTGTTGCAAAACCACAACTCCCAAACATTCTCAGGCATGCTGGAAGTAGTAGTTCGGCAACATCTTTAGAGCCAGATGTTGCCGAACTACAACTCCCAGCATGCTTGGAGTTGTAGTTTTGCAACATCTGGAGGACTACAGTTTGCAGACCACTAATACAGTGGTTCCCAATCTGTGCCCTTCCAGATGTTGCAAAACTACAACTCCCAGTATGCCAAAACTGTCCAGGCATTATGGGAGTTGTAGTTCTGCAACATCTGAAGGCCCAGATGTTACAGAACTACAACTCCCAGCATGCCTGGACAGTAAGGGCATGCTGAGGATGTGTAGTTTTGCAACATCTGGAAGGGCACAGTGGTCTCCAAACTGTGGACCTCCAGATGTTGCAAAACTGCAACTCCCAGCATGCCCAGACACCAAGGGCTGGCTGAGCATGCTGGGAGTTGTAATATACAGGGTCCCATTACAGCAATGCATGTCGCTTTACGGCGATGTGCATTGCTGTAAAGGGCCCGACCGCAGCTGAAGATCCACTCACCTGTCGCCGCCGCCGTCGTCTTCATCGCCGAGATCCGGGTCTTCAGGGATGAGGTAGGTACCGGGCCGGTCCCCCGGCGCATCCTCCGGTCTTCCTCCCGTCCTCTCCGGACTTTCAGGGGCCGGGCAGGGCGGGAGGAAGTAACCGACCCCCCCCCCCCCCCGCCGCGATTGGTCGGTTAACTAACCGACGGATCGCAGGGAATAGGAGGTGGCAGGCTTGTCACCTCGCTCCTATACTTTAGCATGGTCCTGGGATCATGCAAAATTACCGGGCGATCGGGTCCCAGAGACCCGATCAGCCAGGTATCGCCGCAGATCGCAAGGGCGATTTCACTTGCGATTCGCGGTGATCACCGACATGGGGGGCCTACATGGCCCCCCTCGGCGTTTGCCCTGGATGCCTGCTGAAGGATTTCAGCAAGCATCCGCTTCCGATCTCTGCCCGGCGAGCGGCAGAGACCGGAAATACAACAGGACATTCTCTAACGTCATTGTGCATTAAAGCCCAGGTAGCGGGGACATTAGAGAACGTCCTATGTCCTTAAGAGGTTAAATGAGTGACAGGGATCCCTACGTCCTAGGAACTCTGGCTATGGGGACCCAAACATACATAGGTACCGTATATGATGCGGTACCAGGACACCACAGTACAGTGAAAGTCTGTGTGCTGCAGTTGATCCAAAGGTTGTGGCATTAGCATTAACCAATATGTATCAAGAGGTGCGACTGCAATCATGGTGCCTGACTATGGTGTAAAACACCAAAAGTTACAGGCCATGATACATCACCCCCCATATCTACTGATAGTTTGTTCAATGGGTGCTGTGTAGAGAAAAGAGAGGAGAGGACCCAGGACTGATTCCGGAGGTACTCTAACAGCAAGGGAAAGAGAAGAAGCATTGACAGAAAATGAAACACAGAATGAGTAGTCAGAGAGATGGAAAGAAAACCAGGAGAGAGCAAAGTCCTTAAAGGAAATCTGTCACCAGGGACACCTGTACTAACCAGATAGTGCAGGGGACACTGATGACAATGGTACTCACCTTGTCCCATTTTGTGGAGGGGATCTCTGGTAATCTTGTCCGTTAGTCCAGCTTCGGTCTCCAGCTTGGGGCACGGGTGGTGCTTAGTGACATCACTGCTACTGTTCTCCAGTGGCGGGACCCAGCAGGGAGCAGCAGCGATGACATCACTTAGCTCTGCCCATGCCCCAAGTTGCTACTGCTCTCTGCTGGGTCTCGCAGCAGCGGTGACAACACTAAGCTGTGCCCGTGCCCCAAGCTGGGTGCCCGGAGCTGGACTAATGTACAAGATTACCGGAGATCCCTGCCATGAAATAGGGCAAGGTGAGTACTGTTGTCATCAATGTCACCTGCACTATCTGTCGGTACAAACAGGTTAGTACAGGTAACACTGGTGACAGATTTCCTTTAAGACCAATGGAGCTAAGACTACTGAGGAGGAGTTAGCGATCCACAGCAATTACTACTCAGTAGTCTCAATTATGGGCAAAACCAGCATCATTAGAGGGGAGTGGGTTGGTTTCTGATCTCACAGGGCTGACTACGAGCTGATGAGCAGGAGGAGCTTCGGACAGCTGAGAAGAGCTTGCACACTTTCAAATATGCAGCGGAAAACCCGCAAAAAAATCTGCTCGTGTGAACGTACCCTAAGGTTGGGTTTACACTACAGCCAGAAAAATTTCAGCGGGAGATTGTGAGTGGAGCCTGTGCCAATTAAATCAGTTGGTGCTAGGACCGTGTAGACATTGCCATCCCAACAGATGGTAATGTCTGTGGAGCATATTCCGCCAGAGCTTTCTGAAGGGTGAATGGGTGAATGGAAAACCTATTCAAACGCATTTTACCCTCAGGCAGCGGAATTTCCAACTGAAATTCAAAAGCGGTATTCCGGTCGGAAATTCTGTAGTGTGAACCTGGCCCAAGGGTTAATTCTCTTGATGCTGCAGATGCATGATCATCCAGAGAGCTGAGAAAAGATGAGCTGACAACCCTCCCACATATCTAATCCAATGACTCACTGGTATCCAACAACCTCCCTTCCCTCCCCAATAGTGAGCGGCATTCCCCCCTACCACCATCGCTTTAATGTATGTGCAATATATCACTTCTGTCTGTGCACATAGCGTCATACAGAGATGTTACACGCACAGGATGGCAGTGACAGGACGGAGCCTGTTCCATCCTGTTAGGGTCACAGCGGAACCTGATCTTCAGGATTTTTGCTGTGGTTGTGCAATTGATCAATTTTGCATTGTCATAGATCTACTTATCCCCACTCAATGGGCCAATCCTCTGCTTTTCTAAGTAGTGTTGAGCGCGAATATTCGAAATGCAAATTTTTACTGCAAATATCGGCACTTTGCGATTTCGCAAATATTTAGAAGATAGTGATATATATATATTCGTAAGGGCAAATATTATTTTATTTTATGTGAATTTATGCGAATATTTGCGAATATCGACACTTCCAGACTGGACTCTGATCCCTCCCTTCTTTTAGGTGAAAGATATAATTGGGCTTGAGCACTGTGCGAATTTAATTATGAATTTTCGCATGAAAAAAAAGAGAGAACAAGCATTCGCTAATATACAAATTTTGGCAACATAGGACGAATATTCGTCCATATATTTGTGAAATATCGCAAATTCGAATACGGCCCCGGCTGTTCATCGCTATTTCTAAGCACATCTGTGGAAATAAGTTGCATGCTACAATTCGCAGCCTATGCATGCGAACGGGTCCACCACAACCCTGTTCACATATTGCTGAAAATTTCTGTGATTAGTTTTTGGTTTAGAAATCTAGAAATTTCCCATTACATGTGAAAGGGCTAAGAAAACCACCATTAACATGCATAGAATGTGGATTATAGGCTAAAAGTCTAGCTGAAATCCAGTTGAATATGACACATGTGAATAGGACCTTAGAGAGTGAGTATACCTTGTTCTGGATAAAATAATTCTGCATTCACAATAACTACAACTAGATGACAGAAATACAAACTTTTTCAATTGCATCTTTCTACTTTTTTGCCTATATAGTGCAACAAAGGTTATTAGAGAATAATATAGAGGGTCTTGTGCATGCCTTGTGCTTACCTATTTATCAAATCAATTTTTATTATTTTATAACATAGATAACAAAATATCCATAACAAAGGGAATAAGGTTCAGTTCGGTTGTGTCCAACGTACAATATGGATCTCTGTATATTACTTGACATAGAACAAGAAAGACATGAGTCAGTAGAGTCCATTGATAGACCCCATCCACTTAACTATAACATGGTAACCAAAGGGCGAGTCACATATGACATCTCAAGGAAAGAACCGTGTGGCCTCACTTGAGGAGCATATAAAGAAAACAAATGTCATATTAAGATATGTAAGCCATATACCAGCTCTACAAGATAGGGCCATCTGGGCGTTGCACAAGAGTAGGGATGGAGAGAAGTGGGAGGAGTGGCAGGGGAGGAGGGGGGGGGGGGGAGAGGGGGAAAATAGAGAAGATGGGAAGATCAAGAAGGGAAGTCAATGGGGAGTCAGGTGTGTTCGTGGTAGACAAGCTATAAAATGATATGTATCAATCTACCTGCCCCCTGAGGGCGTGAAGGGTGGATGGGTAGTATGTAGGTGTTTGTATGATATCCAGGGACCCCATACAATTTCAAATCTGTTGTGTGTATTAGACACCCAGCTGGACATCTCCTCAAATCGACATATCTGGTTCAATTTCTCTAGCCACAGTGTTTTCGTTAGGGGTGAAGTTTGACGCCACAGTAGGGGGATAAGCGTCTTTGCGGCAGTTAGCATATGTGTTGGAAGAGATTTGGCAGAAGGCCAAAAGGAGGATGAAGGTAGGGCAAGGGCAATAACTGCCATAGAGAGTGAGATGAGGCCGCCACATACCAAGTTAATGAATTGTTCCACCTCCTTCCAGAAAGGTTGTATCATGGGGCAACCCCACCAAATGTGTGTATATGTACCCACACCGCTCCCGCATCTCCAGCAAGAATTAGAGCGTGATAATTCCAATCTGTATAGTGCCTCAGGGGTTCTATACCATCTAGAAAAAAGTTTGAAGTGGTTTTCCTGTAATTTAGTGCATCGAGAGAAACCATGTGAGAGACGGAGTATGAATTTGCACTGATTTTCTGAAAGTATGATGTTTAATTCCATCTCCCAAGAATGTAGGTACAGAGGGTCACTAGAAAGTCTGTCCTGCGAAAGGGATTTCTTGAAAGTGGCTAACCTTAGTTTAGCTCTATTACTGTCAATGTAAATATCATCTAACCAAGTAGTAGAATTGGCTATGGAGAACTTCCCAGGAAAGCCATACAAATTTGCCTTGCAGAGTAGCTATGCAGCACAGCAGAAGGGTGAGACCCCACCAGAGACTGGAGTAATTCTAAGCTGGGTGGTGTATTGTTGAGTAAGAAATCCTCAAGTGTCACTGAAGTAAGCAAGGGCCAGAGAGGATTACCCGGTAGCACTAACACATCCATCACCTGTGGTATAAGAGCAGCAGGTGCCATGGGAGGTATCAGATGAGACCTCCCTCTCTTTGCGTAAAAGGCATATTTAACAAGCGGGGTACCTTTTAATAAAGGATTACGTAGAGTAGACAACTCCATTTTACGGGTTACCCACAGCAGGCTCATTTTGTTCTCCCCTATTTGTTCGGTTTCTAAGTCAGGACCGTGCAGGATTCACGTACCAGTAACTATTTCAACCCATCGCTTTAAGTGCATGGCTCTGTAGTGTAATTCAGCATCGGGCAGTCCCAGACCTCCCATGTCTCGTCCACGGGTCAAGAGAGAATGCGCCATCCTAGGTCTGGCATTCCTCCACAAGAAATTGGAGAGCAGGCGCTTTAATTGTTGAAAGAAATGTTTAGGGAGGTGTATAGGGAGAAGGGTAAGTGTATATAGGTAAATGGGGAACACATATGTTTGGAGGAGATTTTTACGTCCCATCCATGAGATGAGCGGAATGTCATATGATTTAAGTAAATCAGTGATTTTACGCAGAAGGGGGACAAAATTAACATCAAACAATAGGGATAAAGAGCTAGTCAATTGTATACCCAAATATTTCATGGAAGTTTTAGGCCAAATGAAGTGTGCCAATGACTTCAAACCTGTAACTATATTTGTGGGAACTGAAATGTTCAAAATTTCAGATTTTGTGTAATTGACTTTAAAGTTTGAGACCTCACTATATGTCGCCAGGGCCCTAAGAACTCCAGGTTGCAATTTCGTCGGTTTAGTTAATAGGAGCAAGATATCATCCGCAAATGATGAGGCGAGATGCGTATGCCTGCCCACTGTTAGACCAGATATTTCTGCGTCCTAGCGAATGCTCTGCAAGAAGGTTTCAAACATCAATACAAACAGTGTAGGTGAGAGTGGGCAGCCCTGGCGCATTCCATTGCGTATCATGAAAGGTGGTGAGAGTGTGACATTTATTTTTATCCTAGCATAGGGTTCAGCGTATAGAGAGAATATGGCAGAGACCAGTTGGGAAGGAAAATTAAATTTAAGCAAAGCGCTCTCCATGAAATCCCACGCCACTCTATCAAAAGCCTTTTCGGCATCGGTACCTAGGAGTATTAGCGGTATACTATGCTTTTGTGCATGTTGGATCGCATGGAGAACCCTTATGACATTATGTCTCCCCTCCCTCCCCTTAACAAAGCCCGTCTGATCTGGATGTATTAGCTTTGGCAAGACCACACTTAGACGGTTAGCTAGGATCTTGGCCCAGATTTTGATTTTAAGGTTAAGTAGCGAGATTGGCCTGTAACTAGCACAAGAAGTAATATCCTTGCCTTCCTTCGGTAGAACCGTGACATGGGCCTCTAATGCCTGTTTCGGAAGGTGGCCACCCCCCAGCAGCGCATTACATGTAGCCGTTAGGAAAGGAGATAAGGTGTCTAGAAATTTCCTGTAATAGGAAATGGTGAACCCATCAGGGCCCGGGCTTTTACCGACAGGGAAAGAGTTGACAGTGTTTCTGACCTCTTGTTGTGTCACTGGCGCAGTTAATACGTCAATTTCTGCAGACTCAAGGGTAGGTAAGGTGAGTTTCTCTAAGTAGGAGGAGATTAAAGCTTTCCTGTCCGGTAAGGAGGATGTCATAGGTAGATTATAAAGGGAAGAATAGTAGTCGGTGAAGGATTTAGCAATGTCGTGCGTGGAGGTGAGAATTTCACCACCTTGCGTCTTAATTAGAGATGAGCGAACTTACAGTAAATTCGATGCGTAAGGAACTTCTCGGCTCGGCAGTTGATGACTTATCCTGCATAAATTAGTTCAGCTTTCAGGTGCTCCGGTGGGCTGGAAAAGGTGGATACAGTCCTAGGAAAGAGTCTCCTAGGACTGTATCCACCTTTTCCAGCCCACGGGAACACCTGAAAGCTGAACTAATTTATGCAGGCTAAGTCATCAACTGCCGAGCAGAGAAGTTCGTGACGAATCAAATTTACTGTAAGTTCGCTCATCTCTAGTCTTAATAGTGTGTATAAATTACCTTTCTCTTTGTTTTTTCAGTAATGCTGTCATAATCTTTCCTCCCTTTTCACCGTGGGCATAAATTCTATGTTTTAATTGAAGCAAGGATTTTGCACTCCTCACGTTGAGTAGATCTTTAAGTTGATCCCTAAAGGAATTCAGTTGGTCAAAGGCCGCTTGATTATGAAGTTTTTCCAGGTCGGCTATTTGGCCCAACAAACCATTTATTTTGCTCAGCTTGTCTTTTTTGACATTGCTACCTAATGTGATAAGGTGGCCCCTCATAACAGCCTTATGAGCTTCCCACACAACAGTAGATGCCATATCTGTGGTGGCATTCAGAGAAAAATATTCTTTTAAATGGGCACCCAAAAATGTGACATGAGCAGATAAATCCAAAAGGGTGTCATTCAGACGCCATGTTAAGTCTCTTTTAGGTGCCGTGGGAAGAACAATCTGTATGTCTACTGGAGCATGGTCTGATAGGGTAATAATGCCAATAGTGGCCTTCCTAAGAAAAGTTAGTAGGCTTGAGTGTATAAATACATAATCCAGTCTCTGGTGTGATCTGTGTGGAGCTGAAAAGAAGGTATAGTCTGTGTCAAACAGATGTAGTGCTCTCCAGATGTCAACCAGGCCAAGCTCTTGTAGTTTGCGCCTCAATTTACTAAGTGGTGCAAAGGAGTGTGATGAGCGCCGCCCAGAAGAGTCCCGGAGAGGTTCCAGAGTGATATTCAAATCTCCTCCCATCACAATGGGACCTTCTGCAAAAGTTCTAAGGCTTTCTAATGTGGAGAGCCATTGTACCTGGCCTTTGTTGGGTGTGTATAAGTTGGCGAAGGTATATGGCGCATTACCCAGTTTACCTTTAATGAATAGAGTCCTACCATCTCCTGAATCTAATCTGTCTGAGAAAGTGAAGGGTATATCTTTATGAAAAGCTAAAGACACTCCACTGGAAGCAGAGGAGGGCCCCGCACTATGAAACCATAAGTTGTATGGGTTGTTGGGCAGTTTAGGAATCCTACCTTCTTTGAAATGTGTTTCCTGTAGGAATATAATTGAGGCATTATCTTTCCTGAGCAAGGACAAAATGTGATTACGCTTGTTAGGGGAATGGAGGCCTTTTACATTATAAGTAACTATTTTCAGTGTGGCCATGATACTTTCTGTAGTAGGGGCCGGTGTGCATTTGACTTCCTGGTATTGGTGTGAAGATTGGGGAAAGGGTCAATGAGGGTGGGGAGGGAGAAAGAGAAACACCCAGTTATAACATGAGTTAGAGTGACTACTAACATGTTAAACAAACAAACAAGTGAATAAACTATACAAGACATTTCACAACACATTGTGAGCAAAGGACTTTAACTTATGCCAGGAATAAAATGAATAGAACACTTGGTTATTATACCAGCAAGTAGGTAAGAGGGTAGGAAAAAGAAAGGGGAGGGTTCAACATGGTAGAAAGTGAGACAATACAGAGAGTAGGAAAGTAGTGTGGGCAGTACAAGTTAGATTATATAGGAAAAGGAAGAAAACAACAAAGAGAGAAGAGTACCTAGAGGAGAGAGTACCTAGGAGAGAGAGACAGAACTCTCAAAGATGAGAACTGAACAGCGTACCATCTCAATGGAACAGCATATCTGTCAAACATACTGCTTGTGTAGCTTATCTGGCTGTCTGTTGGCAAAATTAGTTACAAGATACTAGGCATAACATAAGTGTTCAGGGGTCACTTTAAAAGCTGGCACAGTCATGTAGATCTACGACTTTCACAGTGCATGTAAGGACCCCATAGGAGGACATGACATAAATGAAGTGAATCAACTATAGGGTGAGTCACATACATAGGTGGAACAAGCCCCATATGGGTCTATCCGCCTAAACTCAACTTGGGCAAGGTGGTACAATTAACAATAGAATAATGTATTAAATAGTTACGTAGATAGATGTTCCCTGTCAGCGTTGTTTCAGAGCGTGGGACCTTGACGATTAGCGCATGTTCGTCCTCCAAGAAGTGGCGGGCAGGAGAGTATCAAAGCACCTCCCAGCCCGAAGGCGCTGACCTGTAGGGATGTAAGCAAAGAAGGGCTTGGGGGGAAATTTACACTGAGTCTAAGCCAATGCGTTTAGGGGTCATTTTGTTAGCCTTCTTCCTGCTCCTTTGGGGTTTCTGGGTTCCAGCCTCCTCCCACTGTGTCGGGGGTGGTATCGCCGGTAGGTCAATGAGATCGGTGACTGCCGACCAATCCGGTATGTCCATCTCTCCTTGTCCCAGTGCTACCAGTGCCGGAGTCAGGTCCTGCCGCATCCTGATCATGTATCTTTTACCTTCCACCATGAAAGATGTGCCAAAAGAGAACAGCCATCTATACTGGATGCTCTTGGAGCGTAAGTGCGCCGTCAAGGGGCGCAGCATTCCTCTCTTTGACAAGGTAATTCTAGCCAGGTCTTGGTACACCGCTAGTGATGCGCCTTCAAATGTGAGATTAGAGGTCAGTCTGGCTCTTCTCAGAATATCGTCTCTCACCGTGGATTTCAATAGACGACAAACTACATCCGAGGTGGGTCTTGAGCCTTAGGTTTGGCTTGCAACGAACTGTGAGCTCTTTCAATCCGAATCTCTAGAGGGTAGAAGTCCCCCAGTATGTTCATATATATGAGTTTGATGGTAGAATTGAGAGACTCTGGCAGTACATTCTCCGGCAGGCCTTTAATACGCAGGTTGTTCCATCTGCCGCGGTTTTCCTGATCCTCCAACCAGTCGACTACTTTGTTAAGATGAGTCTGACAAGAGGTTAGGGCTGTGGTCGCAGCTGCCGTGTATGCCACTAATTGTGACTGAGTACATTCTAGCTGCTCGACTCTGTTGCCAATCTGTCTAATGTCAGCTTTCAGTTCTTTTAGATCATTGGAGACCAGTTCTAGCGCCGTTCTAAGCAACTTGTCCATAAATGTGCGTGATAGTGGCGAGATTTAGGTGTCTGTGGTTTATCTTTTTTGGCAGCCATGTCTTGAGGTTTTCTGCTGTCAGGTGCGCTGGTTCTTTTCATATAGACATCTATTCCACCTTTTTTATGGTAAGGAGAATCTGTTCTAATTTTAGGAGGGCCAATCTTGACCATTCTGTAGATGTACCGGCACTGGAAATTTGTTTAACATAGAAGGGGGAAAGTTGGTGCTGGTAGAGGCATTTCAGACATCATACAGTCCCTTTTACGGTATATGTTAGTTCATTGTGTTGCGTACAAATTTCTAAACGGACAAGTTAAGGTATGTTGCTTCACCAGCTATTGGCTGCTGATACGCCAGGGGGTTAGATAAGGTGAATATAATGGAGAGTACATCTTTAAATGGAGCGTTGCAGTAGTATAGCCTCTGTAATATAGTGTTCACATAGAGACTGCAGTAACTTTGAGTGACCACTAGATGGCAGCAGAGGATTAGAGAAGCAAGTTCAGCATCCACATCATATTAACAGGGATAGGTAAAGAAACTTTTTCAGACCGTCATTCTCCCGATCAGTCTGTTTTTGTACATGAATTGGTATTGAAAGGAGCCTGCTATAGAACAACAACCTCTCTGGTGGGAATATTGAAGAAGACTGGGGTTGTGATTGTGTGCCTCCCTACACAGACCTCACACCGGCTCCCAGGCCCCAGATGGAGGTACAAGCTCAGGTAAGGGCCGTAATCATTGATATATAGGGAGGCGAGATCTCCTGGGCACAAGGAGGTCCCCGCAGGTCAGTGCTGGGTAGTTTGGGAGAGATGCAGAGTAAAAGTGTGGGTTCGTCAGCGCTCTCCAAAGTTCCCACTTTGCTGTGCCTTCCCGCTGTAAGTTGCTCCCTTTCGCAGGGGTGTAATGGCAGCAAGCCACACTAAGGTCAGGGCCACGCTGGCAGTAAAGATGGCAGGAAGGAGTGTGTCCTGCTCGCCGGCACCACACACCGCTGTTGTCTCCCACTTCCCACCACCTGCGCCAACTGTCAGAACACTCAAGCGGTCATGTGGCTGTGTCCCAGAGACCGGGTAACTAAATGCACTTGCCTTGTAATGGCGGCCGTCTCCGCACCACTGTGGAGGCCGCGCCGCATCCCAGCACCTCTTCCCCTCCGTCTATGAGGACGTGGATGGTGTCGGCTGATTCCTCTCAAGAAGGGGATCTCAGCAATATGTGAATGGGACCCTTGGAGGTGTCTCACCGGGGGAGATATCCAGTAGAAGCGGTAGGTGAAGTAGAGCAGCTCCCTCGCACGTCCGCTCAGTCCACATGCAGGCTCCGCCCCCGTGCTTACCTATTTAGCAATGTGGCAGGCGTGGGTTTTCAACTATATTGATTCCTATTTCCACACTGAAGGGATTTTATAATGCTGCCTACATTCCCCATAAAGTCTCTGGCCTTACAGAGAGAGTAGGTGATATTTCATCATTGTAGTTCACCAAAATAGGCTGCAATTCAGCCAGGTTAACTGGTTAAACTCATAAGTGGCTTGGTATCAGTTCACATTACATGCAGTTTAGATGCTTTCCTAGAGCAATATTGCCATGGGATGAAAGTGATCTGATATATATATATATATATATATATATATATATATATATATATAACATAGAGCAACAAGAAATGCTAGCAGAATGCTTGGATGTATAGGGAGAGGTATAAGCAGTAGAAAGGGAGAAGTGCTCATGCTGCTGTACAGAACACTGGTGAGACCTCACTTGGAGTATTGTGCACAGTACTGAAGCCCGTATCTCCAAAAGGATATAGATACTCTAGAGAGAGTTCAAAGAAGAGCTACTAAACTAGTAAATGGATTGAAGAATAAAACTTACCAGGACAGGTTAAAGGACCTTAACATGTATAGCTTGGAAGAAAGAAGAGACAGAGGTGATATGATAGAGACTTTTATATACCGTATTTATCGGGGTATACCACGCACCGGCCTATAACACGCACCCTCATTTTACCAAGGATATTTGGGTAAAAAAAGTTTTTTACCCAAATATCCATGGTAAAATTAGGGTGCATGTGTGCGCGTGTATACCCCGATACACCCCCAGGAAAGGCAGGGGGAGAGAGGCCGTTGCTGCCCGCTTCTCTCCCCCTGCCTTTCCTGGGGTCTAGAGCCCTGCTGCCAGCCCTTCTCTCCCGCTGGCTATCTGCGCCACTGCTCGTTCTCTCCCCCTGACTATCGGTGCCGGTGCCCCATTGCCGGCGCTGATAGCCAGGGGGAGAGAAGCGGCGCCGACAGCCAGGGGGAGAGAAGGGGCAGCGGCACCCATTGCCGGCGCCACTGCCCTGTTGCCTCCCCCCGTCCCCGGTGGCATAATTACCTGTTGCCGGGGTCGGGTACTCGCGCTGCTGCAGGCCTCTGGCGTGCGTCCCCTGCGTCGTTGCTATGCGCTGCACGGTGCATGACGTCAGTGCACAGCGCCGTGCATAGCAACGACGCAGGGGACGCATGCTGGAGGCCTGCAGCAGCGCGGACCCGAACCAGGTAATTATGCCACCGGGGATGGGGGGATGGGGGGAGGCAATGGGGCAGCGGCGCCGGCAATGGGTGCCTCTGTCCCTTCTCTCCCCCTGGCTGTCGACGCCGATAGCCAGGGGGAGAGAAGGGCCGGCAGCAGGGCTCTAGACCCCAGGAAAGGCAGGGGGAGAGAAGCGGGCAGCGACGGCCTCTCTCCCCCTGCCTTTCCTGGAGGTGTATCGGAGTGTAACACGCACATAGACTTTAGGCTAAAAATTTTAGCCTAAAAAGTGCGTGTTATATGCCGATAAATACGGTACATGAAGGGAATTAACACGGTAAAGGAGGAGAGCATATTTAAAAGAAAAACTACCACAAGAGGAAATGGTTTTAAATTAGAGGGGCAAAGGTTTAAAAGTAATATAAGGAAGTATTACTCTACTGAGAGAGTAGTGGATGCATAGAATAGCCTTCCTGCAGAATACAGTGCAAATACAGTGAAGGAGTTGAAACATGCATGGGATAAGCATAAGGCTAGCCTTCATATAAGATAGGGCCAGGGACTATTGATAGGATTCAGAATATTGGGTAGACTAGATGGGCCAAATGGTTCTTATCTGCCGACACATTCTATTTTTCTATGTTTCTTTATATATATATATATATATATATATATATATATATATATATATATATAGTTGAGGTGTCTTACGATGGTTTGAAGTCATCAGGCTGGACTTACACACTGGCTCTGATTTACTAAGAGTGGAGATTTCGTTGTTGGTTTCGATTACCGACAGGTATTTTTCTACGGTATTTACTAATAATTCCTTACATTTTGCCTTTATCCGTACGTTTTGCTTATTTTACAACTGTTCTGCGCTGTGGGGTTTTCCAGATCTGAAATCCACAATATTTTATGTGAAAACATTAGAAAATATGTTGGGAATTTTGGAAAATTTCGGAAATACGCCCCTCTTCAAAGACAACACCCCTTTCTTGGCAGACTTTAATACATTGTCAGGATCACTTTAGTACATAACCCCCATTGTTAAAAAAAAAATCACAAATTTACTGCGTTTTTATAGATGTGTATAGTGTTTTTATTTCTTTTTGTTTGTTTTTTGAGACTCAAAATGTGGCTGAAAAATCTGAGTGGGAGCATAGGGGGAATTATTTTTCACACACCAGTCTTAAGTAAAATCCCATGGCTCTAGGATTCAGCCAATTACAAGACACTACAGCCTCTTAATAAATAGGCCAATCTGATATAAGAAAAAGATTGTGGCAGTTCTTCAGTATTAGATACAAAAACTTGTCAGCGGTTACAACACAGGCAGGGGAGTGTGAGATGGAAAAGGGTGTGTTTAGGAGAAGACGGACGATCCTCGCCACTAAGACACTTCTTCTGGACTCTGACATGATGTACTTTGAGATCTAAACCAGCTCTGAGATGGTAAATATTGTTGCAAATTAAGCAGGAGAGTAAGCCATGCCCCTTTCACAACAAGCTCTACCCACTTTTACAAACAGGTGCAACTGGTGTAAAAGAGCAGAAGTCATATGCACAAACCATGGTCTTACGTAAAAACGTGCGACTTTTCTATCCCAAAACATAGGCATAGGGCCTTAATCACTTCAACTGTATTGTTTGCTGTATTCGTCCCAAGAGAAATAAAGATTGTGGATTTTATTTCACTCGATGCTGGAGTTTTTTTTCCAGTTGTTTTCTCTATTTATCACCTTGGCAGAGTTTTCTTGTGCACACACAACCAGCAAGAGAGGTATTCATTTGTTTTAGTACATTGGGAGCCAGAGCTCTCCCTCTTTTCTTTATTGAATTATTAGTTGTCTTACTGTACTCCGAAAAATGTACCAGAATTTTGGGAAATAAAAAGGTCCTATAATTTGCCTTTCTGCTGGATCCACTTCTGACTCAAAAACTGCGTAGATAGTGTTCATTAGAGATGAGCGAATTGAACTTGACGAACCCAAATTCGTTACGAATTTCATGAAAAATTCGATTCGCAACAAATACGAATATCGCCGCAATTCTATCGGACGAATCGCTTCATTAAACTCCATTTTAGAGCGTTCCAGGCTATTGTAGAGCTAAGATGGCGGATCCACATGTGAGTACATGGGGCAGGGGATTATGGGAGGGCGGGAAACAGCGGCGGGAATGAAGGTAGGCGGGCTGACCCTGAACCCCATGTGAGATGCAGCCTATCAGTGTTCACTGACCCCTGTGATGTCACAGCCCCTATATAATCGGTGGCCATCTTGCCTCTCTTCATTTCATCTATGCACTCAGATGCAGAGGACGGGATTGTGTGTGTGAATAGCTCATACCACAGCGTTACACTGCAACTGCTAGTCACATCAGCATTAGGGAAAGGCAGGAGTGCAGAGTGCTGTGCTGTTACTTTGAGAAGGATCATTGATAACTAAACCTCCTATTCACGTTATTGAGCATTGCAGCAGAGAGGGGCAGATAGCTGTCAGCTGCCTCATACAGATCTCCAAGCTGCCTGAACTTTCTGAAGCATCGAACTTTTGCACGAAGCGGTGGCCGACACGCCCCCTCAATACATCTCAATGGCAGAGCCGGAGATTGCCGAATTCAGCGCTTCAGCTCTGCCATAGAGTTGTATTGAGGGAGCGTGTCGGCCGCCGCTTCGTGCGGAGGTCGACACGCCCCCTTCCCGCGGGCTGTCGGGGCTCCGTAGAGGAGATCGCAGGGGGCCCCAGCAGTCTGACCCCCCCCGCGATCTGCAACTTATCCCCTATCCTTAAGATGGGGATAAGTTGTTCACCACTGAGTCACCACTGGACTACTACTTTAACAGTGGCCTTATCATTGCAAAGGGCCTAAATACAAGCAAATAGAGTACCATATACTACCTTTTTTTCTGTTTCTGTGCTAAATTAAGTGTTATACCACACGTTATACACCTGCCGGTGTATTAAAGAAAAAAACGTTTTTCCTGAGTACAAATACGCTTTTTCAGTGGCATTATCATTGCAAAGGGCCTACATACAAGCAAATAGCGTACCATATACCACCTTTTTTTCTGTCTCTGTGCTAAATTCAGTGTTATACCACACGTTATACACCTGCCGGTGTATTAAAAAATATATTTTTTTCCTGAGTTCAAATACGCTTTACAGTGGCCTTATCATTGCAAAGGGCCTAAATACAAGCAAATAGCGTACCATATACTACATTTTTTTCTGTCTCTGTCCTAAATTCAGTGTTATACCACACGTTATACACCTGCCGGTGTATTAAAGAAAAAAAAGTTTTCCCTGAGTACAAATACGCTTTTTCAGTGCCGGTATCATTGCAAAGGGCCTACATACAAGCAAATAGCGTACCATATACCACCTTTTTTTCTGTCTCTGTCCTAAATTCAGAGTTATACCACACGTTATACACCTGCCGGTGTATTAAAGAAAAAAAAGTTTTTCCTGAGTACAAATACGCTTTTTCAGTGGCCTTATCAGTGCAAAGGGCCTACATACAAGCAAATAGCGTACCATATACTACCTTTTTTTCTGTCTCTGTTCTAAATTAAGTGTTATACCACACGTTATATACCTGCCGGTGTATTAAAGAAAAAAAAAAAGGTTTTCCTGCGTAAAAATACGCTTAACAGTGGTCTTATCATTGCAAAGGGCCTACATACAAGCAAATAGCGTACTATTTAGTACCTGTATTTCTGTTTTATACCACACGTTATACACCTTCCGGTGTATTAAAGAAAAACAGGTTTTCCTGAGTACAAATATGCTTTTTCAGTGGCATTATCATTGCACAGGGCCTACATACAAGCAAATTGCGTACCATATACCACCTTTTTTTTTGTCTCTGTGCTAAATTCAGTGTTATACCACACATTATATACCTGCCGGTGTATTAAAGAAAAAAAAAGGTTTTCCTGAGTAAAAATACGCTTAACAGTGTCCTTATCATTGCAAAGGGCCTCCATACAAGCAAATAGCGTACTATTTAGTACCTATATCTCTGTTTTATACCACACGTTATACACCTTCCGGTGTATTAAAGAAAAAAAAGGTTTTCCTGCTTTAAAAATACGCT
The DNA here is from genome assembly GCF_029499605.1 of Hyla sarda. Taxonomy (NCBI): domain Eukaryota; kingdom Metazoa; phylum Chordata; class Amphibia; order Anura; family Hylidae; genus Hyla; species Hyla sarda. Next base: position 399,598,401 of record NC_079189.1, read on the forward strand.
TTTCAGTGGCCTTATGATTGCAAAGGGCCTAAATTCAAGCAAATAGTGTACTATATACCACCTTTTTTTTCTGTCTCTGTGCTAAATTAAGTGTTATACCACACGTTATACACCTGCCGATGTATTAAAGAAAAAAATTGTTTTTCCTGCGTATAAATACGCTTAACAGTGCGCTCATCATTGCAAAGGGCATACATACAACAAAGGAGTGTACTATTTAGTAACTGTTAGTCTGTCTAGGGCCTATATACTTTAAAAGGACAGCCGTAAGTAATCGCCTGCTGCTGTTCTATACCCTCATAAACGCACTAAGTATGTCAGGCTGGGAAGTGCCAGGACATGCACAGAGAAGGGGCAGAGGCCATCATACGTCAGGCAGAGTTGGCATCAGACTTGGGGCGAGTGGCGGCAGGAGTCGCAGCAATAGGCCTCAGCTCCCGTTAACACCCAGCGGTCGCGTCGTCGACTCATCTCTCCTCGTCAATTGGTTTGCACACTCATCCCCATCATCAAAAGCGACATCTGACAACCCCAGTAAAGAGTCGGTGGGTTCCTCAGACACAACCCTCAGTTGGCATGGCCAACTTTGGGTTCAGCTCCACTATTTAGCGAGGACGATGTAATAGAGGACAGTCAGCATCTAATGGGCAGCCAAGAATGTGAGGAGACATGCGTCCCTTGCTCCGCAAGGCGGCCAAGTAGTGATGCGGAGAGTGACATGGGAGGCAGTGTTTCAATTGCTCAGGGTCCTGAGGCAGACACTTGTGGAACACGAGGAGGACATCAGTGACGTGCACACATCTTTTGATGATGATGAAGCCGATCGCAATTGGGAGCCGGGTGCAGAAGCCGGGGCTTCATCATCATCAGGAGAAGAGATTTGCTCTTTGTCTATGAGGCAGCAAGGCGGTAGCACGGTTGGCAATCAGCGTGGTGGTGGCAGTAGTGGAAATTCAGGAGCCAAACGTGCCAGGGGGAGACCACCTGCTTCGCGGCAAGCTACCATTCAGGGAGGTAGTGGAACAGGGGTTCCTGGAGAAGGCGCCAATAGCAGTGAAATAGTGCGAACTACGAGTGGGAAAATCAGCTACTCTGCAGTGTGGTTGTTCTTCATAAAGACGGCCTTGCGTCAACACATGATTCGCCACCATAAAGCGGCCTGGGATAACCGTGGTCCAGCCTGCCGCATCACCCAGTGGCCATCCGCTCCCTCCGTCATCCAGCCAAGGCTCCACCACCTCAGCCGAAGTGAGCATTGTGTCAAACCACCTTCTTGCGCTCCTGCTTCCTCCGCTCGTAGTCAGCCATTCCGCCAACAATCGATCGGCGAAGCCATGTCCAAGAGACAACAGTATGCGTCCACTCATCCAACGGCGCAGAAGTTGAATGTGCTCCTGTCCAAGTTGCTGGTGTTGCAGTCCCTCCCTTTCCAACTGGTGGACTCTGCAGCTTTCAGGGAATTGATGCCGAGCCGAGATGGAGAGTCCCAAGCTGTCATTTCTTTGCGAAGAAGGCAGTACCAGCCCTGCATAAGTTTGTATAAGAGAAGGTGAGCCAGTCCTTGAGCCTGTCGGTGTGTTCAAAAGTGCACGGCAGCGCCGATGTGTGGAGCTGTAACTACGGGCAGGGACAATACATGTCTTTTACGGCCCACTGGGTAAATGTTGTTGCTGCACAGCCACAGCAGCAACTTGGACAGATCACACCGCTTCCTCCTCCACGCTCTTGCTCCCAGGCAGTTGGTCCTTTTACAGTGTGCGCCTCCTCCTCCTCCTCCCCCATGTCCTCGGCCTCCACTGCACATCCAAATCTCGGTGGCCCTTCATCGTACCACGTGTGTAGGGCACAGCGGTGTCAAGCCGTCGTTCACATGGTTTGCCTTGGCGAACGGAGACGCACAGGGGAGGAACTGCTGAAGTTCATTAGGGAAGAAATCCGAGTATGGCTTACTCCACGAAATCTGAAAATGGGAACCATGGTGACCGACAATGGGAAGAACATTGTGGCCGCGCTGCGACAAGGAAGTGTGAACCATTCGCCCTGCATGGCACACGTGTTGAATCTGGTTGTCAAGAAGTTCATCAAGTCTTCACCCCATTTGCAAGACGTCCTGAAAATGGCAAGGAAACTGTGCATGCACTTCAGCCACTCGTACACCGCCAAGCACACTTTGCTTGAGCTGCAGCGTCAGAACGGTATCCCACAACATAGTCTCATTTGTGACGTTGCCACACGTTGGAATTCCACCCTCCATATGTTGGACAGACTATACGAACAAAGAAAAGCCATCACGGATTTTTTGATGATGCAAGCAGATTGCTGAGGCCAGCCGTTTGCTGAGGCCCTTTGAGGAAGCCACATTTTTTGTTAGTCGCTCGAATTACGCCATGAACGACGTAATTCCACTCCTACATTTACTCCAAAAAATTATTGAAAACATGGCTGGTCACGACAATGGAGATGTTGCACCTACATCAGAAGGCTACATGAGTCCTGTGGGGGATGAACTGGAGGAGGATGATGAGGGGCAGAGCGGAGCACAGTTTACGGTGGATGAGATGGTCAGTGTTTCTGGTCATTGGACAGGAGGGTCAGCCACATGGTCCATCCACTCGCAGGTCTGACTCGGGGGGCCCTCTGCGCTCACCTTCCACTGCCACGGCTGCTGGGGAGGGGAGGGGTGGCAGGAGCAGTACCGGCTCAATCAGCAGCAGCCTGAATCTACAGTCGCTGATGAGTAGCTTCCTTCAGCCGCATAGTGAAGCTACTCATCAGCAGCAGGTGGACATGGAGCAGGACCTGAACCAGCAGGTGATGGCTTACCTCGGCATGACCCTGCCAACAAACGTTGAAGATCCGCTGGACTTCTGGGCAGCCAAACTCTATTTATGGCCGCAACTAGCGGAGTTTGTCCTGCAAAATCTGTCCTGCCCGGCCAGTAGTGTGCCATCAGAGCGGGTGTTTAGTGCGGCCGGGGCCATAGACACCCCAAGGCGAACTCGTCTGTCCACTAAAAATGTGGAGAGACTGACGTTTGTCAAGATGAATCAGGGATGGATCAGCCAGGATTTCCAGCCACCAATGACAGATGGGTCTGAGTAGATTGACCATGCTCCTACAACAAAATTTTCTCTATTGTGGTTGGTTATGAAACCCTCTGGGGCAGACCTGGGGATTGTATGGCCCGCTTGACACATACGGCCCTTTGATTGGCTCTGACCGGCCCGCGCTAATTAGTGGACAACTATGCTGCCTAATCTGGGGGACATCTATGCTGCCTAATCTGAGGGACAAGTATGCTCCTAATATGGGTGACATCTATGCTGCCTAATCTGGGGGACAACTATGCTCCTAATATGGGGAAAACTGAAGCTTCTGGCTTTGGGCCTATAATTTTTTGAAGTTTAGCAGTAGCTAAATACATGCTTAATGCAAATGTCAACATTGATCTTTAAATGTAAGGGGTTATGAAACCCTCTTGGATACTGCAAATGCATGCTCCAGACTCATTCTGTGTCTTTCAGGAACTACTTGCCTCCCTGGTGCCTCTGGCCTTGGGCCTTACATTTTTGGATGTTTAGCAGTAGCTAAATACATGCTTAATGCAAATTTCAACAATGATCGTTAAATTCTCTGTGATCTGTCAGGGCCTTCTCCTACCCTGCCTGGGCCGATCCGAGGACCTCACTAACCAACTCACTAACTAAATCCAATCGCTTATAGCGACGGGCGGTGTGTACAAAGGGCAGGGACTTAATAAACGCCAGTTTATGACCCTCTCTTACTGGTAATTCCTCGTTTTAAGATTAAATAATTGCAATCACAGATCCCTATCACAAACTGGTTTCAGCGTGCAACACGCACCTGTCCTTGAAAGATAGAGAGACGCTAATCCGTTCAGTGGAGCGCTAGTGCGGCCCAGGACATCTGAGGCCATAACACACCTGTTATTGCTCGATCTCACAATTGATCGGGCAAGGTAAGGGGTTATTAAAGCCTCTTGGGTACTGCTGAGGCCTACTCCTGACTGCTCCTGGTGCAATGTATGGGGTAATTAAACACTGTTGGGTAGTGTTATTGTTAAATTTAATGGTAATTTTATCAGTAATAAAATTGCATTTTGCAGAATGCTAACCGTTACACAATGGAACGCTTGTTTCGTGTGATTTTTTAATGAAAAAAAAAATAGATGGAGAGGGAGTAACACTGCTTAATCATTTTTGGCGAATCAAATCCTTTTGCCATCTGAATTTTTGGAGACAGATGCAATTACACACATGTAATAATTTTTTTTAACCAAATTTCAAACATTGTGTGGTTTATTACTTTTGAGAAGAATGTCTTTGGGTGGTCCACCATCCTGCATTATAGAGTCTTCTGAACTGCTGTATATGCGCTTGTTTTTTTTATTTAAAAAAAGGTATGTAGTCCAACAATTTCGATAAAATGTTGTGTTTTTTTGGGGTGGATTGTGAAGCCCGAGTGACGGGTGTGTAGTGTGTACTCGTGCATCAGTCAACTCCAGTCTGTGTCCGTTAGGCAATATATGGGTTACTGATGCAGCAGAGGTGGGGCCTTGGTCTTGGAATTTCAATTATTTAAAAAAATTGAACATATTGTGTGGTTTATTATATTATAGAAGAATGTCTTTGGGTGGTCCACCATCCTGCATTATAGAGTCTTCTGAACTGCTGTATATGCGCTTGTTTTTTTTTAAAAAAAAAAGGTATTTTGTCAGACAATTTCGATAAAATTTTGTGTTTTTTTGGGGTGGATTGTGAAGCCCGGGTGACGGGTGTGTAGTGTGTACTCGTGCATAAGTCAACTCCAGTCTGTGTCCGTTAGGCAACATATGGGTTACTGATGCAGCAGAGGTGGGGCCTTGGTCTTGGAATTTCAATTATTTAGAAAAATTTAACATATTGTGTGGTTTATTATATTATAGAAGAATGTCTTTGGGTGGTCCACCGTCCTGCATTATAGAGTCTTCTGAACTGCTGTATATGCGCTTGTTTAAAAAAAAAAAAAGGAATTTTGTTCGACAATTTCGATAAAATGTTGCGGTTTTTTGGGGTGGATTATGAAGCCTGGGTGACGGGTGTGTAGTGTGTACTTGTGCATCAGTCAACTCCAGTCTGTGTCCGTTAGGCAATATATGGGTTACTGATGCAGCAGAGGTGGGGCCTTGGTCTTGGAATTTCAATTATTTAAAAAAATTGAACATATTGTGTGGTTTATTATATTATAGAAGAATGCCTTTGGGTGGTCCCCCGTCCTGCATTATAGAGTCTTCTGAACTGCTGTATATGCACTTGTTTTAACAAAAAGGTATTTTGTCAGACAATTTCAAAAGCATTGGCGTTTTTTTGGGGTGGATTGTAAAGCCCGGGTGTGTACTCGTGCATCAGCCAATTTTTTAAAAATTCAACAATTATGTGGTAAGACAGTCTTTGGGTGGTCCACCGTCCTGCCTTATAGAGTCTTCTGAAATGTTGGATATGCGCTTGTGCTTACACAAAGTTGTAAATTAAAAAAAAAAATGTATATAATTTTGTTGATTTTGGGGCGGATTGTGAAGCCCTGTGTGTACTGGTGCATCAGCCAACTCCAGGCTTTGTCCTTCAGGCAATAAATGGGTTCCTGATGCCGCAGAGGTGGGGCCTGGGTCTGGGAATTTAAAATTTTTGGATTGCGGGTGCTACAAAAAAAGATGGACACAACACACCTGTTATTGCTCGATCTCAGGAGAAGGGGGTTTATCATCGGGAGAAAAGAGTTGCAGGTTGCCCTTGAGTCAGCAAGGCGGTAGCATGGTTGGCAGTCAGCGTGGTGTGGCAATAGTGGAAATTCTGGAGCCAAACGTGCCCCGGGGAGACCACCTGCTTCGCGGCAGCTTACCTTTCCGGGAGTTAGCGGGTTACCAGCACCAGTCGATGAAAGATAGAGACACGCTAATCCATTCTGCGGCCCCGGAAATCAGAGGGCATAACACACTTGGTATTGGTTGATCTCGCAATTGATCATGCAGAGGTAGGGGATTATTAAAGCCCCTTGGGTACTGCTGAGGCCTACTCTTGACTGCTCCTGGTGCAATGTATGGGGTAATTAAACACTCTTGAGTAGTGTTTTTTTTATTTACTGATAATTTTATCAGTAATAAAATTGAATTTTCCAGAAAGCTAATCGTTACACAACGGAATGCTTGTTGCGTGTGATTTAAAAAAAATAAAAAAATACGGACAGGGATTAACTCTGCTTCATCATTTTGGGCGAAAAAAGTCCTTTGGTGATCTGATCTTTTGAAGACAGATGTGCTTACACACATATTGAATTAGTTTTTGTAAAAAAAAATATGGGTTCCTGATGCCGCAGAGGTGGGGCCTGGGTCTTGAAATTTCAAATTTTTGGATAGTGGGTGCTACCAATGAGAAATCTTTGACAAAAATGTCATATATTGTGTTGGTTTTTGGGGGTGGATTTTGAAGCCCTGGTGTGTACTCTTGCATCAGCCAACTCCAGGCTGTGTCCTTCAGGCAATATATGGGTTACTGATGCCGTAGGGGTGGGGCCTGGTTTTGGAAATTTCAAAATTTTTGGATGGCGGGTGCTACCAATGAGAAGTCTTTGACAAAAATTTTATATATTGTGTTGGTTTTTGGTGGGGGGGGGGGGGGGGATTGTGAAGGCCTGGTGTGTACTCTTGCATCAGTCAACTCCAGGCTGTGTCATGCAGGCAATATATGGGTTACTGATGCCACAGGGGTGGAGCCTGGTTCTGGAAATAAAAAAATTTTGGATAGCGGGTGCTACCAATGAGAAATCCTTGACCAAAATGTCATATATTGTGTTGTTTTTTGGGGGGGGATTGTGAAGCCCTGGTGTGTAGTGTACTAGTGCATCAGCCAACTCCACGCTGTGCCATTCAGCCACTAAATGCTCTCCTCTTGCCACGCTATGTCCACGCTATGTCATTCAGTCACTATATGGTCTCCTGACGCTGATGCCACCACCAGGCTCTGTCATTGTGCTGCTGTGCGGCAGTAATTCTAAGAGCGATGCCGGTAATCTGCATGCTATTCTGAATAACAGTATTATTTCACTACCCCAGCACACTCCATATGCTTTTACGACACAGCAAAGTGTTCTATACCCCTATAGAGGCTGTATGTAGGCTAGAAATAGCCTTTTTTAACATCGATTCGCCGCGAATAAATTCGGATCGAAACAAACTTTTCGGGAAAATTCGGCGAATCGGACGAATCGAATTTTTAAAAAAGTTCGCTCATCTCTAGCCGAGACTCTTCCTCAACATATCATACCTCCTGAGTGTCTGATCTCTTCTGCTCCTGCTTCTCTGGTGCCAATTCCTTCAGGAAAAACTTATGTTCCTCCACGTCTTCGTCTCCGGACTCTCAAATGGGGCCATTCCTCCCATCTGGCTTGTCACGCTGGAATCTAAAAATCTATACAGTTGATTGCCAGACACTATTGGTGGTCCTCCCTGGAAAAAGATGTGACCGATTTCGTACGGGCCTGTACAGTGTGTGCACATGACAAGACTCCACTCCAGAAGCCTGCAGGGCTTCTCCTTCCTCTGCCGGTGCTTGAACAGCCTTGGTCCCACATAGCCATGGACTTCATCACTGACCTTCCTTTATCTCATGGCAACACTGTCATTTGGGTGGTCGTTGATTGTTTTTCCAAAATGGCTCATTTTGTCCCGCTTCCTGGCCATCCTTCTGCGCCACAGTTGGCGAAGCAATTTTTTCTGCAGATTTTTCGCCTCCACGGGCTTCCCACGCATATCGTCTCGGATAGCGGCGTTCAATTTGTTTCAAAATTTTGGCGAGCACTCTGCAATCAATTAAAGATTACATTGAATTTCTCTTCCTCCTATCACCCCCAATCCAATGGACAAGTGGAAAGAGTGAACCAGATTCTTGGTGACTACTTGCGACATTTTGTCTCCACCCGTCAAGATGATTGGGTCGACCTTCTGCCCTGGGCTGAATTTTCGTACAATTTCAAAAATTCCTCCAAATCTCCATTTTTTGTGGTGTACGGCCGTCCCCCGCTGTCCTCACCTCCCCATGCCTATTTTATCTGGAGTGCCTGCCGTGGATGAATTAATTGGGGAATTCTCCTCTATTTGGAAGGAGACTCAAAAGTCGCTCTTACTGGCCTCTTCTCGCATGAAGAGACATGCGGATAAGAAGAGAAGAATTCCTCCTGTCTTTGCCCCTGGTGACAAAGTGTGGCTCTCTGCCAAATACATATGGTTTCGTGTCCCTAGCTACAAGCTGGGTCCTCGTTACCTCCGGCCATTTAAAATCAAAAACCAAATCGATTCTGTCTCCTACAAGCTCCATCTTCCTCCTTCTCTTCGTATTCCTAACTCTTTTCATGTCTCCCTTTTCATACCTCTCATACTTAACCGCTTTTCCTCCAAGGTCACCGTTCCTGCTCCTGTCACTGGGTCCTCTGATGTCTTCTCCGTGAAAGAGATTCTCGCCTCCAAGTTTGTCCGAGGTAAAAAAAAAATTCTTATTGATTGGGAGAATTGTGGCCCAAAGAGAGGTCTTGGGAACCCGAGGCCAATATTCTTGACAAGGAGCTAATTAATAAATTTCTGGGTTCCAAAAAGAGGGGGAGGGGGTACTGTAACGCCGAGTGCTCCGGGTCCCGCTGCTTCCCCGGAGCGCTCACGGCATCCTCCCTCTAACAGCGCTTCGGTCACTGCTCCTGATCGAGACATCCCCGCTCAGGGATCGCATCCCAAGTCACTCACCGTCCTCCCGCTGCTGCTTCCTCCAGGCCCCGCTCCTTAGGACCAGTGCGCCATTAATTGGTGCCTGGCCCAATCAGTCCTAAAACGTATAAAAACCCACTTCCCCTTCCTGTCCTTGCCGGATCTTGTTGTCCTAGTGCCCTGAGAAAGTGTTTTTTGTGTTCCCTAGCCTGTGTATCCAGACCCTTTGCCGTTACCCCTGACTACGAATCTTTGCTGCCTGCCTTGACCTTCTGCTACGTCTGACCTCGCCTTGCCTTGTCCTTGTGTACCACGCCTGTCTCAGCTCAGCTGTCAGTGAGGTTGAGTTGCTATCGGGTGGAACGACCTGGGGGTTACCTGCCACAGCAAGTCCATCCCGCTTTGCGGCGGGCTCTGGTGAATACCAGTAACCCCTTAGATTACGTTCCCCTGGTACGACCCACGCCATCGCCTCACTGACACAGAGGATCCACTCCCGTGTCCTCCCCGCATACCAGTCAGGACCCTGACAGCAACATCTGGAGGGCTACAGTTTAGAGACCACTGCAAAGTGATCTCCAAACTGTAGCCCTCCAGCTGTTTCAAAACTACAACACCCAGCATGTACTGACTGACCGTGCATGCTGGGAGTTGTACTTTTGCAACTGCTGGAGGCACACTGGTTGAAAAACCTTCAGTTAGGTTCTGTTACCTAACTCAGTATTTACCAACCAGTGTGCCTCCAGCTGTTGCAAAACTACAACTCCCAGCATGTACTGATCGCCGAAGGGCATGCTGGTAGATGTAGTTATGCAACAGCTGGAGGTATGCAACTACAACTCCGAGCATGCCGAGACAGCTGTTTGGACATGCTGTGATTTGCAGTTTTGCAACATCTGGAGGGCTACAGTTTAGAGACCACTGCACAGTGATCTCCAAACTGTGACCCTCCAGCTGTTGCAAAACTACAAATCCCACCATGCCCAAACAGCAAACAGCTGTCTGGGCATGCTGGGAGTTGTAGTTTTTCAACATCTGGATGGGCTACAGTTTAGAGACCATTGTATAGCCGCAGGGAGCTGCATTGCCGTCCTCTTCTGCCGCCGATCAAAGCCGCCGATCACCACCCACTGTTGTCGCCCATGGATAAGTGTACTTCAGCGCCGGTCCTCGTTGGTTTCTCCTTCTGCCCCGTCTATTGTGGGTGGCAGAATGGGGAAACCCAAAGTTAACCCCCCCCCCCTGCCCCTGATCTGCTATTGGTCGTCGCTTCTAGACGACCAATAGCATGGATAGAAGGGGTGGCACCCCTGCCACCTCACTCCCATCCCTTCAGGGGGATCATGGGTGTCTTGGACAACCCTGATCCCCCTTATTTTCCAGGTCACCGGAGACCCATATGACTTGGAATAGCCGCAAATTGCCGGTTTGAATAGTCGCAAATCGCAGGACTCCCCATGGGCATTTGCATGGGGTGCATGCAGATAGATATCAGCAGTCACCCCGGTCTGGTCCCAGGTTTTTTTTCTTTAATATAGCACAGAGACAGAAAAAAAGGTAGTATATGGTATGCTATTTGCTTGTATTTAGGCCCTTTGCAATGATAAGACCACTGTTAAGCGTATTTTTACTCAGGAAAAAAAAAATGTTTCTTTAACCCCTTCAGGACGGAGCCCATTTTGGCCTTAAGGACCTGAGCGTTTTTTGCACATCTGACCACTGTCACTTTAAACATTAATAACTCTGGGATGCTTTTAGTTATCATTCTGATTCCGAGATTGTTTTTTCGTGACATATTCTACTTTAACATAGTGGTAAATTTTTGTCGATACTTGCATCCTTTCTTGGTGAAAAATCCGTAAATTTGATGAAAAATTTGAAAATTTAGCATTTTTCTAACTTTGAAGCTCTCTGCTTGTAAGGAAAATGGATATTACGAATACATTTTTTTTGGTTCACATATACAATATGTCTACTTTATGTTTGCATCATAAAATTGACGTGTTTTTACTTTTGGAAGACACCAGAGGGCTTCAACGGTCAGCAGCAATTTTCCGATTTTTCACAAAATTTTCAAACTCAGTATTTTTCAGGGACCAGTTCAGGTTTGAAGTGGATTTGAAGGGTCTTCATATTAGAAATACCCCATAAATGACCCCATTATAAAAACTGCACCCCCCAAAGTATTCAAAATGACATTCAGTCAGCGTTTTAACCCTTTAGGTGTTTCACACGAATAGCAGCAAAGTGAAGGAGAAAATTCACAATCTTCATTTTTTACACTCACATGTTCTTGTAGACCCAATTTTTGAATTTTTACAAGGGGTAAAAGGACAAAATTTTTACTTGTTTTTGTAGCCCAATTTCTCTCGAGTAAGCACATACCTCATATGTCTATGTAAAGTGTTCGGCGGGCGCAGTAGAGGGCTCAGAAGGGAAGGAGCGACAAGGGGATTTTGGAGAGTACGTTTTTCTGAAATGGTTTTTGGGGGGCATGTTACCTTTAGGAAGCCCTTATGGTGCCAGAACAGCAAAAAATACCCACATGGCATACCATTTTGGAAACTAGACCCCTTGGGGAATGTAAAATGGGATAAAGTGAACCTTAATACCCCACAGGTGTTTCACGACTTTTGCAAATGTAAAAAAAAAAAAAATAATTTTAACTAAAATGCTTGTTTTCCCAAAAAAATTTTATTTTTAAAAAGGGTAATAGCAGAAAATACCCCTAAAAATTTGAAGCCCAATTTCTCCCGATTCAGAAAACACCCCATATGGGGGTGAAAAGTGCTCTGCTGGCGCACTACAGGTCTCAGAAGAGAAGGAGTCACATTTGGCTTTTTGAACGCTAATTTTTCTCTGGGGGCATTTAGGAAGCCCCTATGGTGCCAGGACAGCAAAAAAAAAACCACATGGCATACCATTTTGGAAACTAGACCCCTCGGGGAACGTAACAAGGGGTTAAGTGAACCTTTATACCCCACAGGTGTTTCACGACTTTTGCATATGTAAAAAAAAAAATTTTTTTTTTACCTAAAATGCTTGTTTTCCCAAAAATTTAACATTTTTAAAAAGGGTAAAAGCAGAAAATACCCCCCCAAATTTGTAACACAATTTCTCCCGAGTACGGCGATACCCCATATGTGACCCTAAACTGTTGCCTTGAAATATGACAGGGCTCCAAAGTGAGAGCACCATGCGCATTTGAGGCCTAAATTAGGGATTGCATAGGGGTGGACATAGGGGTATTCTACGCCAGTGATTCCCAAACAGGGTGCCTCCAGCTGTTGCAAAACTCCCAGCATGCCTGGACAGTCAACGGCTGTCCGACAATACTGGGAGTTGTTTTGCAACAGCTGGAGGCTCCGTTCTGGAAACAGTGGCGTACCAGACGTTTTTCATTTTTATTGGAGAGGGGAGGGGGGCTGTGTAGGGGTATGTGTATATGTAGTGTTTTTTACTTTTTATTTTATTTTTTGTGTTAGTGTAGTGTAGTGTTTTTAGGGTACAGTCGCACGGGCGGGGGTTCACAGTAGTTTCTCGCTGGCAATTTGAGCTGGAGCAGAAAGTTTGCGGCAGCTCAAATTTGCAGCCAGATACTTACTGTAATCCTCCGCCCATGTGAGTGTACCCTGTACGTTCACATTGGGGGGGGGGGGGGGGGGGACATCCAGCTGTTGCATAACTACAACTCCCAGCATGCCCGTTGGCTGTCGGTGACTGCTGAGAGTTGCAGTTTTGCAACAACTGTAGGCACACTGGTTATGTATCACTGAGTTTGTGACCTAACTCAGTGTTTCACAACCAGTGTGCCTCCAGCTGTTGCAAAACTACAACTCCCAGCATGTACGGTGCATGGTGTACGGTGACTGCTGAGAGTTGTAGTTTGCAACAGCTGGAGGCACACCGGTCGTGAAACACTGAGTTAGGTAAAAAAAAAACTGAGTTTCACAACCAGTGTGCCTTCAGCTGTTGCAAAACTACAACTCTCAGCAGTCACCGACAGCCAACGGGCATGCTGGGAGTTGTAGTTATGCAACCAGCAGATGCACCACTACAACTCCCAGCATGCACTTTAGCTGTTTGTGCAAGCTGGGAGTTGTAGTTATACAACAGCTGAAGGTACACTTTTCCATAGAAAGAATGTGCCTCCAGCTGTTGCAAAACCATAAGTCCCAGCATGCCCATAAGGGAATGCTGGGAGTTGTGGTGGTCTGCCTCCTGCTGTTGCATAACTACAGCTCCCAGCATGCCCTTTTTGCATGCTGGGAGCTGTTGCTAAGCAACAGCAGGAGGCTGTCACTCACCTCCAACGATCCTCGCCGCACAGGTCAGTCCCTCGTCGTCTCCGCAGCTGCTCCTGGGGCCCCGATCCCAACAGGGGCGCCGGGGATCGGGGTCCCCAGCACCCGGGGTGCACATCCCGCACCCGCTCACGTCCTCCGAAAGAGGGGCGGAGCGGGTGCGGGAGTGACACCCGCAGCAGGCGCCCTGATTGGTCGGCCGGTAATCCGGCCGACGAATCAGGGCGATCGTGAGGTGGCACCAGTGCCACCTCACCCCTGCAGGCTCTGGCTGTTCGGGGCCGTCAGAGACGGCCCCGAACAGCCAGTAATTCCGGGTCATCGGGTCACTGGAGACCCGATTGACCCGGAATCGCCGCAGATCGCTGGACTGAATTGTCCAGCGATCTGCGGCGATCGCCGACATGGGGGGGCATAATGACCCCCCTGGGCGATATGCCGGGATGCCTGCTGAACGATTTCAGCAGGCATCCGGCTCCGGTCCCCAACCGGCTAGCGGTGGGGGCCGGAATTCCCACGGGCGTATGGATACGCCCTCGGTCCTTAAGGACTCGGGATTCAGGGCGTATCCATACGCCCTATGTCCTGAAGAGGTTAATACACCAGCAGGTGTATAACGTGCGGTATAACACTGAATGTAGCACAGAGACAGAAAAAAAAGGTGGTATATGGTACGCTATTTGCTTGAATTTAGGCCCCTTGCAATGACAAGGCCACTGTTCAGCGCATTTTTATGCAGGAAAACCTTTTTTTTCTTTAATACACCGGCAGGTGTATAACGTGTGGTATAACACTTAATTTAGCACAGAGACAGAAAAAAAGGTGTTATATGGTACGCTATTTGCTTGTATTTAGGCCCTTTGCATGATAAGGCCACTGACCACAAAAAAAAATAAAAAATCCAGGGATTAAACCCTAAATTGCACTCTGTCACACAATTCTGAGCTGCAGAAGATTTGTGGAGCAAATAAAAATAAACTCAATTGGGCTGAAAAATGAGGAGATAAGATGCTTCAGAAAGTTCAGGCAGCTTGGAGATCTGTATGAGGCAGCTGACAGCTATCTGCCCCTCTCTGCTGCAATGCTCAATAACGTGAATAGGAGGTTTAGCAATCAATGATCCTTCTCAGTGTAACAGCACAGCACTCTGCACTCCTGCCTTTCCCTAATGCTGATGTGACTAGCAGTTGCAGTAAGAAGCGGAGATACCAGCTCACTCCTGTAAGCGCCCGGATTGGATTTTGACTAATCCAGTAAAGTAGTAGGCAAAGAAAGGGATATCCAGCGCAGACTCTCATGCAAAAGGAACTTCTTTATTGGTTAAAATGCATGTTGCTAAGGGATACAGCAAGGATTCATGCATGAATCCTTGCTGTATCCCTTAGCAACATGCATTTTCACCAATAAAGAAGTTCCTTTTGCATGAGAGTCTGCGCTGGATATCCCTTTCTTTGCCTACTAGCAGTTGCAGTGTAACGCTGTGGTATGAGCTATTCACACACACGCAGTCCCGTCCTCTCCATCTGAGTGCATAGATGAAATTAAGAGAGGCAAGATGGCCGCCGATTATATAAGGGCTGTGACATCACAGGGGTCAGTGAACACTGATAGGCTGCATCTCACATGTGGTTCAGGGTCAGCCCACTTACCTTCATTCCCGCCGCTGTTTCCCGCCCTCCCATAATCCCCTGCCCCATGTACTCACATGTGGATCCGCCATCTTAGCTCTCCAATAGCCTGGAACACTGTAAAATGGAGTTTAATGAAGCGATTCGTGCGATAGAATCGCGGCAATATTCGTAGCAAATCTAATTTTTCATGAAATTCGTAACGAATTCGGGTTCGTCAACTTTGAATCGCTCACCTCTAGTGACTACAGCTCTGATGGGACAGTCAGACTGACTTCACAATCATATCAGTGACCTGAGTGACGTCTTCTCTGATCCTTATCTGGTCCAGACGCTAGGACTTCTTCCAGCTCCATCTTCTCTGCAGAGTCTGACACAAGCACATCATAGGTTAATCACTTTGTCCACAGATTCTCATCCTCCATAAGAAGACAATAATCATTATAACCCTGCCAGATACTGTGCCCCCTAAATATATCCCTTGCAGACCCATCTATCCCCTACACCTTTTATATCCTCCTCCAGACCCCTCTGCCCAATCATACCCCTAAATCCTCCTCCAGACCCCTCTGCCCAATCATACTCTAAATCCTCCTCCAGACCCCTCTGCCCAATCATACCCCTAAATCCTCTTCCAGACCCCTCTGTCCAATCATACCCCTAAATCCTCTTCCAGACCCCTCTGCAAAATCATACCCCTAAATCCTCCTCCAGACCCCTCTGCCCACATCTTACCCCTAAATCCTCCTCCAGACCCCTCTGCCCACATCTTACCCCTAAATCCTACTCCAGACCCCTCTGCCCAATCATACCCCTAAATCCTCCTCCAGACCCCTCTGCCCAATCATACCCCTAAATCCTCCTCCAGACCCCTCTGCCCACATCTTACCCCTAAATTCTCCTCCAGACTCCCCTGCCCCATCATACCTCTTAGTCCTCCTTCAGACCACTCTGCCCCCAGACCCCTAAGTCCTCCTTCAGACCGCTCTATCCCTCCTGACCATTGTATCCTACTCCAGACTGCTCTGTCCCAAGACCACTGTGTCCTACTCCAGACTGCTCTGTCCCAAGACCACTGTGACCTCCTCCAAACCCCTCTGACCCCATCTTACCCCTAAACCCTCCTGACTCCACTGCTCCCTCCTCTGCTCAGGGCCCCTTATTGTGGCCTATCTCACATGGCCAGTCCAGCCCCAAGCACAGCAGTAGTATGACAAATGATAGGATTAGATACACAGGCTGACCAGACAGTATCACACATAACTGATTTGGATACACAGGCTCAGCAGACAGTATCGTACATAATGGATTTAGATACACAGGCTCAGCAGACAGTATCACAAATGACAGATTTAGATACACAGGCTCAGCAGGCAGTATCACACATGACAGATTTAGATACATAGGCTCAGCAGACAGTATCATACATGACAGATTTAGATACATAGGCTCAGCAGACAGTATCACACATGACAGATTTAGATATATAGGCTTAGCAGATAGTATCGCACATGTCAGATTTAGATACATAGGCTCAGCAGACAGTATCACACATGACAGATTTAGATACATAGGCTTAGCAGACAGTATCACACATGACAGATTTGGATACATAGGCTTAGCAGACAGTATCACACATGACAGATTTAGATACACAGGCTTAGCAGACAGTATCGCACTTGAAATATATTCTTTAATCCTCACTTTTTCCTATTTTTAAATGACATTTTGGGGGCTTCAGAACCAATTACCAGGTTTCCATAGAGTTATGGTCTCAAAATACATGCACATAGATTTAATGCTGGATCTAAGAGCAAGAAGTATAATGCAGGATCAGTACAGGGTACATACGGGGGGAGTAATATTTATTACATTATCTGATTACTAGGTTCACACTGAAGAATCTCCAGATGGAATTTCTGCCAGACAGCAATGCATTTCTGAGCGGATCTACAGAAAGATCTGCACGGTCTTAGTGCCGCTTAAAGGGATCGATTCTGGAGATTCATCAATGTGAACCGAGCCTTTTACATGCGAGGAGGGGATTATACATGTGAGGAGGGGATTATACATGTGAGGAGGGGGTTATACATGTGAGGAGGGGATTATACATGTGAGGAGGGGATTATACATGTGAGGAGGGGATTATACATGTGAGGAGGGGATTATACATGTGAGGAGGGGGTTATACATGTGAGGAGGGGATTATACATGTGAGGAGGGGATTATACATGTGAGGAGGGGATTATTATAATCCTCCCCTCACATATATGTATCGTCTCCCCCTCACATGTATAATCTGATAACCCCCTCCTCACATGTATAACCCCCTCCTCACATGTATAATCCCCTCCTCACATGTATAATCCCCTCACATACAATCTGATTATGAGATTATACATGTGATGAGGGTATTATACATGTGAGGAGGGGGTTATACATGTGAGGAGGGGATTATACATGTGAGGAGGGGATGATACATGTGAGGAGGGGATTATTATAATCCTCCCCTCACATATATGTATCATCTCCCCCTCACATGTATAGTCTGATAACCCCCTCCTCACATTGATAACCCCCTCCTCACATTGATAACCCCCTCCTCACATTGATAATCCCCACACATGTATAATCTTATGATCATCAGTGGATTATCAGATTATATGTGAGGGGCAGATGATACATACATGTGAGGGGAGGATTATAATAATCATTATCTCCCCTCACATGCATAATTTCTTCCCTCCTCACGTTATAGAATAATACCCCCCCCCTCACACACACACACACACGCACACTATAGAATAATCTCCCCCACACATTATAGAATAATCCCCACACACACACACACACACCATAGTATAATACCCAACTACCCATAATGGATTAATCCCCTCTCCCTCTCACCTCACAGTCCGGATCTGATCAGGACCGACTCCAGCGGTGAGTAATGGTGCGCTGCGGCCTGGAACATGCCCCAGAGGCTGTGGCACAGGACTTCTCCTGACAGAGAGGAGCGGCGGAACCCCTCCACTCCGCTAGCTCCTCTCTATGATGCCGCCCATGACGTCGATCTCCCAGTCAGCCACAGCGGTGCTGTCAAAGTCCTCAGTGGCGTGGATAAAAGTGACAGAGTAGGCGGTGCAGGGTAATGAAAGGTAGCGCCAGGCGGGAAGGGGGGGAGGGATGGTAGTTGTGGAATAGGCGCACGGCGGCTGCGGGGGTTAGTGGTTGGTGTAGGTTGTGCGGCTGCAGAGGGTGGGCCCTTTCCCTGTGCCGGGCCCGGGCAATTTAGAAAATTGTTTTTTTTAATTGACTGGTGGCTGACAGCGGGCCCTTTTTCCGGCCGGGCCTTAGGACGGCGTCCTATTGGACCTGCCTGTCAGTCCGCCCCTGCCCGCTATCCAAAATCTTTTTAAAAATTTTCTAAAATTGTGGTGTTTTTGGGGGGGAATTGTGGAACCCTGCTGTGTACTCTTGCATCAGCCAACTCCAGGCTGTGTCATTCAGGCAATATATGGTTTACTGATGCCGCTGTGGGGCCTGGGTCTGGGAATTTTAAATTTTCTCATAGGTAGCACCCGCTATCCAAAATCTTCGGTTAAAATTTCTTAATTCATCTTTTAATCTTAGCGATTGTGAAGGCACAGCCTACTCATGCTGCTGGCAACTCCTGGCTGTGTCATTCATCCACTATATGGTCTCCTCATGCTGCCAACACCTCCACGCTGTGTCATTCATCCACTATATGGTCTCCTCATGCTGCCAACACATCCACGCTGTGCCATTCAGCCACTATATGGTCTCCTCATGCTGCCAACACCTCCACGCTGTGTCATTCAGCCACTATATGGTGTCCTCATGCTTCAGCCTCATCCAAGCTGTGTCATGCTGCCAAAAACCTCCACGCTGTGCCATTCTGCCACTAAATGGTCTCCTCATGCTGCCAACACCTCCACGCTATGTCATTCAGTCACTATATGGTTTCCTCACACTGATGCCACCACCAGGCTCTGTCATTGTGCTGCTGTGCGGCAGTGATTCTAAAAGTGATGCCGGTAATCTGCATGTTATTCTGAATAACAGTATTATTTCACTACCCCAGCACACTCCATATGAGTTTTAGAACACAGGAAAGTGTTCTATATCCCTATAGAGGCTGTATGCAGGCTAGAAATAGCATTTTTTTATATAGATTTGCAGCAAAAAAATTTGGGTCGAAAGAAACTTTTTTGGAAAATTTGGCAAATCGGCCGAATCGAATTTTTGAAAAGTTCCCTCATCTCTAATAATACTGCCACACAAGGTACCTGTCACGATTCGGCTGGCTAGAGGTGGATCCTCTGTGCCAGAGAGGGATTGGCGTGGACCGTGTCGGTGGACCGGTTCTAAGTTGCTACTGGTATTCACCAGAGCCCGCCGCAAAGCGGGATGATCTTGCAGCGGCGGTAGCAACCAGGTCGTATCCACCGGCAAAGGCTCAACCTCTCTGACTGCTGAGATAAGCGCGGTACAAGGGAGTAGACAAGAGCAAGGTCGGACGTAGCAGAAGGTCAGGGCAGGCAGCAAGGATCGTAGTCAGGGGCAACGGCAGGAGGTCTGGAACACAGGCTAGGAACACACAAGGAAATGCTTTCACTGGCACAATGGCAACAAGATCCGGCAAGGGAGTGCAGGGGAAGTGAGGTATAAGTAGGGAAGTGCACAGGTGAAGGTACTGATTAAAACCTCATGCGCCAATCAGTGGCGCACCGGCCCTTTAAATCGCAAAGACCAGGCGTGTGCGCGCCCTAAGGAGCCGGGCCGCGCGCGCCGGGACAGCACAGACGGGGAACGGGTCTGGTAAGCGAGTCGGGATGCGCATCGCGAGCGGGCGCTTCCCGCATCGCGAATCGCATCCCGGCTGGGAACATTATCGCAGCGCACCCGGTCGGCAGGTCCGACGGGGGCGCTGCGAATAGGAGAACTCTGTGAGCACAGTACCCCCTGAATTTTACACTGCCACACCCTATGCCTTCTGAATATAATACTGCCATACACTGTCCCTTCTGAATATAATACTGCCACATACTGTACCCCCTGAATATAATACTGCCACACACTGAACCCCCTGAATATAATACTGGCACACACTGTACCATCGGAAAATAATAATACTGCCACGCCTGGTACCCCTTGAATTTAATACTGTCACACACTGTGCAACTAAATATAATACTGCAACACACTGTGCCCTCTGATAATAATACTGCCGTACATGTACCCTCTAAATATAATACTGCAACACTGTACCCCGTGAATATAATACTGCCACACACTGTGCAACTAAATATAATGTTGCCACACACTGTGCCCTCTGATTATAATACTGCCATAAACTGTACCCATTAAATATAATACTGCCACACTGTACCCCCTGAAAATAATACTGCCATGCACTGTGCCCTCTGAATATAATACTGCCATACACTGTGCCCTCTGAATATAATACTGCCGTACACTGTACCCCCTGAAAATAATACTGCGGATAGGGGATAAGTTGTTTTTGGCTGCAGATGGCCTTTAATCCCACCCCTGCACTGTCCTCCCTAGTTCTGTGTCCTCCTCATCCAGACTCCTCTGTTATGCCCCCCTAAGCAGAGCTGTTAGTCTAGTGATGTCCAAACTGTGGCCCTTCACATGTTGCAAAACTACAACTCCCAGCATTCCTAGACAGCCATTTGCTATTTGGGCATGTTGGGAGTTGTAGTTTTGCAACATCTTGAGGGCCACAGTTTGGACACATCATACATATACACGCACTTTAAACATACATACAAACATACACAAATCATACATATACACCCCCTCCCACTCATCCTTGATCTCCTCATCACTCCATTTCCTATACCCCCTCTTCTCTCCCCTCACCCCCAGTTCATTTACCCAGCTGAAGACTGATGCCGCAGCGGAGGCTGTTGGTCCAGCACAGGCCCCTGTCAGAGATCGGTGCCGCAGCGTAGGATGCTACCCCTGCACTGCTGCTGCCCAGGCCTCTGCCGGAGATCCAGATCTAAATGCCATTGAACACCTGTGGAGAGATTTAACCCCTTAAGGACCAAGGACGTACCTGTACGTCCTTGATCCTTCTCCCATGATATAACGCGGGGTTACACGGTAACCCCGCATCATATCACGGCGGGCCCGGCGTCATAGTGAAGCCGGGACCTGCCGCTAATAGCGTGCAGCGCCGATCGCGGCGCCGCGTGCTATTAACCCTTTAGCCGCACGCTCAGTGGCTAAAAGCGAAAGTGAAACCATGCCGGTTAACTCAGTGGGCTGTTCGGGATTGCCGCGGCGAAATCGTGGCATCCCGAACAGCTTACAGGACAGTGGGAGGGCCCCTACCTGCCTCCTCGCTGTCCGATCGCCAAATGACTGCTCAGTGCCTGAGATCCAGGCATGAGCAGTCAAGCGGCAGAATCATTGATCACTGGTGTCCTATGAGAAGCCAGTGATCAATGATAAAGATCAGTATGTGCAGTGTTATAGGTCCCTATGAGAGCTATAACACTGCAAAAAAAAGTGAAAAAAAAAAGTGAATGAATATCATTTAACCCCTCCCCTATTAAAAGTTTGAATCACCCCCCTTTTCCCATAAAAAAAACACAGTGTAAATAAAAATAAACATATATGGTATCACCGCGTGTGGAAATGTCCGAATTATAAAAATATATCATTAATTAAACCGCTCGGTCAATGGCGCGCGCGCAAAAAAATTCCAAAGTCCAAAATAGTGCATTTTTGGTCACTTTTTGTATCATTTAAAAATGAATAAAAAGCGATCAATAAGTCCTATCAATGCAAAAATGGTATTGTTAAAAACTTCAGATCACGGCGCAAAAAATGAGCCCTCATACCGCCCCATAAATGGAAAAATAAAAAAGTTATAGGGGTCAGAAGATGACAATTTGAAACGTATTCATTTTCCTGCATGTAGTTATGATTTTTTCCAGAAGTACGACAAAATCAAACCTATATAAGTAGGGTATCATTTTAATCATATGGACCTACGGAATAAATATGAGGTGTCATTTTTACCGTAAAATGTACTACGTAGAAACGGAAGCCCCCAAAAGTTACAAAACAGCAGGTTTTTTTTTTCAATTTTGTCACACAATGATTTTTTTTCCATTTCACAGTAGATTTTTGGGCAAAATGACTGACGTCATTACAAAGTAGAATTGGTGGTGCTAAAAATAAGCAATCATATGGATTTTTAGGTGCAAAATTGAAAGAGTTATGATTTTTTTAAAAGCAAGGAGCAAAAAACGAAAATGCAAAAACGGAAAAACCTCCGGTCCTTAACCCCTTAAGGACGCAGGACGTAAATGTACGTCCTGGTGAGGTGGTACTTAACGCACCAGGACGTACATTTACGTCCTAAGCATAACCGCGGGCATCGGAGCGATGCCCGTGTCATGCGCGGCTGATCCCGGCTGCTGATCGCAGCCAGGGACCCGCCGGCAATGGCCGACGCCCGCGATCTCGCGGGCGTCCGCCATTAACCCCTCAGGTGCCGGGATCAATACAGATCCCGGCATCTGCGGCAGTTCGCGATTAAAATGAACGATCGGATCGCCCGCAGCGCTGCTGCGGGGATCCGATCATTCATAACGCCGCACGGAGGTCCCCTCACCTTCCTCCGTGCGGCTCCCGGCGTCTCCTGCTCTGGTCTGTGATCGAGCAGACCAGAGCAGGAGATGACCGATAATACTGATCTGTTCTATGTCCTATACATAGAACAGATCAGTATTAGCAATCATGGTATTGCTATGAATAGTCCCCTATGGGGACTATTCAAGTGTAAAAAAAAATGTAAAAAAATGTAAAAGTAAAAGTAAAAAAAAAGTGAAAAATCCCCTCCCCCAATAAAAAAGTAAAACGTCCGTTTTTTCCTATTTTACCCCCAAAAAGCGTAAAAAACATTTTTTATAGACATATTTGGTATCGCCGCGTGCGTAAATGTCCGAACTATTAAAATAAAATGTTAATGATCCCGTACGGTGAACGGCGTGAATGAAAAAAAATTAAAAAAGTCCAAAATTCCTACTTTTTTAATACATTTTATTAAAAAAAATTATAAAAAATGTATTAAAAGTTTTTTATATACAAATGTGGTATCAAAAAAAAGTACAGATCATGGCGCAAATAATGAGCCCTCATACCGCCACTTATACGGAAAAATAAAAAAGTTATAGGTCATCAAAATAAAGGGATTATAAACGTACTAATTTGGTTAAAAAGTTTGTGATTTTTTTTAAGCGCAACAATAATATAAAAGTATATAATAATGGGTATCATTTTAATCGTATTGACCCTCAGAATAAAGAACACATGTCATTTTTACCAGAAATTGTACGGCGTGAAAACAAAACCTTCCAAAATTAGCAAAATTGCGTTTTTCGTTTTAATTTCCCCACAAAAATAGTGTTTTTTGGTTGCGCCATACATTTTATGATATAATGAGTGATGTCATTACAAAGGACAACTGGTCGCGCAAAAAACAAGCCCTCATACTAGTCTGTGGATGAAAATATAAAAGAGTTATGATTTTTAGAAGGCGAGGAGGAAAAAATGAAAACGTAAAAATTTAATTGTCTGAGTCCTTAAGGCCAAAATGGGCTGAGTCCTTAAGGGGTTAAGGGGTTAAAATTGCTGTTGGGAAAAGGCGCCCTTCCAATAAGAGAGACCTGGGGCAGTTTGCAAAGGAAGAGTGGTCCAACATTCTGGCTGAGAGGTGTAAGAAGCTTATTGATGTTTATAGGAAGTGACTGATTTCAGTTATTTTTTCCAAAGAGTGTGCAACCAAATTTTAAGATAAGGGTGCCAATAATTTTGTCCAGGCCCTTTCTGTAGTTTGGTGTAACATTATGTCCAATTTGCTTTTTTTCCTCCCTTTTTTGGTTTAGTTCCAATACACACAAAGGGGGAGATTTATCAAAACCTGTCCAGAGGAAAAGTTGCCCAGCAACCAATCAGATCGCTTCTTTCATTTTTAACAAGTCCTCTGTAAAATGAAAGAAGCGATCTGATTGGTTTCTATGGGCAACTGGGCAACTTTTCCTTTGCACAGGTTTTGATAAATCTCCCCCAAAAGGAATAAACATGTGTATAGCAAAACACGTGTTACTGCACTCCTTTTTTATGAGAAATACTTAATTTTCTAGAAAAAATTCAGGGGTGCCAACATTTACGGCCATGACTGTATATACCGCTTCATTGGTGTTCAGTGAGACAGATGTAAACTGGAGAAAGAGTAGTTTGGCACAGCTGTTTAATCAATAGTTTAGAAAGGATCTTGCAGGAATAAAACAATTGGAGTATGGAACACTGATGAAGGTTATATATATATATGGTGCTTTGCCTCAAATACAGTTCAGATGCAATTCCAATAGAAAAAACAATTGGCGGCACCCACCATGTCATGAAAATTCTATTTTATTGTTGTAGTTTATACATACTATACTCACATAGACAAACGCTTGAGGGGGGGGGGGGGGGGTACAAGTAAAAGCAAAAGCAACCATTTTGCACTTCCTAGTGCTTCTTTTGGCTTCACATGGGGCCTAATAAAGCACTAGGAAATGTGAAACTGTTACCGTTGCTTCTAGTTGTACTCCTCCCTCAAGCGTTTGTCTCTTCCCCCCACCCCCCAAGTATATGTGTATATGTGAGTATGTATACTCAACAATAAAAAAAGAAGAATTTTCGTGACTTGGTGAGTGCCGCCAATTGTTTTTTCGATCAAGATTGGGTCAATTGAAACAGATCAGCTCTTGTGTAAATATTAAAACTGGTATAATTGCAATTGCTATTTTAACACACGGTGAAAGACACAGAATGTTTTGGATTTTCTATTTTTTCTTTCAATTTTAACTAACAATTTTTTTTTTTCTGTTTCGAAGTAATACATTTTATAATAAAATGAAAGGTGGCATTACAAAGAACAATTAGTTCTGCAAAAAACAAGCCATCATATGGCTCTGTAGATAAAAAATTTAAAAAGTCATGGCTCTTTCGAAAATATATATATTTTAAGAATTTCTATATTTTGATGATATATTTTTCATTCTGACCACTAAGCCTAAAACTTTCTCCTTGTCAGTGAAATGTGACACCATTTAATAGATTATACACAATTCACAATGGCAAAGGCTCAAACCTCAGCCTCTACCACCCTGTATAATGACATCTGCATAGGTAACAGAGCATGCCTAGAATACTTTCCTATTTTAGTGAATAGGGTCTGTGTCGGTCTATTAAATATATGTTCATGGGGCTTGCTGTAAAGCATATTTCTAAATTCTGTTAAAAATAGCCCAGGCAAGATAACAATGTGCCAAAAACTGTATTTAAAAAAAAAATTACAGTCAGGAAAAAGAAACAGATTAGAAAAAAAGAGCATGTTCCAGTATCTGGCTCTGATCGGTTAAAAAAAAATAAAAATAAAAAAAACCCTGGTGACACATTCACTTTAAAGATCTGCTCTCTGTACTTCTTTAGCAACACTCCACTACACAGAAGAGAGACAAAATTTTCTAATAAAATGTTATACCGGATCTGTTCATTTCTTGTTTAAAAGTTATGTTTAGGGCAGCAGGTCTCTTGAATTAGATGTAGCTTTATATTGGCATACAAAGTTTGAAAAAACTGTCACACAATGAAATAGTTAACAGTGACAACTCAGTTGGTTTGGTGGCCTCCTAGTGTAGTAGGGTGTTTTTCTTGTGTAAATTTATGTTAGAATACCTCTTTAACATAATGGAGGAACTAAAGGGTTATCCCTGTCTCCACAATTATGACATGCAGGATATGTTACAAGTGTCTGATACATATGGATCCTACATCCGAGACATCTAGCTATCCTGAGATCAAGGACCCCTGGCCCTGTCCATCATGTTTGCAGATGTCAGTGGTATTTGGGAAGCAAAAAACGCCTCCAGCTGTGCATAACTCATTTATTTTTATGGAAGTTATTTACAAAGCACAGCACCACAAAGTACATTGTTTTACATATCTTTAAAGTTCTGTAAACAGTGCAGCTCACAGTTGCAGCGATTTTTATCTTGAGGAAAAGTGTGGGTCCCAGACATTTATTTCATATCCAATGGATGGTGAGATAGGACTAACCCTTTAATGACCTTTTAAAAGTTTTTTTCCTTTTCACAGTCTGCATATGATCGGGCTACATACAGATTATGTTAACATTCTCGTCTTTCTTAAAGCATCTCTTATACAGTCCTTCACTTTCTGGTTTCTCAATGTATAAACAAAAGGATTTAGTAAAGGAGCCGAGACTGTACTAACCAGATTGACCACCTTATCAATTTCCACTGAGTATTCCTTTGGCGGTCTTATTAAAATGAATATAGCACTCCCAAAAACCACTGCCACCATGGTAAGGTGTGAAACACAAGTGGAGAAAGTTTTCTGGTGTCCTGTATGTGTTGGCATTCTGATGATGGTAATCACGATTATTAGATATGATATTGCAGTAATGCTTAAACACCCAATCAATATTAAAACTGATGTCAGAATGGTGTTTAATTTTAATAAACTTGTGTCTACACATATCAGTTTTAACATGGCGGCACTTTCACAAAAAAAATGATCCAACATGTGGCCACAAAATGGCAGGTTAGCTAATATTATTGTAGGGTATAAAAGACAAATAAAGGGAGTTACTAAGCAGCCAAACATCAAGCTGATACAAATGCTATTGACCATAATAGAGGTGTATCTGAGAGGATAGCAGATAGCCACACAGCGATCAATAGACATAACAGTCAAAATGAGTAAATCTGAAGTGGATACAAAGTAAAATAAATAGGACTGTGCGAAGCAGCCAACTTTAGAGATCGATGTCTCCTCTGTAATAAAGATGACTAATAGCTTAGGAAGCACGGAAGAACTTAAAATAATTTCTATAATAGAAAAACAGAGTAAAAACAAATACATAGGTGCGTGAAGCCGATAATCACTACAAAGTAAAACAACTATGAAGCCATTTCCAACCAGGGTAACAATGTAGACCAACAACAGTACAATGAACATTATTACATGGAATTTAAAACTCCCAGGAAAACCATTCAGGTAAAAATCTTCCACTAATGTTTCATTCCTTTCATCTTTCATGTGAAACTGATGCAAAATGTCACAGTATGTCTGTTTAGGTGATGTCTGAGGAGATCTGCATGAAAAAACTTTACCATTATGGCATTAACCAAATTAAAATGATCCATATGTTTAACCCCTTAAGGACATGCACTGTAAATGTACGGCACTGCATAGCACCTCTTAGCGCACAGCGCTGAACATTTACGGTGCAGCTGTGATATGAGCGCAGGAGATGCGCTCGATTCATTCCCGGTGGGTTCTGGCGGCTGCCAGCAGCCGCGGACCCGCCAGTAATGGCGGACGTCAGCGATCGCGCTGATGTCTGCCATTAACCCCTCAGGTGATATGATCAATACAGATCACGGCATCTGCGGCAGTGCGGCACTTATATTGGCTGATCTGATCGCCCACGGCACTGCCTGAACAGTATTAGCAATCTTATGATTGCTTTAAATAGTCCCCTATGGGGACTAAAAAAGTGTAAAATAAATGTAAAAAAAAAAGTTTAAAAAAATGTGAGAAATCCCCTCCCCAATAAAGTTTTTAATCACCCTTTCTCCCCATATTAATACATAAAAGCGTAAAAAAATATATATAAATAAGAAACATATTTGGTATCATTGCGTGCGTAAATGTCCAAACTATAAAAATATAATGTTAATGATCCCCTATGGCGAATGGCGTAAACATAAAAATGAGTTATGTCATTACAAAGTACAACTGGTCACGCAAAAAACAAGCCCTTATATGGGTCTAAAAATGGAAATATAAAAGAGTTATGAATTTTAGAAAGCGAGGAGGAAAAAACAAAAACGCTAAAATAAAATTGGCTGCATCCTTAAGGTGAAAATGGGCTGAGTCCTTAAAGGGGTTATCCAGGAAAAAACTTTTTTATATATATCAATTGGCTCCAGAATGTTAAACAGATTTGTAAATTACTTATATTAAAAAAAAATCTTAATCCTTTCACTACTTATGAGCTGCTGAAGTTGAATTGTTCTTTTCTGTCTAAGTGCTCTCTGATGACATGTGTCTCGGGAACCACCCAGTTTAGACGCAAATCCCCATAGCAAACCTCTTCTACACTTTTGCCAGACAGAAAGCAACAAGCATGCACTATTTCTCCCGTTACTATCTTTCGTCACAAAATAACGTCCGTTATTAATAATGGACTATAATGGATTAAAACGGATTATGTAAAAATCCCATAGACTATAATGGGATTTTCTAACGGACGTATGGGATTTTCTAACAGATGTTTAATGGCCGATTTTCAGGGTTTTCCTAACGGAACGTCAAATGGATCTTTAAAATGGATGAATTTTATAGTATGAAAGCAGCCTTAAGCAAATGATGCTGCAACTGATGACAAGTTGTCAATTAGAGGTAACACTAGAATTAGAGGTAACACTAGAAGTGAAACAAAAATGCTTGATCATAAGCAATTTAGGATAAAATCATAACAGTGTACCTACCAAATCAAGTGCATGCCCAATAAAAATTCTAAATGTTATGCACAGAGAGTATCTGCCTTTAAATACAATGAAGCTAGCTCTATAGAGAATATTTAATGAACATCAAGCCTCAGCTGGTAAATTCCTCTCCTGACTATCCCTACAGGTTACTAACCATTAGACATTTGTTTCTACTGGCAGCCAAAGTGCATGTTTTTTTTAATTTTTTTTACTGCTGTGGGTCACTTGACCAATGGTCTCCAAACTGCGGTCCTCCAGATGTTGCAAAGCTACAACTCCCAACATGCACGGACAGCCAACAACTGTGTAGGCATGCTGGGAGTTGTATATTTGCAACATCTGGAGGGCCACACTTTGGAGACCACTGGTCTGCTGCATGCCCCTAGCTTTTTATAGGGTGGTTATATCATACCCTGTGTGCAGACTGTCCTGAATTATTACTGATCAGGACTTTTCTGGGGTACAGGCATTTTATTTGTTTTGCTCTTTTTTGAGGGGGGAGTTTGTGGTGCAGCCTTACAGCGCAGAACAGTCGCTGGTGGCACTACCCATAAACCCCCCCCAAAAAAGTGCAAAGAAACCCTGCACCCAAAAAAGTGTTAATCAGTAATAATTCACTGATCAGCTATCAAGACAGTCTGCACACGGGCTACTGTCTGGCCACACAGCGCAGAACAGTCGCTGTTGGCACTGACTGCAAACGTTCCCCATAAATTGCACACAAAAAAACTGCACCGCAAAAAAAAAAAAAACGACGGTGAAATAAAGTGAAAACACTACATTTACACACTTACAACACCCCCCCCCCCCCACACACACACACACACTCTCTCCTTTTAAAATATAAATGACCCAAAGGTTTTTTTTTTCAGTGGGGGAGGCATACACCAAGCGCAAGACCCTACATTTCTTTTGTGGTGTCCCAGCACCGAGGCTGTCCCGAGCCTTTGGACTGTCTCGGGCAGCTCGGCAGCACAAATCGTTGGGCCCACACAAGTTCCACTGAGATGATTTTTATAATATCAAGTGATATATTTTTATAAATTAATTTTGTTATTTATGTGTATATAAGTTATAATAAGTGTACTGTGCCATTAAAATGTGAGCAGTGAACCCCATGTGACTCTGCCTGCCTATAAGACCCAAAAGTTCCCCCCTACATAGTGAGGTGCAGGGGAGGAGTTAGTCAGTCCACTGTTAGTTCATACTAGAGTTACTCCTGGGCATCAGCTAAGCTCAGGTGTGCTATGTGTCGTGTGCTCTGAGTAGAGGCTCCAATCTTTCTACTGGTCATCCTACAAGGTTCACTCACAGGAGGAATTCATGCCCCTGCAGAATAGTCTACAGTGCCTTGGAAGGACCCTAGCCACCAGAATCTCAAGTTAAAGTCTACAGTTCCATCCGGTGAAAGCCCCACAAGTCTCAGCAAGGAAACAGGGCTCCCAAGAGGTTACGCTGCACTCTCACACCAAGGCCAGCTGTCTGTGTGTTACAATCTGCACAAGCTCAGTAATGATTGTTTCTGTATCCGTAGCCTGATGTCACTGTATTCATTTGCTCATCATTGTGTCTGGCCCAGGAGAAGCTGCCTCCAACCTCGGACCCTGTATAGAATAACAGTGCCCTGGCGTCACTTCATGAACAGGTATTCTTACTAACACCCCGAGGCTGCCAGACTTTCACCTCCCCCATCATCATCCAGTGATGATGAGCCCCCTAGAAGGCAGTGCCGCAGGCCAATGCTAGTAGAGGTCCGCCATACTAGTGACCCTGTCCCCTATACATTTCCCCTTGTCCCCCAAAATAGGTGACCCTGCCTGGACCCTTGTCCAGATGGTTATGAGCCACCACAGTCCTCACTGAAATGGACCTTACAATTTTTTCTTCAGTGAGAACTTTGTCAATTTGATGGCAGATCAGATAAACTTTTGCAGTCCAGCACCCCGATGCTTTTTTGTGCACACGGCAGAATTTCCACTGCAGATGTTTCTACCACAGAAATCCTGATTCTGGAGTCCGCAGTAAGTCCAGAGTCCACACTGAAATGCATTGCCATCTATGAGACATCACACTTCCAAACAGTCCTAGTGCAGGGATGTTCTGCCGGTGCTCCGACGTTGGTAGAATGTCCGCACTGAAATTTTCCATGCAGACATTCCACCGTCAGAACATAGCCTCAGCCGCCCCTACATAAAACACTAATTTAGGCCTCGAATGTGCATGGAGCTCTTTCACTCTGAAGTCCTGTCGTATTTCAAGGCAACAGTTTAGTGTCACATATGGAGTATTTTTGCAGTCGGGAGAAATTGTGTTGCAAATTTTTGGGGGATTTTTATCATTTTACCACTTTTGAAAATTAAAAAAATTGGGACTACACCAGCATGTTAGTTTAAAAAAATTATCAAGAGGTATAAAGAGAAAAAGCCCCGCAAAAATAAGTAACACAATTTCTACAGAGTTCAAAAATACCCCTTTTGTGGGTGTGAAGTGAGAGCACATTTGAGGTCTAAATTGGTGATTTGCCCAGGGGTTGCAGGGGTTCTAACATAAACACAAAAAAAAAATCCCACATGTGGTGCCATTTTGGAAACTACACCCCTCAAGGAATGTAACAAGGTGTGCAGTGAGCATTTACACTGGGTGTAAATGTTAACTGCATCCCTTGTTACATTCCTTCAGGGGTGTAGCTTTCAAAATGGAGTCACATGAGGGGGGTTTGCACTGTTCTGACAACATGTGGGCTTTATAAATGCAATATGGCCCCCAACATCCATTACAGCCCAATTCTCTATTCAAAAGCCAAATGTTGCTCCTTCACTTCTAAGCACTGACGTGCATTCGTAGAGCACTTTACATCCACATATGGGATATTTTAATACTCATGAGAAATTGGGGGTCTTTTTCTTATTTTACCCTTTGTAAAAATAAAAAGGTTTGGGGCTACACGAATATGCTAGCGTAAAAAAAAAAAATAATTTTTCATTTTTACTGCCCTCTGTTTCAAAAATTTGCTAGACAGCTGTGGTATCTAAATGTGCACTGCATCGCTTACTACATTACTTAAGGGGGTGTAGTTTCCAAAATGGTTCAACTGTATGGGCATTATTGGGGGCTTTGTAAATGCAACATGACCCTCAAAATATATTCTAGCCAATTTCTCTCTCCAAAAGCCAAATAGCGCTTCTTCCCTTCTGAGCCCTGCCGTGCGGGAGAACCTGAGTAAAATGATGTTACACTTATTGAAACTGGTCCAGTAGTTTTCTAGATATTGCCCACATTGCTAGTAGGTTATTTTTGTGCACAATGGTGGCAGGAGCCAGCTTTCCAAGCTTCCCTGCCTCTGTCCTGTTCACCGTGCTAAGCCCACCCATCTTCTACATATTCATAATTCTTCACTCTCACATCACTAGGCAAGCCAGCTCCCACCTTTATTGCGCACAAGACTGACTTTGCATACTTATAAAAAGGGCAATATCTAGAAAAAGGTTGTATGACATCATTTACTCAGGTTCACCCACACTATAACCCAGTATATTGGGGTTAGTGCGGGTGAAAAGCCTGTCAGTTTCCCTTTAACTCTTAACCCATTTTTATATAGCCTATAAGGAGATTCTGATTAAATGGAGAGGTGTCCCTGATCAGGATTCTCATCTCTTGGCCAGAGATTAGGTGTAAAGAACATCTCTGGCTCTGGAGGACCAGTTCTGGCCTGCATTACACCTATCACTCACTGATTATCTCTTGGGCATTTAAGTCCCCATATGCCACAGTCAACAACAACCACATCATCTAGGGAGTTATCTGACAGATGTTGTCTCTGTCAGGGTTCCAAATGGCACCACTACAATGTAATTGTGTGGTGTAATTTCACTGTCATGGCAGCCAAGGGCCTTCTGAAGGCCTCTGTGACTGTCATGCTAGATCCACTATTACAGTCTTCCAAATTGACAATACATAGAAAGATATAATAGAAAGACATAATAACTTTCAAACCAACCACTATTTATTCTTTTTTTTATATGAATCTAAACAACAAAAATAATGAACATATTTGGTGTTGCTCGTTAAAATGTCAGAACTAAAGATGAGCGAATTTGACCCTATAGAGAAGCTCAATAGGGTGTAGAACACTTTGCATTGTCCTAACATGCATAGGGAGTGTGCTGTGTTAGTGAAATAATACTGTTAATGAATTTATTTAAATTTTTTGATTACCCATTCTGGTGGGCATTGAGCTGGCAGTCCTCCACCAGGCGAGATAACACTTGTTCGAGCCTCTGCCTCTCAGTGCCCCTCTGACTGTAAAAGTGCGAATGTTTCATTGAATCAGTTATGGTTCATTTTTATCGCTCCAAGCTGTTTCATTGGATTCTTTTGATAATTCCACAGGTAATATGATGTTGACGACCATAGGGCCTCAATCTTGAAAAGATTACATTGGTTTTCTTTTTAAACCTAAATTTATATTAGATTCCCAAGTTTATTGTCCTGGCGTTTACTTTGAACTAATACTGTATGATCACAAAACCGAATCTAGCAAGAAGTCACATAGCGGCACAATGACATAGCCTAGAGGTGGCAGCAGTATGAGGAGAGAATGACACAGCCTGAAATTAGCGGCAGCAAAAGGGGACAATATAGTGGCTTAATGACACAGCCTGGAGTTGATGGCAGCACGAGGAGACATAGGGCCTCACAATCCCTAAGATAAAAAGAAGAATTTTCAATTTTAAATTGAAGATTTATGGTAGCTAGTGCTACCATAAAAATTTTTAGGTAACGGCCCAGGCTCAGCAGCATGAATAAACCATATAGTGGCTGAATGACATAGCCTGGAGGTTGGGGAAGCATGAGGAGAACATAAAGTGGCTGAATGACAGAGCTTGGATATGGTGGAAGCATGAGGAGACCATATAGTGGCTAAATGGCAAAGCCTAGAGTTGGTGGCAGCATGAGTAGAACATATAGTGACTGAAGGACACAGCATGCAGGTGGCAGAAGCATGATGAGACCATATAGTGGCTGAATGGCACAGCCTGGAGTTGGTGGCTGCATGAGGAGAACATATAGTGGCTGAATGACACAGCCTGGAGTTTGTGGCAGCATGAGGAGACCATATAGTGGCTGAATGAACAGCCTGGAGGTGGTGGAAGAATGAGGAGACCATAAAGTGGCTGAATGGCACAGCCTGGAGTTGGCAGCAGCATAAGTAGAACATATAGTGGCAGAAAGACATAGCGTGGAGGTGGTGGCCGCATGAGGAGAAAATATAGTGGCTGAGTGGCACAGAATGGAGGTGGCGGCAGCATTAAGAGAACATATGGTGGCAGAATGAGACAGCCTGGAGGTGGCATCAGCAGCATCAGGAGTACTGAAAGTGACCTGGTGACAGAGTGGTGCGGTGGGTGGCAATAGCAGTACCCGGTGACAAAGGTGGGTGAAAGAAGGTCTGATGCGGAGAAATGTTGATGTGGCACCATGAAGTGTTGGTGTGGCACCATGGTCATTCTACTCTGATGCATCAGGCATTGGTGGGTGGAAATCCTGGCTGATCCATGCCTGATTCATCTTCACAAAGGTCAGTCTCTCCACATTTTCGTGGACAGACAAGTTCTCCTTGGGGTGACTATGGCCCCTGCTGCACTAAACACCTGCTCTGATGGCAAACTATTGGCCGGGCCGGACAGCTTTTCCAAGGCAATCTCTGCTAGTTGCGGCCACAAATCAAGTTTGGCTGCCCAGAAGTCCAGCAGATCTTCAAGGTTTGTTGGCATGGGCATGTCGAGGTATGCAACTACCTGCTGGTTCAGGTCCTGCTCCATGTCTACCTGCTGCTGATGAGTTGCTTCACTATGCAAGTGAAGAAAGGTACACGTCACTCGTCAGCGACTGTAGACTCAGGCTGCTGCTGATGGAGCTGGTACTGCTCCTGCCACCCCACCCCTCCCCACAGCCATGGAAATGGAAGGTGAGTGCAGACCTGCGAGAGAATGAACGATGGCACCGATAGGTATCGGCCAACTGACTATGTAGGATGTCTCTGTAGAAGGTCAGTTTGTCCTCCCTCTCAGTGGGTGTAAAAAATAATATGGCCTCCTCAAAGGGCCTCAGCAAACGGCAGGTGTCACATATAAGCTGCCACTGGTTGACATTGAAGTTACACAGGAGAGTAACTCTATCCACTTGGATCATCAAGAAATTGGTGATAGCTTTTTTCTGTTCACATAGTCGGTCCAACATATGGAGGGTGGAATTCCAATGTGTGGCAACGTCACAAACCAGACTATGTTGGGGGATGCAGTTCTGATGCTGCAGCTCAAGGAGCGTGTGCTTTGCGGTTTAAGAGTGGCTGAAATGCATGAAAAGTTTCCTTCCCCTTGTTAGGATGTCTTGCAAATGGGGGAAACACTTCAGGTACTTCTTGTCAACCAGATTGAACACGTGTGCAATTCAGGGCGCATGGCCCAGCCTTCCTTGTTGCAGCGCAGATGTTCTTCCCGTTGTCAGTCACCATGGTTCCCATTTCCAGTGTTCGTTTAGTAAGCCATGCTCCGATTTCTTTATAAATGACTTTTAGCAGGTCCTCCCCTGAGTTACTCCGTTCGCTAAGGCAAACCATGTGAAGAACAGCATGACACTGCCGTGCCCTGCACAAATGGTGTGCTGAAGGGGCACTGAGACTTATCTGTGCAGTGGAGGCTGAGGACACGGTGGAGGATGAGGAGGCAGAGTCGCACACTGTCACAGGACCAACGGCCTGAGAGCATGGAGGAGGAAGCAGCGTGACCTGTCCAAGTTGTTGTTGTGGCTGTGCAGGAACCACATTCACCCAGTGGGCCGTAAAGCAGTGTTTCCCAATCCAGTCCTCAAGGCACACCAACAGTCATAGTTACATATAGTTACATAGTTAGTACGGTCGAAAAAAGACATATGGCCATCAAGTTCAACCAGGGAATTAAGGGGTAGGGGTGTGGCGCGATATTGGGGAAGGGATGGGATTTTATATTTCTTCATAAGCATCAATGTTATTTTGTTCCATGAATGTATCTAATCCTGTTTTAAAGCTGTTAATTGTTCCTGCTGTGACCAGTTCCTGAGGTAGACCGTTCCATAAATTCACAGTCCTCACGGTAAAGAAGGCGTGTTGCCCCTTGAGACTAAACTTTTTCTTCTCCAGACGGAGGGAGTGCCCACTCGTCCTTTGGGGGGGTTTAACCTGGAACAGTTTTTCTCCATATTTTTTGTATGGGCCATTAATATACTTATATACGTTTATCATATCCCCCCTTAAACGTCTCTTCTCAAGACTAAACAATTGTAACTCCTTTAATCGCTCCTCATAGCTAAGATGTTCTATGCCCTATATTAGTTTAGTCGCGCGTCTCTGCACCCTTTCCAACTCCGCAGTGTCCCTTTTATGGACAGGTGCCCAAAACTGAACAGCATATTTCAGGTGAGGCCGTACCAATGCTTTATAAAGGGGGAGTATTATGTCCCTGTCCCTTGAGTCCATGCCTCTTTTGATACATGACAATATCCTGCCGGCTTTGGAAGCAGCAGCCTGACATTGCATGCTATTCTGTAGTCTGTGATCCACAAGTACACCCAGATCCTTCTCTACCAGTGACTCTGCCAGTTTAATCCCCCCTAAGACATACGACGCATGCAGATTATTAGTACCCAGATGCATAACTTTACATTTATCCACATTGAACCTCATTTGCCAAGTGGATGCCCAGACACTTAGTCTATCCAAGTCATCTTGTAACTTATGCACATCCTCTATAGACTGTACCGTGCTACAAAGCTTGGTGTCATCTGCAAAGATAGAAACAGAGCTGTTAATACCATCCTCTATATCATTGATAAATAAATTAAACAACAGCGGTCCCAATACTGAACCTTGGGGTACACCACTAATAACCGGGGACCAATCAGAGTACGAATCATTGATCACCACTCTCTGGGTACGATCCATGAGCCAGTGTTCAATCCAGTTACAAACTAAAATTTCCAAACCCAGTCCAGGATTAAAATTTTTCCCTGTTCTATTCCAATGGAGTAACTGAAAAAACCCGGAATGTTGGTGGGCCTTGAGGACTGGGTTGGGAAACACTGCCGTAAAGGTCATGTATTGTCCCTGACCATAGTTACAGTTCCAGAAGTAGGTGCTGCTGTGCACTTTGGTACACACCGACAGGCTCAAGGACTGGCCCACCTTCTCTTTCACAAAATTGTGCAGGGCTGGTTTTGCCTTTTTCGCAAAGAAATGATGGCTTGGGACTCTCCATCTCGGCTTGGCAAAAGCCATCAGTTCTCTGAAAGGTGCAGAGTCCACCCCTTGAAAAGGGAGGGACTGCAGCTCCAGCAACTTGGACAGGAGCACATTCAGTTTCTGTACCGTTGGATGAGGGGACGTATACTGTTGTCTCTTGGACATGGCTTCGCCGATGGATTGTTGACGGAATGACTGACTAAAAATAGGAGGAGAATTTGGAGCGACAAAAGTAGGGTATGACACACAGATCCCTTTGGCTGAGGTGGTGGAGCCTTGGCTGACTGAAAGAGGGAGCAGCCTGCCACTGGGTGATGCAGCAGGCTGGACCACCACATTGGAGCCATGGTTCTCCCAGGCCGCTTTATGGTGGCACAGCAAATATTGATGCAGGGCCGTGGTGCCAACATTGGGACCCTGGCCACACTTCACGTTCTGCCGACACATCCTGCATGTTGCTATGTTAACCTCCTCCGGATGCTTGATGAAAAACTGCCACACTGCCGAGTAGCTGATTTTCCCTCCAACAGTCAGCATTATTTGACTGCTACTGCAGTCCCGGAAAGGTAGGCTGCTGCGAAGCAGGTGGTCTCCCCCAGGCACATTTGGGTCCAGAATTTCCACTTATGCCACCATGCTGACTGCCAACCATGCTACCACCTTGCTGGCTCAGCTGTTGTCTCACGGGCAACCTGCAACCCACTTCTCCTGATGATAATGAAGCCCCTTCTTCATCCGGCTCCCAATTGTGATCGGCTTCATCATCATCAACAAGTGTCTGCACGTCACTGATGACCTCCTCAGGTTCCTCCCACGCCACCTCCCACGTCCCTCTCCTCATCGCTACTTGCCCGCCTAGCGGAAGAAGCGGTGGATGTCTCCTCCACTTCTTGGCTGGGCAGAAGCTGCTGACTGTCCTCTAGTATATCGTCCTCACTAAATAGTGGAGCTTAAAGGGGTACTCCACTGGAAAACTATTTTTTTTCTAAATCAACTGGTGCCAGAAAGTCAAACAGATTTGTAAATGACTTCTATTTAAAAATCTTAATCCTTCCATTACTTATTAGCTCTTATATGCACCATAGGAAGTTCTTTTCTTTTTTTAATTTCCTTTCTGTCTGACCACAGTGCTATCTGCTGACACCTCTGTTCATTTTAGGAACTGTCCAGAATAGAAACAAATCCCCATAGCAAACCTCTCCTGCTCTGGACAGTTCCTGAAATGGACAGAGGTGTCAGCAGGGAGCACTGTGGTCAGACAGAAAAGAAATTCAAAAAGAAAATAGCTTCCTGTGAATCATACAGCAGCTAATAAGTACTGGAAGGATTAAGATTTTTTTTATAGAAGTAATTTACAAATCTGTTTAACTTTCTGGCACCAGTTGATTAAAAAAAGTATATATATGTTTTCCAGTGGAGTACCCCTTTAACCCCCAGCATAAGATACTTCTGTGAGGGAGGGAACAGCATAGGACAAAGGCAATGGGAGGAAAGGGACTGCTCCTGGGCCATGCCAACTAAGGGTTGTGCCAGAGGAACCCACTGACTGTTGACTTGGGTTTCAGATGTCACTTGTGATTAAGTGGATGACTGTGTTAACCAATCGATGATGGCAGATAGGTTGCTGGTCGAGACATGACCGCTAACTGATACCGGGAAATCAAACCTTTCACTGTGCCTCCTGCTGCCACTCTTCCCTAGTCTGCTGCGTCCTCTGCCTGCGTCTGATGAATTAAGTTCTCTGCCACTCCTCTGTGCACATCCCGGCACTTCTCTGCCTGGCATACTTAGTGCATATATGAGGTGAGTACAATACGCTTCACTACACTTAAAACAGTATTTGTCTAGAACAGCAGCAGGTGTGTTCTATTGGCTGGCCTTCTACAGTAACTAGGCCCTTAAGACTTCATCAGGAACAAAATGGTACAACACTTAGATGTACGTATGTGGTATGCACTTATGAGGGCACAAAAATGCGCTACAGTATGTTTAAAAAAGTATTTTTGTAGAACACCAGTCAGTGAGTTCTTTTGGCTGTCCTTTCACATTATTTAGGCCCTTGAGACTTTATCAGGAACAAAATGGTACAACACTAAGATGTGTGTATGTGGTGTGCACTTATGAGGGCAGAAAAATGTGCTACAGTACGCTTAAAAAAGTATGTGTACAACCCCAGCCGATGTGCACTTTTGGCAGTCCTTTTACATTATATAGGCCCATGAGACTTTAACAGGAACAAAATTGTACAACACTTAGATGTTGTAACACTCACGTTTCTGAAGACTGGAACCCCGACGGATGTGGATCCGCTGGACCGTGTGGCAGATGACTCGGACCGTACCAGGGAGCGGAGTCTTAGGTGCCGCTGGTTTTCACCAGAGCCCGCCACAAAGCGGGATGGACTTGCTGCTGCAGGTGGCACCCAGGTCGCAACCCTGGCACGGTTCGAAAACACAGAGATCTGATACATGGCAAGGCAATACAGAGAAACGCTTTCTCAAAGGCACAAGGCAACAAAGATCCGGCAGGGAACTGGGGAGGGTGGAGGAATTTATAAATGAGCCACAGGTGGATTACACTAATGAGCCCTTTAAATCTTAAAGCTCCAGCGCGCGCCCTAGGGGACGGGGACACACATGCCGAAGCAGCGAGGCAGAGGCAGGAGAAACACCCGGAGAGTGATGGACTGGGGCTCGCATGCGGGCATGTCCTGTGATGCGAGTCCCAGCCCCGTCAGCATCAGAAGGTAAGGGGACCATGCGCTCATGGCCAGCGCGTGTGGCTGGATCGCATAACTTAACAGTACCCCCCCTTTGGTCTCCCCCTCCTTTTACAAGAGAGAAAACTCCTGAGAAGGTCACGGTCCAGGATATTCTCCTCAGGCTCCCAAGATCTCTCCTCAGGACCGTAACCCTCCCAGTCGACCAAAACAAAATTGTTTACCTCTCACAGTTTTTGCAGCAAGAATCTGTTTAATTTTTTAGACGTCAGATGAGCTGGAATTGGGAGTTTGTAGGAGGCGGGATTGATCTTTTGTGGAATCTGGAAGAAACCAAGGTAGCGGGGATCGAGCTTGTAACAGGTGATCTTGAAGCGGATGTACTTGGATGAAAGCCACACCATGTCACCAGGAGAGAAGGACAGAGGAGGTCTTCTAACTTCATCTGCTTGCACCTTCATGCGTGAAGAAGCCTGGGACTAGTGTTGAGCAGCATAGGCCATATTCGAATTCGCGAATATTCGCGAATATATGGAGGAATATTCGTCATATATTCGCGAATATTCGCATATTCGTAATATCCTCCTTTTATTTTCGCATGCGCGAAAAATCGCGTATGTGAAAATTTGCATAAAAATTAACATAGACATAAATTCGCATATGCGAAAATTCGCACGCCAGTTTCACACGGTACTATTAGAGCCTTCTTTACACCACACAAGCTGGAAGGAGAGAGGAATGATCACTGTGATGTGTACTGTGAAAAAAAAAAAATTTAAAAAAACGAATATTCGTAATTACGAATATATAGTGCTATATTCGCGAATATTCGCGAATATGCGATATTCGCGAATAAAATTCACTTTGCGAATATTCGCGAGCAACACTACCTGGGACAATGACTGTCGGGTTTGTTGCCAGATGGTGGAGAAGTCATGGACCTGCTTATCAACAGCATCTTTTGTAAAATCTGGAAGAGACCAAGGTAACGGGGACCGAGCTTGTAACAGGTGATCTTGAAGCGCATGTACTTGGATGGAAGTCACACCATGTCACCAGGAGAGAAGGACGGAGGAGGTCTTCTATCTTCATCTGCTTGCGCCTTCATGCGTGAAGAAGCCTGGGACAATGACTGTCGGGTCTGTTGCCAGATGGTGGAGAAGTCACGGACCTGCTCATCAACAGCAGGCACACCGGAGGACATTGGGAGAGGAAGAAGAGAACGGAGATTGAGTCTGTAGACAACAAAAAAGGGGGACAACCTCGTGGACTCGGAATCTTTAAGATTATATGAGAATTCAGCCCAGGGGAGAAGGTCGACTCAATTATCTTGGTGAGCTGAAACAAAATGCCAAAGATAAGTCTCAAGGATTTGATCAACCCTCTCCA
This sequence comes from Hyla sarda, assembly GCF_029499605.1. Lineage (NCBI taxonomy): Eukaryota > Metazoa > Chordata > Amphibia > Anura > Hylidae > Hyla > Hyla sarda. Next base: position 399,639,099 of record NC_079189.1, read on the forward strand.
CCTGACTATTGGATTGAGGGTGGTAGGCCGAGGAGAAATCCAGATTCGTGTCCAAACAGTTACAAAAGGCTCGCAAGAACTTAGAGAAAAACTGCATACCTCAATGTGAAACGATATGCTAAGGAAGACCATGTAAACAAAAGACATTTAACAAGAAGTACTTCACCAGCTGCGGGGCAGAAGGAAGACCTGGTAGAGGAATGAAATGAGCCATCTTGGAAAACCGGTCTACAACGACGCGGATGATAGTGTTATTATGAGAAGGTGGAAAATCAGTGATGAAATCCATGGCGATATGGGACCAGGGAGTCTTTGGAATGGGTAAAGGCTGTAAGATTCTTGCAGGTCTTGGTCGAGGAGTTTTGTCACGGGTACAAGTTACACAGGACCGAACAAAATCAGAAACATCACGTTCAAGATGGGGCCACCAGTAATGCCGGGAAATAAGAAGTAGAGTCTTGCAGGATGTCCTGCTGTCAATGAAGAAGGACCCCATTTCAGGACCTTAGATCTCGATCTGGCGGGCACAAAGGATTTTCCTGGAGGAACTGGCTGAATCTCGGCAGGAGTGACAGGAATCAAACGGTCAGGAGGAATAATATGCCAAGGCATGGAGTCCAAACCAATGACCTGGAGAAAGCATCAGCCCTGATGTTCTTATTTGCTGGACGGAAGTGAATGAAGAAGTTGAACCTAGAAAAGAACAGTGACCATCTTGCCTGGCGGGGGTTCAAATGCTGAGCAGACTGAAAATATAGAAGATTCTTATGATCAGAGTAGATGCTGACCAGATGAGAAGAACCTTCCAATAAATGTCACCATTCCTCCAAAGCTAGCTTTATAGCGAGGAGTTCACAATCTCCAATGGAGTAATTCCTCTCAGCAGGAGAGAATGTCTTGGAGAAGAACCCACAAGTTACACTCTTGCCCTTTGCGTTTTTCTGAGTGAGAACGGCACCCGCTCCAATAGATGAGGCATCAACCTCCAAATCAAAGGGACTCTACGGATCACGTATTGTAAGCATGGGAGCAGAGGCAAACGCAGACTTTAAATGGAAGAAGGCCTCTTCAGCCTCTTGAGGCCAAGATTTGGGATTAGATGCCTTCTTAGTGAGAGCCACAATAGGAGCAACCAAAGATGAAAAATGTGGGATAAACTGACGATAATAGTTAGCGAAACCCAGAAAGTGTTAAATAGCATGTAGGCCCGACGGACGAGGTCAATCCAATACTAAAGACAATTTATCTGGATCCATCTGCATGCCCTGATGAGAGACAATGTAGCCAAGAAACGAAAGACTAGATTTTTCGAACGGGCATTTCTCCAGTTTGGCGTAGAGATGATTCTTCCAAAGTCACTGAAGAACCAGACGAACATGAGTACGATGCTCCTCTAGGTTGGAAGACAAGATCAGGATGTCATCTAGGTATACGACAAAACAGGTGTAGAGAAGATCACAAAAGATATCATTGACAAACTCTTGAAAAACGGCTGGAGCATTGCAGAGACCAAAAGGCATTTCAAGATACTCATAATGTCCGTCACGAGTATTGAAGGCTGTTTTCCATTCATCTCCCTTGTGGATACGAATTAGGTTATACGCACCGCGTAAGTCAAACTTGGAGAAGACCTTGGCACCACACAGACGGTCAAAAAGTTCTGAGATAAGAGGTAGAGGGTAACGGTTCTTGACCGTGATTTTGTTAAGTCACCTGTAGTCAATGCATGGACGGAGTGAGCCATCCTTCTTCCCTACAAAGAAGAAACCTGATCCAGCAGGAGAAGAGGACTTACGGATAAATCCCTTTTGGAGATATACTCAGCCATGGTGTTACGCTATGCGCTCCGGCCACACACGCTGGCCGTGAGCGCATGGTCCCCTTACCTTCTGCTGCCGACGGGGCTGGGACCTTGCATCGCTGGACACCCCCGTATGAGAGCCCCAGTCCGTCCCTCTCCGGTTTTTTCTCCTGCCTCTGCTCCGGCTAGTGTGTCCCCGTCCCTTTGGGCGTGCGCACACTGGAACTTTAAGATTTAAAGGGCCAGTATACTTAGAGTAATCCACCTGTGGCTTGTTTATAAATTCCTCCACCCTCCTCAGATCTCTGCCGGATCTTTGTTGCCTTGTGCCCTAGAGAAAGCGTTCCATTGTTTTGCCTTGCCATGTATCAGATCTCTTGCTTTTGTGACTTGACCTTGCTCCTCTGCCGCCTGCCTACCGAACTCCTGCTACGTCCTTACTACGCTACTGTGCCGCCTGCCCTGACCTTCTGCTATCCAGACTACGAGTTGCCTCATCCCTCCTGTGCCTCGCATCTCCTCAGCCGCATGTGTGGTCGAGCCATGCCAGGGGTAGCAACTTGGGTGTCGTCTGCAGCTGCAAGGCCATTCCACTTTGCGGCGGGCTCTGGTGCAATCCAGTACGGTACGGTCCGAGTCATCTGCCACACAGGTCCAGTTGATCCACATACACTGGAGTTCCTGTCTTCAGAAATGTGAGTGTTCCAGTAAGATCCGGCCATGGATCCCGCTGAGGTACCCCTGCCTGAAGTTGCAGATCTTTTCTCCGTTGTGATACGTCAGTCACAGCAGTTGGCCCGACAGGCGCAGAAATTTTCTCAACTTTCAACCATGATGTAACAGCTTTTGGTCTTGCAACAGCAGCAGGTACCACAGTCTGGCCCACTCCCACCTCCAGCTCCTGCAGTGTCTCCTGGCTCCCAGCTGCACCTGCCTTTGTCTCCAACCTGTTCTGCGTAAAGTTGTTGTCACGATTCGGCAGGCTGGAGGTGGATCCTCTGTGTCAGAGAGGGATTCGCGTGGACCGTACCGGTGGACCGGTTCTAAGTTGCTACTGGTATTCACCAGAGCCCGCCGCAAAGCGGGATGGTCTTGCTGCGGCGGTAGCAACCAGGTCGTATACACCGGTAACGGCTCAACCTCTCTGACTGCTGAGACAGGCGCGGTACAAAAGGACAAGGCAAGAGCAAGGTCGGACGTAGCAGAAGGTCAGGGCAGGCAGCAAGGGTCGTAGTCAGGGGCAACAGCAGAAGGTCTGGAACACAGGCTTGGGACATACACAAAACGCTTTCTCTGGCACAAGGCAATAAGATCCGGCAAAGCAGGGAAGGGGAAGTGAGGTTATATGGACGTGGAACAGGTGGAAGCTAATACAGATTGATTGGGCCAGGCACCAATCATTGGTGCACTGGCCCTTTAAATCTTAGAGAGCTGGCGCGCGCGCGCCCTAGAGAGCCGAGCCGCGCGTGCCAGAACGTGACAGCCGGGGACCGGGACAGGCAAGTAGCTTGGGATACGATTCGCGAGCGGGCGCGTCCCGCTATGCGAATCGCATTCCCGTCGGCAGTGTCAGTGCAGCGCTCCCGGTCAGCGGGTCTGACCGGGGCGCTGCAGAGAGGAGAATGCCGTGAGCGCTCCGGGGAGGAGCAGGGACCCGGAGCGCTCGGCGTAACAGTTGTTTCTTGTCTTTCTCCTTTACCTGGCCTGCCGCCACCTTACCAAGATTTCTTGGATGTTTTCTGCAAGAAACAGGCTGAATCTCTGCCTCCACATCCTGCTGGAGAAGGTTTCTTCTTTGTAGGGAAGAAGGATGGCTCACTCCGTCTATGCATTGACTACAGGGGACTTAACAAAATCACGGTCAAGAACCGTTACCCTCTAAATCTTATCTCAGAACTTTTTGACCGTCTACGTGGTGCCAAGGTCTTCTCTAAGTTGGACTTACGCGGTGTGTATAACCTCATTCGTATCCACAAGGGAGATGAATGGAAAACGGCCTTCAATACTCATGATGGACATTTTGAGTATCTGGTAATGCCTTTTGGTCTCTGCAATGCTCCAGCCATTTTCCGGGAGTTCATCAATGATATCTTCCGTGATCTTCTCTTCACCTGTTTTGTCGTATACCTAGATCTGATCTTCTCTTCCAACCTAGATGAGCATCGTACTCATGTTCGTCTGGTTCTTCAGTGACTTCGGAAGAATCATCTCTATGCCGAACTGGAGAAATGTCTTTTTGAGAAATCCAGTCTTTCATTTCTTGGCTACAATGTCTCTCATCAGGGCTTGCAGATGGATCCAGATAAGTTGTCTGCAGTATTGGATTGGCCTCGTCCGTCTGGCCTATGTGCTATTCAACACTTTCTGGGTTTTGCTTACTATTATCGTCAGTTTATCCCACATTTTTCATCGTTGGTTGCTCCCATTGTGGCTCTCACTAAAAAGGCATCTAATCCTAAATCTTGGCTTCCAGAGGCTGAAGAGGCCTTCTCCCGTTTAAAGTCTGCGTTTGCCTCTGCTTCCGTGCTTACAATACGTGATCCAGAGAGGCCCTTTGATTTGGAGGTTGATGCCTCATCTATTGGAGCGGGTGCCGTTATCACTCAGAAAAATGCCATCGTGAACTTCTCGCTATCAAGCTAGCTTTGGAAGAATGGCAATATTTATTGGAAGGTTCTTCTCATCCGGTCAGCATCTACTCTGATCATAAGAATCTTCTATACCTACAGTCTGCTCAGCATTTGAACCCCCACCAGGCAAGATGGTCACTGTTCTTTTCCAGGTTCAACTTCTTCATTCACTTCCGTCCAGCAGACAAGAACATCAGGGCTGATGCTCTCTCCAGGTCCTCTGATGTCATTGGTTTGGACTCCACGCCTAGTCATATTATTCCTCCTGACCGTTTGATTCCTGCCGCTCCTGCCGAGATTCAGCAAGATCCTCCGGGAAAATCCTTTGTGCCTGCCAGATTGAGTCCAATCTTCATTGACAGCAAGACATCCTGGAATACGCAAGACCCTACTTCTTATTTCACGGCACTACAGGTGGCCCCATCTTGAACGTGATGTTTCTGACTTTGTTCGGTCCTGTGTAACATGTGCCCGTGACAAAACTCCTCGACAAAGACCTGCAGGACTCCTACAGCCTTTATCCATTCCAGAGACTCCCTGGTCCTATATCGCCATGGATTTCATCACTGATTTGCCACCTTCTCATAATAACACTGTCATCTGGGTTGTGGTAGATCGGTTTTCCAAGATGGCTCATTTCATTCCTCTACCAGGTCTTCCTTCTGCTCCGCAGCTGGCAAAGTACTTTTTGTTGCATTTCTTTCGTTTACATGGTCTTCCTCAGCATATCGTTTAGGATCGAGGTGTGCAGTTTGTCTCTAAGTTGTGGCGAGCCCTTTGTAACCATCTGGACATCAATCTGGACTTCTCCTCGACCTACCAACCTCAGTCCAATGGTCAGGTAGAGAGGGTTAATCAAATCCTTGAGACATTTTGTTTCAGCTTGCCAAGATGATTGGGTCGACTTTCTCCCCTGGGCTGAATTCTTATATAATCTTAAAGATTCCGAGTCCACGAGGTCATCTCCATTTTTTGTTGTCAACGGACACCATGTCCATTCTCCTCTTCCTCTTCCAGTCTCCTCCGGTGTGCCTGCTGTGGATGAGCTGGTCCGTGACTTCTCCACCATCTGGCAACAGACCCGACAGTCGTTGTCCAAGGCTTCTTCGCGCATGAAGGCGCAAGCGGATAAGGTAGAAGACCTCCTCCGTCCTTCTCTCCAGTTGACATGGTGTGGCTTTCATCCAAATACATCCATTGCAAGATCCCCTGTTACAAGCTCAGTCCCCGCTACCTTGGTCCCTTCCAGATTCTACAAAAGATCAATCCTGTCTCTTACAAACTCTGTCTACCTGCTACATTACGTATTTCCAATTCCTTCCACGTCTTACTCCTCAAACCTCTTGTCGTAAACCGGTTCTCTCAGAAGAATCTTGTCCCAACACCTGTCTTCGGCTCATCTGACATCTACAAAGTTAAACAGATTCTTGCTGCAAAAACTGTGAGAATTAAAAAAAAAATTTGGGGTTGACTGGGAGGGTTATTGTCTTGAGAAGAGATCTTGGGAACCTGAAGAGAATATCCTGGACCGTGACCTTCTCAGGAGTTTTCTCTCTCGTAAAAGGAGGGGGTGACGAAAAAGGGGGGGTACTGTTACGCTATGCGCTCCGGCCACACACGCTGGCCGTGAACGCATGGTCCCCTTACCTTCTGCTGCCAACGGGCTGGGACTCACATCGCGGGACGCGCCTGCAATGTAAGCCCCACTCCGTCACTCTCCGGGTGTTTCTCCTGCCTCGGCCTCTGCCTCTCTGCTCCGACAAGCGTGTCCCCGTTCCTTAGGGCATGCACGCATCGGAGCTTTAAGATTTAAAGTGCCAGTACGCTCTTTAGTGTAATCCACCTGTGGCTTGTTTATAAATTCCTCCACCCTCCTCAGTTCTCTGCCGGATCTTTGTTGCCTTGTGCCCTAGAGAAATCATTCCATTGTATTGCCTTATCGTGTACCAGATCTCCTGCTTTTGTGACTTGACCTTGCTCCTCTGCTGCCTACCTACCGAACTCCTGCTATGTCCTGACTACGCTACTGTGCCGCCTGCCCGGACCTTCTGCTATCCAGACTACAAGTTGCCTCATCCCTCTTGTGCCTCGCATCTCCTCAGCCGCCTGTGTGGTCAAGCCGTGCCAGGGGTAGCGACCTGGGTGTCAACTGCAGCTGCAAGCCCATCCCACTCTGGTTAAAACCAGTGGCACCTTAGACTACGCTCCCTGGTACGGTCCAAGTCATCTGCCACACAGGTCCAGTGGATCCACATACATCGGAGTTCCTGTCTTCAGAAACGTGAGTGTTACACATGGCTTTGGTCTCAGGAACTGATAGAGGGTATCTCCTCCCACGAGGAGGAGTGGTACCAGGCAGAAGATCAATAGGGAAGTCATAAGGACAATATGGAGGCAGAGATTCAGCCTGTTTCTTGCAGAAAACGTCAGAGAAATGTTGGTGAGGTGGCGGCAGGCCAGGTAAAGGAGGAAGACGAGAAACAACTTTACGCAGAACGGGTTGGAGGTAAAAATGTTGACAGGATTGTCCCCAGCGAATTATTCCTCCAGTTCTCCAATCCAGTTGCAGGGAATGGCATTGCAGCCAAAGAAGGCCAAGAAGAATCTCAGAAGTACAGTGTCGCAGAATATAGAATTCAATCTTTTCTTTATGCGATACTCCCACTTGCATGACGAGAGATTCAGTACGGAAGTGAACCTTACAGTCCAGTTTTTGTCCAATAACAGAGGAGATGAACAAGGGCTTGGCAAGCCGAGTAAGGGGAAGATGACACTTGTGGACTAAAGCCGCATCAAAAAAGTCACCTGCTGATCCAGAATCCAAAAATACTGTAGCTCTGAAGGAAGACTGGGCTGAAGCCAAGACTTGTACAGGAATACTTAAGCGTGGAGAGGTAGTATTCATACCCAGGATCCCTCTTCCATGTACCCCAGGTGCGGGCGAACTGTACAGTCCTTGAGAAAGTGCTCCGGGCTAGCACAGTACAAACATAAACTCTCATTGCGTCGTCGTGATCTCTCCTGTTGCGTAAGACGAGAATGATCTCCTTGTATAACCTCTTCGGCAAGAGACGCAAGTGACTGAAGAGGTGGATGTTGAAACATGGGTGTCAGGGGGGCAGGTGCCCTCTCTAAGTGCAATTCCTCCTGTGTCTCGGCAAAATGCACAACAATGCGTATGGCCAAGTGGATAAGTTCTGTCAAAGAAGATGGAAGATAATGTGCTACAAGGGCATCTTTAATCCTGCTTGACAGTCCTTTTTTGAATGTGGAACACAAGGCCTCATCATCCCAGGCAAGTTCAGAGGCTAGAATACGGAATTGAACCGCATAGGCACCAACGGTAGAATTTCCTTGGAGGAGGTTCAGCAACGCCGTCTCAACTGAAGAGGCATGTGGAGGATACTGGATCACCACGGTCCCAAAGGGGTGTAGCCCAAAACAGGGCTTTTCCGGACAGTAGACTAATGATAAAGGCAACCGTACTACGTTCCGTCGGAAACAGTTCAGACATGAGCTCCAAGTGCATGGCGCACTGTGTAACAAAGCCTCTGCAGGACTTGGAATCCCCATCATACTTGGAAGGCAAAGGCAGGCACAGCTGGGAGCCAGAAGACACTGCAGGAACTGGAGCTGGGAGTCGGCCAGATTGTGGTACCTGCTGCTGTTGCAAGGCCAAAAGCTGTTGCATTACGGCTGAAAGTTGAGAAAATTGCTGCGCCTGTCTGGCCAACTGCTGCGACTGACGTACTACAACAGAGGGAAGATCCATGACTTCAGGCAGGGGTACCTCATCGGGATCCATGGCCGGATCTTACTAGAACACTAACGTTTCTGAAGACTGGAACCCCGATTGATGTGGATCCGCTGGACCTGTGTGGCAGATGACTAGGGCCGTACCAGGGAGCGGAGTCTAAGGTGCATCTGGTTTTCACCAGAGCCCACCACAAAGCGGGATGGACTTGCTGCTGCAGGCAGCACCCAGGTCCTACCCCTGGCACAGCTCGACAGGTGGCTGAGGAGATGCGAGGCACAGGAGGGATAAGACAACTCGTAGTCTGGATAGCAGAAGGTCAGGGCAGGCGGCACAGTAGCATATTCAAAGTGAATCAGGAGTTCAGTAGGCAGGCCACAGAGAAGCAAGGTCAAGTCACAAGAGCAAAAGATCTGATACATGGCAAGGCAATACAGAGGAACGCTTTCTCATAGGCACAAAGCAACAAAGATCCGGCAGAGAACTGAGGAGGGTGGAGGAATTTATAAATGAGCCACAGGTGGATTACACTAATGAGTGTACTGGCCCTTTAAATCTTAAAGCACCGGCACGCTCCCTAGGGGACGTGGACACGCGTACCTTTGCAGCGAGGCAGAGGCAGGAGAAACACCCGGAGAGTGACGGACTGGTACGCGATGCGAGACCCAGCCCTGTCGGCAGCAGAAGGCAAGGGGACCATGGACTCACGGCCAGCATGTGTGGCCGTAGCGCATAAGGTAACAAATGTGCGTATGTGGTATGCACTCATGAAGGCATACAAATGTGCTACATTTATTGCACAAAACAAATATACATCCTTATGTATATTTATTTTGTGCAATAAATGTTGGAATTTTTTTCATAAAGAAAAGCCTGTGTGGATATATGTTCTGTAAAAGAAGGTTGATATGAGCAATATACCACTCCTGAAGTTCTGTGGATAAAACAGCTGGAGGAACAAAAGTGGGAAACATAAGGCTTGCCGGCATGAGAGGAGCAAAGGGATCTCGGCTCCCCTCGGTGAAGTAAGTGGATTGACTTACTTATTTTTCTGTGTGCCCAGGTGTTGTGGAGAACTTATTTCTTTGCAGTCCTGTTTGTTTTCGGGTGGTAACTTTCCATCAGATAGGAGTGAACTGGCAACCAAAGTTTTTCCTCAGTTGAAGTATTGGAGACGTCTTGTAAAGTTGTGAGTGGTCACTGTCAGGCCACTCACAGAGTATAAGTCTGGACTTTTAATCGATGTTGCAGAAGTTTTCTTTCACATATGTGGATGTGAACACGAGTTTTTTTCGTGTTTATTTTCCATGATGGGAGTAGTAATACCCGCAGTTAAGGACAGATCACAGTGGGTATCATTCCTGACATCCGCTCTGATTGTCCTTTCTATTGCAGAGATGCCCCGTGGTTTGATGGAATGCCTTATTACTAAAAGGAGGACAGCAGCTGAATCAGCCAAAATTTCAGCACAAAATATTAAGGTGAACATCCTTAGGTATTCACATTATCCTGAATATTTGAGATTGGACAAATAAATCTTGAATAGGCTACAGAAATTAGAAGTTGAGATTATCAACAAAAAGGTACATAAGTTCAATCGGGACAAAAGTGATTATTCCTGTGGCCAAATACACAAATGGCCCAGAACTAATCATTCTAATTTTTCACATACAGCTAATAATGCTAATAATATCGATATAGCTGAACCTTCCTCCTCTCTAAGTAATAAAAGATCTGGGGAGTCACCAGTTGTTGATTCACATGGTAAGAATCAATTCTTTAAATATTTAAAGAAGAAAACACCTCACATTTCTAACCGTAAATATGATCACTCACGGACTATCACCAATTCTGTATATCACAAAAATAAGCCTCCTTTTAAAAAGGCCGTAGAGAAGGAGGATTTTTCTAACACGAATCTCATCACAACAGATAACAGTTTGCAACAGAATATTCCTATTGAAAACCGAAATATTCAATTTGATAACGCAAAGATAAAACCACTCACTGTTAATGCACTTATCAATTTCAAGTCTGTATCGACTCCTAATCCTATTCACACCATCACTGGCACACCTACTTAGAATACCATCCTTCCGGACCCTAAGATGGTCTGCTCATTACTACCTCCACTAATTCCGAATCACATAACACCACCCTTGTCAACTAACCATGACACCACTGATTGTTCTCTAGATGCTTCATTTCTCACGATCCATAATACACCTATGGATCGAAATCCATTATCTGATACTAGTTTTCCGTCTCTTTCTTCATCCTTTTTTAAACTGCCAGGTACCACTTGCCAACACTGCACGACTCCTGCTCAGACCATCGATCAGCCACAAATCACACAATACTTTCTACCAGTAAATCTACAGTCCCCCAACAGAAAATCGTTAAAAAGAAAGGGAAACCCCGGGGTTGTAGAGGAGGGAGATCCTCCTCCAGGAAACAGCATCAAACTGCTCCCCCACTCCCACCAGTTGAACCAAGAAACAAAAAATTAAGATCTTTAACCTTTCGGATTACATTTTGTCCGAAAATGAAATCCACTTACTATCTAAGGGTTTATCTTTTTGTCCTGTCACCAGACCATGTGATTTCCAATTATTTCTTGATTTAAATCAATACATCCGCAAACTTACCTTATATCGTCATTTTTCCATACAAAACAAAAATAATAAATCTGTTCCATTAGAACCAGAAGTTGATACCACCATTCCTGATGTTATGATTGACAATTCTACTAAAATAGATATTAGACATGTAAATGTCAAGACTGTGTCTAATTTCTACCCCATCCATCATCGGGGTAACTACCTTGACACTTTTTACACATTGGTTATGAATGACTTTAATAAGTTATGTGATAACTCTGTCATTTCACTGGATATGGATAACCTTACTCCAGCGGAAAGACAGTCTATAAAAATTCGACAAACGAATGATCAAATTATTATTCGCCCCGCAGACAAGGGGGGCGGTATAGTTATTCTTAACAAATCTGCCTATATTTCTGAGACAAATAATATTTTATCCGACAATAATTATTATTCACAACTTGACAATAACCCATCTGATGCATACTTTCATTCTTATTGTTTGTTGATTAAAGAAGCGGCTGAAGATCTTCTTTTGAATAAAAGGGAGCACACGTTTTTAACAGTAAAACATTATACTATTCCCCATTTTTATTATTTACCAAAAATACACAAGAATCCAATTAATCCCCCTGGACGCCCTATTATTTCCGGTGTAGGTTCCTTAATGGCTAATTTATCCCACTATGTGGATCTTTTTCTAGAGTATTATGTTTTATGTTTACGATCATATCTTAGAGATTCTACACAATTAATCCAATAAATCAAAGATATTACTTTACCCCCCAATTTTTCTTTTCTCACCTTAGACGTGTGCTCCCTCTATTCAAATATAAGATCTTGGCTTGGAGGCAGTTGAATATTTTTTGGCAAGTGATGATCCCTTTAACCCTTTACAGTTGCGGTTTATTTTAAACTCCATTCAGTTTATTTTGGACCATAACATTTTTAATTTTGATGATTTATTGTTTAACCCCTTAAGGACTGAGCCCTTTTTCACCTTAAGGACTCGGCCATTTTTTGCAAATCTGACCACTGTCACTTTAAACATTAATAACTCTGGAATGCTTTTAGTTATCATTCCGATTCCGAGATTGTTTTTTCGTGACATATTCTACTTTAACATGGTGGTAAAATTTTTTGGTAACTTGCATCCTTTCTTGGTGAAAAATCCCAAAATTTGATGAAAAATTTGAAAATTTTGCATTTTTCTAACTTTGAAGCTCTCTGCTTGTAAGGAAAATGGATATTCAAAATAATTTTTTTTTTTTATTCACATATACAATATGTCTACTTTATGTTTGCATCATAAAATTGATGAGTTTTTACTTTTGGAAGACACCAGAGGGCTTCAAAGTTCCGCAGCAATTTTCCAATTTTTCGCAAAATTTTGAAACTCGCTTTTTTTCAGGGACCAGTTCAGGTTTGAAGTGGATTTGAAGGGTCTTCATATTAGAAATACCCCATAAATGACCCCATTATAAAAACTGCACCCCCGAAAGTATTCAAAATGACATTCAGTAAGCGTTTTAACCCTTTACGGGTTTCACAGGAATAGCAGCAAAGTGAAGGAGAAAATACACAATCTTCATTTTTTACACTCGCTTGTTCTTGTAGACCCAATTTTTGAATTTTTGCAAGGGGTAAAAAGGAGAAAATTTTTACTTGTATTTGAAACCCAATTTCTCTCGAGTAAGCACATACCTCATATGTCTATGTTAATTGTTCGGCGGGCGCAGTAGAGGGCTCAGAAGGGAAGGAGGGTCAAATGGTTTTTGGGGGGCATGTCACCTTTAGGAAGCCCCTATGGTGCCAGAACAGCAAAAAAACCCACATGGCATACCATTTTGGAAACTAGACCCCTCGGGGAACGTAACAAGGGGTAATGTGAACCTTAATACCCTACAGGTGATTCACGACTTTTGCATATGTAAAAAAATAAAAACATTTTTTACTTAAAATGCTTGGTTTCCCTAAAGTTTTACATTTTTAAAAAGGGTAATAGCAGAAAATACACCCCAAAATTTGAAGCCCAATTTCTCCCGATTCAGAAAACACCCCATATGGGGGTGAAAAGTGCTCTGCTGGCGCACTACAGGTCTCAGAAGAGAAGGAGTCACATTTGGCTTTTTTGAAGGAAATTTTGCTCTGGGGGCATGCCGCATTTAGGAAGCCCCTATGGTGCCAGGACAGCAAAAAAAAAAACACATGGCATACCATTTTGGAAACTAGACCCCTCGGGGAACGTAACAAGGGGTAAAGTGAACCTTAATACCCTACAGGTGTTTCACGACTTTTGCATATGTAAAAAAAAATAAAAAAATTTACCTAAAATGCTTGGTTTCCCAAAAAATTTACATTTATACAAAGGGTTAAAGCAGAAAATACCCCCCAAAATTTGAAGCCCAATTTCTCCCGATTCAGAAAACACCCCATATGGGGGTGAAAAGTGCTCTGTTGGCGCACTACAGGTCTCAGAAGAGAAGGAGTCTCATTTGGCTTTTTGAAAGCAAATTTTGCTCTGGGGGCATGCCGCATTTAGGAAGCCCCTATGGTGCCAGGACCGCAAAAAATACCCACATGGCATACCATTTTGGAAACTAGAGCCCTCGGGGAATGTAACAAGAGGTTAAGTGAACCTTAATACCCCACAGGCGTTTCACGACTATTGCATATGTAAAAAAAATAAAAAAAAATTTACCTAAAATGCTTCTTTTCCCAAAAACTTAACATTTTTAAAAAGGGTAAAAGCAGAAAATACCCCCCAAAATTTGAAGCCCAATTTCTCCTGAGTACGGCAATACCCCATATGTGACCCTTAACCGTTGCCTTGAAATACGACAGGGCTCCAAAGTGAGAGCGCCATGCGCATTTGAGGCCTAAGTTAGGGATTGCATAGGGGTGGACATAGGGGTATTCTACGCCAGTGATTCCCAAACAGGGTGCCTCCAGCTGTTGCAAAACTCCCAGCATGCCTGGACAGTCAACGGCTGTCCGACAATACTGGGAGTTGTTGTTTTGCAACAGCTGGAGGCTCCGTTTTGGAAACCATGGCGTACCAGATGTTTTTCATTTTTATTGGGGAGGGGAGGGGGGCTGTGTAGGGGTATGTGTATATGTAGTGTTTTTTACTTTTTATTTTATTTTTTGTGGTAGTGTAGTGTAGTGTTTTTAGGGTACAGTCACACGGGTGGGGGTTCACAGTAGTTTCTCGCTGGCAGTTTGAGCTGTTGCAGAAAATTTGCTGCAGCTCAAACTTGCAGCCCGATACTTACTGTAATCCTCCGCCCATGTGAGTGTACCCTGTACATTCACATTGGGGGGGACATCCAGCTGTTGCAAAACTACAACTCCCAGCATGCGCTGACAGACTGTACATGCTGAGAGTTTTAGTTTTGCAACAGCTGTAGGCACACTGGTTATGTATCACAGAGTTTGTGACCTTACTCAGTGTTTCAAAACCAGTGTGCCTCCAGCTGTTGCAAAACTACAACTCCCAGCATGTACGGTGCATGGTGTAAGGTGACTGCTGGGAATTGTAGTTTGCAACAGCTGGAGGCACACTGGTCGTGAAACACTGAGTTAGGTAAAAAAAAAAACTCTAAGTTTCACAACCAGTGTGCCTTCAGCTGTTGCAAAACTACAACTCTCAGCAGTCACCGACAGCCAACGGGCATGCTGGGAGTTGTAGTTATGCAACCAGCAGATGCACCACTACAACTCCCAGCATGCACTTTAGCTGTTTGTGCAAGCTGGGAGTTGTAGTTATACAACAGCTGAAGGTACACTTTTCCATAGAAAGAATGTGCCTCCAGCTGTTGCAAAACCATAAGTCCCAGCATGCCCATAAGGGAATGCTGGGAGTTGTGGTGGTCTGCCTCCTGCTGTTGCATAACTACAGCTCCCAGCATGCCCTTTTTGCATGCTGGGAGCTGTTGCTAAGCAACAGCAGGAGGCTGTAACTCACCTCCTGCTGCTGCTCCATCGCAGGAAAGTCCCTCGCCGCCGCCGTCGCTCCTGGGGCCCCGATCCCAACATGGACGCCGGGGATCGGGGTCCCCAGCACCGGGGGTCGTCTTCCCGCACCCGCTCACGCCCTCCGGAAGAGGGGCGGAGCGGGTGCGGGAGTGACGCCCGCAGCAGGCGCCCTGATTGGTCGGCCGGTAATCCGGCCGACGAATCAGGGCGATCGTGAGGTGGCATCAGTGCCACCTCACCCCTGCAGGCTCTGGCTGTTCGGGGCCGTCAGAGACGGCCCCGAACAGCCAGTAATTCCGGGTCATCGGGTCACTGGAGACCCGATTGACCCGGAATCGCCGCAGATCGCTGGACTGAATTGTCCAGCGATCTGCGGCGATCGCCGACATGGGGGGACATAATGACCCCCCTGGGCGATATGCCGGGATGCCTGCTGAACGATTTCAGCAGGCATCCGGCTCCAGTCCCCAACCGGCTAGCGGTGGGGGCCGGAATTCCCACGGGCGTATGGATACGCCCTGCGTCCTTAAGGACTCGGGATGCAGGGCGTATCCATACGCCCTGCGTCCTTAAGAGGTTAAACAGATGAGGGGCTGTGCTATGAGGACTCAATTCGCCCCCAGTTATGCTAATTTGTTTATGGGGCAATTCGAGTCCCTAATAATGGCACAGTCCCCTCTTTTTTTGTTATGTCAGTTATTTTCGTCGTTATATAGACGACCTTGTCTTTCTCTGGTCTGGTACTTAAGCCCAAGCAATTGAATTTGTGAACCATCTAAATATTAATAATTGGGACATTCGTTTTACCATGCAATTTTCTACTACTTCTATACAGTTTTTGGATCTAGAGCTATGCAAATCCACTGAAAATAAAATCATCACGAAAACCTTTTTTTTTTAAAAGTGGATATGAATAGTTATATTAATTATGATAGTGCACACTACCCCAGTTGGCTCAGGAGCGTTCCCTACGGACAGTACCTGTGCATATGTAAGAACTGTTCTGCTGACTCAGACTTTCACGCGCAGGCCGCTGTCCTTAGGGAACGCTTCCTTAAAAAAGGTTACCCTAAAAAACTTTTGACTTAAGCATACAATAAAGTTAAAAATAAAGGACAATCAGAACTAACATCCCCCAAAATAAATCAGTGACATTTTTAGATAAATTTAGGTTCAATTTCATAACCAACTTTAATAAAGAATCGTCTAACATCAAAAAAATATTATCCAAACATTGGTCCATCATCAGTAATGATCCTATTCTTAAAACATCTGTTCCCCATACTCCCCAGATTACTTATAGAAGAGCCCGTAATTTACAAAACCTTTTAGCACCTGGTAGATTTCATAGTTCTAGGTTGGTTCCAGTTCAGACGGCATCCTCGTGCAGCCCGTGCGGCAAGAGCCGCTGTCTGTGCTGTAACCTAATTAAAGAAACAGGTACAGTCACATGCGACTCCATGTTTTCAATATATCGGATCACATGCGGTTGTCAACTGCAATATGTGGGCCTCACTGTGCAGACAGTGCGGTCCCGCATAAATAAACACCGCTTTAACATCTCCCATGGGTTTATGTTACATGGAGTTTCGAGACATTTCTCAACTGTACATAAGAACTCCATGGATTCGTTTAAGCTGATCATTATTAAAAGTATTCCGCAGAACACTCCGAATCGTTATCAATGTCTAATCAATAGAGAGTTTTATTGGATACATAGACTCACTACTTTAACCCCGGGGGGTCTCAATGAGTCCATAGAAAATGTACATTGATTATGTATATATATTTATTACATCTCTATTCATGGTATAGTGAATATATATATATATATATATATATATATATATATATATATATATATATATATGAAATAACGGTATGCTATTATATCTAACAGTAAAGGAATGACTAGATACTCTGAAGTAACTTAAAATAGAGTACTAAGTCCTGACTAAGAGGTATTGTGTGTTTTTTCTCTTAGTTTTTATATATATTATGTTGTATAAATTAATGTTTTTATTTATTTATAGTATATATACAATTTTTATACATGATGTTTCTTCAGATAAGTCTATTTTTATGTATACTTCTATTTCTGTAACTTTGTTTTAATTGTGATATGCGGAGGTTGGTCCCGCCACATTCCAATCCTAATTGTGATAGGAAAGTGTTAATCCCCGCATATAAAAGCAAGATGTGAATGTTCATTTGCATGCCTGATGAAGCCACGCTTGCATGGTGAAACGCGTTGCATTATCCACAATAAAATCCTCTGTCAAGGTATTCTACCTGTCTGATGTCCTTCTCCCGGTCAGCGCCGATGAATTCCTGAACTAGAAGCCCGCGCTGTTCACCATTGCAGAGATGCGGAGGGGCTTTCTCCTGCGCTCCACATCTCTGCATTATACTCCGGCCAATGATGTGAATAGAACATCACTCATTCATATTTCCCGCTGAGAGCTGTGATTGGCTGCAACCATCTAGCCAATCCCCACTCTGGGCGGAAAATATGAATGAGTAATGTAAATTTCTGCTGGCGCTGTATAGAGCCGCTCCGCATCTCTGCTACATTATGGACGATCAGGTCGGGTGTCAGGAGTAACATCCGGGGCGACCTGTCCATTAGTACAAGTACTACTATTCCCATCAAGGAACAGTGTGTTCCATGCTGGGAGAAGTAGTACTACCTAAGAAAATGTTTAAAAAAATAGAGAAAAAAAAAGTGAAACACACAAACTTTATTTTATACTTTATTAAAAATGTATTAAAAGTTCATCATAAAAAATTAAAATTTCCTTAAATACATTTTTGCCTATCCCTACTGTATCCTTTTTTTTTTTTTTTGGTACCCAACACATTTGGAAAAAAACGCCAAAGGAGCCAAAAATGCAATTTCAACTCAAATGCAAAAACGCCAGAAAAAAACATCAGAAAAAAATGTCAGATCCAGGAAATTGCACTGGTGTTTTTTCTGGCAATTTTTTCTGGCATTTTTTTTTTCAGTGTAAAAACCGCAGGGAAAAAAAGGGTTTTAAAGGTAGTAAAAACTAAACAAAAACTAAATATACACTTGGTATTGTTATAACCACAAATAAGGTTCACATATAATTTTAACTGCACACCTAGCTCAGAAAAAATTATCACCCTACAAATTTAGTTTTTGTAATTTCACCCTACAAATATATATTTTTTGTTTCACAATACATTATATGGTAAAGTAAAGGGTAACATTTCTCATACCCCTCTGTTGACGGAAGAAAAAATATGAAAATTGCTGTAAAGAGTAAATGTCAAACAGATAAAATATTTTTTGTAGGGAAGAATTTTTTTTTAATTAAACATAATATGCTGACAAGCAATAATACTTTATTCTTAGGCCAAGTTTCTAGCATGTCTAATAGGCAGCCATGGGGGCCTTTGTTAGGTTATCATGGAAGCTGAGGACCTATCAACAACCTGTGACAGGCTGACAGATGGTTAAACATCCAGAAACAGAAGTTGGTCTGATCCCAGTCCTTACAAGTAGAATGAGCGAACTTTTCAAAAATTCGATTTGGACGATTCACCGTATTTTCTGGAAAAATTTGTTTCAATCTGAATTTATTTGCGGCGAAACTATATTAACAACAACTATTTCTGGCCTACAGAGAGCCTCAATAGGGGTATAGAACACTTTGCTCCAGCAGTGTGCTGGGGTAGTGAAATAATACTGTTATCCAGAATAACATGCAGATTACCGTCATCGCTTTTAGAATCATTGACACATTGACAGAGCCTGGAGGTGGCATCATTATGAGGAGACCATATAGAGGCTGAAATTTGCATTAACCCCTTAAGGACCAGGCCCATTTTCACCTTAAGGACCAGAGCATTTTTTGCACATCTGACCATTGTCACTTTAAGCATTAATAACTCTGGGATGCTTTTACCTTTCAATCTGTTTCCGAGAAAGTTTTTTCGTGACATATTCTACTTTATGTTAGTGGTAAAATTTCATTGATGCTTGCATAATTTCTTGGTGAAAAATTCCAAAATTTGATGAAAAAATTTGATGAAAAATTTGCATTTTTTTTTTATTTGAAGCTCTCTGCTTATCAGGAAAATTGACATTCCAAATAAATTATTTATTGATTCACATATACAACATGTCTACTTTATGATTGCATCATAAAGTTGACATGTTTTTACTTTTTGAAGACATCAGAGGGCTTCAAAGTATAGCAACAATTTTCCAATTTTTCACCAAATTTTCTAAATCGGAATTTTCAGGGACCAGTTCAGTTTTGAAGTGGATTTGAAGGGCCTTCATATTAGAAATACCCCACAAATGACCCCATTATAAAATCTGCACCCCTAAAAGTATTCAAAATGACATTCAGTAAGTGTGTTAACCCTTTAGGTGTTTCACAGGAATAGAAGCAAAGTGAAGGAGAAAATTCAAAATTTTCATTTTTTACACTTGCATGTTCTTGTAAACCCAGTTTTCGAATTTTTACAAGTGGTAAAAGGAGATAAATCTTCCTAAAATTTGTAACCCAATTTCTCTCGAGTAAGGAAATACCTTATATGTGGATGTCAAGTGTTCAGCGGCGCAGTAGAGGGCTAAGAAGGGAAGGAGCGACAATTGGATTTTTTCTGAAAGGGTTTTTGGGGGCATGTCACATTTTGGAAGCCCCTATGGTGTCAGGACAGAAAAAAAAACATGGCATACCATTTTGGAAACTACAACCCTCAAAGAATGCAACAAGGGGTACAGTCATCATACACACCCCACAGGTGTTTGACGACTTTTCGTTAAAGTTGGATGTATAAATTATTTTTTTTTCACTAAAATGCTGCTTTTCCCCGAAATTTTACATTTTTACAAGGGTTAATAGGAGAAAAGCCCCCCTTTTTGGGGGCCCCAAAAAAAAAAAATTTGTAACCCCATCTCTTCTGAGTATGGAAATACCCCATTTGTGGACGTCAAGTGCACTGTTGGCACACAACAATGCTCAGAAGAGAAGGAGTCACATTTGGCTTTTGGAAAGCAAATTTAGCTGAAATAGTTTTTGGGGGGCATGTCCCATTTAGGAAGCCCCTATGGTGCCATAACAGCAAAAAAAACCTCACATTGCAGACTGTTTTGGAAACTACACCCCTCAAGGAACGTAACAAGGGGTACAGTGAGCCTCAACACCCCACAGGTGTTTGACGACTTTTTGTTGGACGTGTAAATGAATTTTTTTTCACTAAAATGCTGCTTTTCCCCCAAATTTTACATTTTTACAAGAGGTAATAGGAGAAAATGACCCCTAAAATTTTTAACCCTATTTCTTCTGAGTATGGAAATACCCTATGTGTGGACGTCAAGTGCTCTGCTGGCGCACTCTAATGCTAAGAAAAGAAGGAGCGCCATAGAGCTTTTGGAGAGTGATTTTGATTGGAATGGAAGTAAGGGGCCCTGTGCGTTTACAAAGTCCCCCCCCCCCCCGTGGTGCCAGAACAGTGGACCCTCCCAAATGTGACCCCATTTTGGAAACTGCACCCCTCACAGAATTTAATAAGGGGTGCAGTAAGTATTTACACCCCACTGGTTGTTACATTTTTCACGGACCACTGTTCCAAAAATCTGTCAGACACCTGTGGGGCGTAAATGCTCAATGCACCCCTTATTATATTACATGAGGGGTGTAGTTTCTAAAATGGGGTCACATGTGGGTGGTCCATTGTTCTTGCACTTTGGGGGCTTTGTAAACACACATGGCCTTCAATTTCAGACACATTCTCTCTCCAAAATCCCAATGGCGCTCCCTCTCTTCTGAGCATTGTAGTGCACCCGCAAAGCACATTACATCCACATATGGTGTATGTTCTTACTCAGAAGAAATGGGGTTACATATTTTGGGGGGCTTTTTCCTATTTTCCATTGTGAAAATGAAAAATTTATAGAAATACCCCACATGTGGCCCTAAACTGTTTCCTTGAAATACAACAGGGCCCCAAAGTGACAGAGCGCCATACGCATTTGAGGACTAAATTAGGGATTGCATAGGGGTGGACATAGGGGTATCCTTTGCCAGTGATTCCCAAACAGGGTGCCTCCAGCTGTTGCTAAACTCCCAGCATGCCTGGACAGTCAGTGGCTGTCCGGAAATGCTGGGAGTTGTTGTTTTGAAACAGCTGGAGGCTCCATTTTGGAAACACTGCAGTACAATACCTTTTTCATTTTTATTGGGGGGGGGGGCAGTGTAAGGGGGTTTATATGTAGTGTTTTACCCTTTATTATGTGTTAGTGATGTGTAGTGTTTTTAGAGTACATTCGCATTGGCAGGTTATGAGACACACTGGTTGGAAAACCTTCAGTTAGGTTCTGTTACCTGACTCAGTATTTTCCAACCAGTGTGCCTCCAGCTGCTGCAAAACTTAAACTCCCAGCATGTACTGATCGCCGGAGGGCATGCTAGGAGAAGAAGCTATGCAACAGCTGGAGGTACGCAACTACAACTCCCAGTATGCCGACACAGCTGTTTGCTGTTTTGGGCATGCTGGGATTTGCAGTTTTGCAACATCTGGAGGGCTACAGTTTAGAGACCACTGCACAGTGATCTCCAAACTGTGGCCCTCCAGATGTTGCAAAACCACAAATCCCAGCATGCCCAGACAGCATACAGCTGTGTGGGCATGCTAGGAGTTGTAGTTTTGCAAGATATGGAGGACTACAGTTTATAGATCACTGCAAAGTTATTTCCAAACAGCAGCCCTCCAACTGTTGCAAAACTACAAATCCCAGCATGCCAACACAGCAAACAGCTTTCTGGGCATGCTGGGAGTTGTAGTTTTTCAACATCTGGAGGACTACAGTTTAGAAACCATTGTATAGTCGTCTCAGACTGTAGCCCTCCAGATGTTGCTAGGCAACTCACCGGCTTCCGTAGGATTGCTGCCCGCTGCCTCCACTGATGGGTATGTGGACTTCGGCACCCGTTCCCTGCCGTTTTCCCATTCTGCCCCACCTATTGTGGGTGGGCAGTACTGGAAAACCGAAAGTTAACCCCCCCCCCCGCCCCCGATCTGCTGTTGTTTGTCGCTTCTTGACGACCAATAGCAAGGATAGGAGGGGTTGAACCCCTGCCACCTCACTCCTATCCCTTCAGGGGGATCGTGGGTGTCTTGGACAACCACGATCCCCCTTATATCCCGGGTCACCATAGACCCATATGATCTGGAATTGGCACAAATCGCAAGTGTGCATTCACCCGCGACTTGTGCCGCTCGCCGACATGGGGGGGGTCTGATGACTCAGGAGTAGGCATTTGCAGTACCCAATAGGGTTTCATAACCCTAATTGATAACCCAAGAGGGTTTCATAACCATAATTGTGAAGTGTTGGTGTAGAAGCATGGTCAATCTACTCTGAGGCATCTGGCATTGGTGGGTGGAAATCCTGGCTGATCCATGCCTGATTCATCTTCACAAAGTCAGTTACTCCACATTTTTAGTGGACAGACGAGTTCGCCTTGGGGTGACTATGGCCCCGGACGCTCTAAACACCTGCTCTGATGGCACACTACTGGCCGGGCAGGACAGCTTTTCCAGGGCAAACTCTGCTAGTTGCGGCCATAAATCAAGTCCTGCTCCTTGTCTACCTGGTGCTGAGTTGCTTCACTATGCGAGTCAAGAAAGCTACTCATCAGCAACTGTAGACTTAGGCTGTTGATAATGGAGCTGGTACTGTTCCTGCCACCCCTCCCCTCCCCAGTAGCCATGGCAGTGGAAAGTGAGCGCAGAGGGCCCCCCGAGTCAAAACTACGAGTGGATGGACCATGTCGCCGATATGCATCGGCCAACTGACTACGTAGGATCTCTCTGTAGTAGGTCAGTTTGTCCTCCCTCTCAGTGGGTGTAAAAAAGGCCCCCATTCTGTGATGGTAGTGAGGATCTAATAAGGTGGAGAGCCAGAAGTCATCCCGCTGACGAATTATGACAATTCGGGGGTCACTACGCAAGCAACTGAGCATGCATCGTGCCATTTGCACCAGTGACTCGAAGGGACTCCCTGCCTCCATCTCCACTGCATACTGCCACGGTGTGTCTGGGTCCTCAGTCTCGCCTTACTCATAAACCCTCTAGCTCCTCCTCTCCTGTCCGATGACTAGAAACACTGCCCATCTCATCAAACCTAAACTGTGCTCCACTCTGCCCCTCATCCTCCTCTCCAGTTCAGCCCCACAAGGCTCATGTAGTCGTGAGATGTAGACGCAACGTCTCCATTGCCGTGACCAGCCATTGTTTCAATCATTTGTTGTAGGCAATGTAGGATTGGAATTACGTTGTTCATCCCGTAATCCAGGAGATTTACAAATAATGTGGCTTCCTCAAAGGGCCTCAGCACACAGCTGGTGTAACGTATGAGCTGCCACTGGTTTACATTGAAGTTACACAGGGGAGTACCCCTCTCTGCTTGGATCATCAAGAAATCGGTGATGGCTTTTCTTTGTTCGTATAGTCTTTCCAACATATGGAGGGTGGAAAGGAAGAATTAAAGACAAAACAGGACAAAGCATTACTAACTTCATAAAGTCCTATCTTCACATGTCCGTCGGGTAGAAGTGATATTGACGGATGTTGAGGACATATATGGAGGTTAACCACATAAAATGTCTCCAAACTCGGTTGAAAGAAGATTGTAAGCATAAAAGAAAACAATCAGAGTCAAAGACTATTCTGTATCACAAAAAGAAAAGATGGATTGTATCAAAATAACGTATTTCTGGCTACTGTCTGAAGGCAAATTTAAATGTACAATGTTCGTCATGGTGGGTCTCTTGGATCAAGGCTATGTCAACCTTTTTTTTATCTTTTAGTTCCTTTAAAAGGAGTCGTCTCTTTATATCAGAGTTAAACCCCTTAACATTTAATGACATTAGACGCACCATGATGAAAATTGAAG
Organism: Hyla sarda; assembly: GCF_029499605.1. Taxonomy (NCBI): domain Eukaryota; kingdom Metazoa; phylum Chordata; class Amphibia; order Anura; family Hylidae; genus Hyla; species Hyla sarda. The sequence continues at coordinate 399,662,800 of NC_079189.1, forward strand.
GTTTGCTGTGAAAAGAATGTGACAGATCATACTGTGCAGGTCAGTTAGAAGACTGTTGTTGCTCAAGTAGGACCCATATCGTTGTAGACTTTGGAGAAGGTTAGTTGATGGAATGTCCGGAGGAGTTCCCAGGGAGGAAGCAGGGGGCCCAATCCATGTGGAGGGAAATAAAAAAAAAAATAGGTTATGTGAATAAACACATGAGGGGGAATTTATCATTATTTGTCTATTGTAGACACAGTTTTACCCCTTTACACTGCTGTCTATTGTACACTCTTGCTCAGCATTTACTAAGGCTGTGTACTCCTTTGATAAATCTTGTGCAAATATAGAAACGCCCCCCCTCGCTCTACCGTACACTCCTTCTCTACCTCACAGGAAAAGTGGACACAGGGATTTTGTTCTATTGCTTTGAGGTTGGATTCCATTGAGGTTTTTTGTCCATCAGCAAAAATGCCAAAAAAACTGTCCCAGCTTTTTCCTGTGTTTTGTCAGTTTTTCTTGTGTTTTTTACTAGCGTTTTTGCTGATGTGTGGAAACAAATAAATGTACTAAACTTTTTTTTTTCTTTGAAATTTAGATACGTGAATGCGGAGGACTATGTCAGATTTGAGGGATTGCGACGATAAACAGCGTTTTTTTTTTTTTTTTTTTTTTTAAATGTCAAAAAAAGGGTTAACAAGGGCTGTGGGGGGGAGTGGTTTTTTTAAATAAATTGTTTTTTCAATGTGTTGTGTCTTTTATAATTGAATTCTCAGGCTTAGTAGTGGAAGATGTCTAGTATACAGAATCCATTACCAACCCGGGGCTTAGCGTTAGCCCCCAAAACAGCTAGCACTAACCTCCAAATATTACCCCGGTACCCACCGCCACAGGGGTGCCGGGAAGAGCCGATACCAACAGGCCCGGAGCGTCAAAAATGGCGCTCCTGGGCCTAGGCGGTAACAGGCTGGCGTTATTTAGGCTGGGGAGGGCCAGTAACAATGGTCGCCCACCCTGGTAACGTCAGGCTGTTGCTGCTTGGTTGGTATCTGGCGGATACTGTTAAAATGAGGGAACCACACCCTTTTTTTATTTATTTATAAAAAAAAAAAAAAAACGCATAGGGTTCCCCCTATTTTCAGTATCAGCAAGATACCAACCAGGCAGCAACAGCCTGACGTTACCAGGGTGGTCGAGGACCATTGTTACTGGCCCTCCCCAGCCTGAATAACGCTAACCTGCTACCGCCTAGGCCCAGGAGCGCCATTTTTGATGCTCCGGGCCTGTTGGTACCGGCTCTTCCCGGCACCCCTGTGGCGGTGGGTATCGGGGTAATAATTGGGGTTTAGCGCTAGCTGTTTTTGGGGCTTAACGCTAAGCCTCGGCCTAGTAATGGATTCCGTCCATAAGACAGCTTCCACTACTAACCCTAAAAATTCAATTATAAAAATCACAGACACATTAAAAAAAAATGTATTTAACCCCTTAAGGACCAAGGACGTACCGGTACGTCCTTGGTCCTGCTCCCATGATATAACGCGGGGTTACACGGTAACCCTGCATCATATCACGGCGGGCCCGGCGTCATAGTGAAGCCGGGACCCGCCGCTAATAGTGCGCGGTGCCGATCGCTATTAACTTAGTTAACCCTTTAGTGAAAGTGAACCCTTTCGTAAAAGTGAAAGTAAAAACTGCCGGTTAGCTCAGTGGGCTGTTCGGGATAGCCGCGGCGAAATCGCGGCATCCCGAACAGCTTGCAGGACAGCCGGAGGGTCCCTACCTGCCTCCTCGTTGTCCGATCGCCGAATGACTGCTCAGTGCCTAAGATCCAGGCATGAGCAGTTAAGCGGCAGAATCATCGATCACTGGTTTCCTATGAGAAACCAGTGATCAATGGTAAAGATCAGTGAGTGCAGTGTTATAGGTCCCTATGGAAGCTATAACACTGCAAAAAAAAAGTGAAAAAAAAAGTGAATAAAGATCATTTAACCCCTTCCCTTTGAATCACCCCCTTTTTCCCATAAAAAAAAACACAGTGTAAATAAAAATAAACATACATGGTATCAACACGTGCGGAAATGTCCAAATTATAAAAATATATCGTTAATTAAACCACTCAGTCAATGACGTACGCGCAAAAAAATTCCAAAGTCCAAAATAGTGCATTTTTGGTCACTTTTTATATCATTTAAAAATGAATAAAAAGCGATCAATAAGTCCTATCAATGCAAAAATGGTACCGTGAAAAACTTAAGATCACGGCGCAAAAAATGAGCCCTCATACCGCCCCATACACGGAAAAATAAAAAAGTTATAGGAGTCAGAAGATGACAATTTTAAATATATAAATTTTCCTGCATGTAGTTATGATTTTTTCCAGAAGTACGACAAAATCAAACCTATATAAGTAGGGTATCATTTTAATCGTATGGACCTACAGAATAAAGATAAGGTGTCATTTTTAACGAAAAATGTACTACGTAGAAACGGAAGGCCCCAAAAATTACAAAACTGCATTTTTTTTTTTCAATTTTGTCGCACAATGATTTTTTTTTCCGTTTCACCGTAGATTTTTGGGCAAAATGACTGACGTCATTACAAAGTAGAATTGGTGGCGCAAAAAATAAGCAATCATATGGATTTTTAGGTGCAAAAAAAAGGCAAGGAGCAAAAAACGAAAATGCAAAAACAGAAAAAACCCCGGTCCTTAAGGGGTTAAAAAAACACTCCCCCACAGCCCTCATTAACCATTTTATTGAAAAAATTGTCGCAGTCCACCGAATCCGACGTAGTCCTCCGCATTCATGCATCTGAAATGAGAAGAAAAGAAAAACAAGAAATATGGGTTAGTACATTTTTTGCGCTCTCCCCTGGGAAGAGCGCGCATAATGCAGCGTGTTCCTAAACAGGGAGCCTCCAATTGTTGCTAAACTACAACTCCTTTCATGGGGGGCTGTAGTTAAGCAACAGCTGGAGGCACACTGGTTGCAAAACACTGAGAGTTTGTTACTTAACTCAGTGTTTCCCAACCGATGCACCTCCAGCTGTTGCAAAACTACAACTCCCAGCATGTACAGTTTGTCAGTGCATGCTGGGAGTTATAATTTTGCAACAACTGGAGGCGCACAGGTAGGGAAACACTCAGTTAGGAAACAGAAAATGTTTCCCAACCAGTGTGCCTTCAGTTGTTGCAAAACTACAACTCCCAGCATGCTCAGGCAGCCGAAGGGCATGCTGAGAGTTGTAGTTTTGCAACAACTGGAGGAGAACAGTTTGGAGAACACTGTGTAGTGGTGTCCAAACCGTAGTCCTCCAGAAGTTGCAAAACTACAACTCTCAGCATGTCCAGACTTCCAAGGCATTCTGGGAATTGTAGTTCGGCAACATCTGAAGGACCAATGTTACAAAACTACAACTCCCAGCATGCCTGGACTGTCTGGGCATGCTGGGAGTTGTAGTTTTGCAACATCTGGAAGAGCACAGATTGGAGACCACTGTACAGTGGTCTCCAAACTGCGGCCCTCCAGATGTTGCAAAACTACAACTCCCAGCATGCCCAGACAGCCAAAGGCTGTCTGGGCATGCTGGGAGTTATAGTTTTTAAACTACCAGAAGCAGCAGTGATGCAGATGCCGCCGCCGCCAACCCCTGTGTCTCCAGCTGTTCGGTAAGTGCCGCGGTCCCCGCCGCAGCTCTCGGCGTCATCTTCCCCTGCTGTGCCCAGACTTCTAGCGGTGGGCAGAGCAGGGGAAATTAACTTTACCCCCCAGTCAGCTCATTCACTGTGATTGGTCCACAGGGAGCAATCACAGTGATCGCTGACCAGGACCATCGACAGATGGTCCTGGGGGGTGTTGCAGAAGTTGTCCCCTGCCGGAAACAGCAGGGCTTCTGCCAGTTAACCATTGCGATGCCGCGCATCCGCGGGTTAACTGAATGCCGTTTATAAACACGGATCGCAGCAGATCTCCAGAATGATTTGCTGCGATCCACATTTAAATTAAAAAGCCGGTGGTACATGCGGCTACATCGCGCTGCCACCGGCTTCTATTTACAGTACACTGTCATAATTCATAATCCCTGCTGGGAGATGGTAGCTCTGATTGGCGAATAGCTATTGACCAATCAGAGCTCTCCTCTCCCGGGGCGGGGATTATGAATTATGACAGCTGTATACTGTATAGAAGCCGGTGACAGCGCGATGTAGACGAATGTACCGCCGACTTCTATAGTTAATAAATGCGGATCGCAGCGGGTCTCTGGAGAATGACCTGGTGCGATCTGCACCTCAGCCCCTGGACTACAATTCCCATCATGGGCAGAGTCTGTCGATGATGGGAGTAGTAGTTCTAAATGTCCCGCAGCCGGGGGATAGGCAAGTGCCATCCCTCAGCATTGCGGGACTACAACTACTCCCATCATGGGACAGACTCTGTCCCATGATGGGAGTAGTAGTACAAGGGCTGAGACGCAGATCGCAGCAGATCATTCTCCAGAGATCTGCTGCGATCCGCATTTATTAACTATTGAAGCCGGTTGTACATGCGTCTACACTGCACTGCCCGCCAGCTCCTATATACAGCTCTTATAAGTCATAATCCTCGCTGGGAGAGGGGAGCTCTGATTGGTTAATAGCTATCCATCAATCAGAGCTCTCCTCTCCCGGCAGCGGGGATTATGAATTATGACAGTGTACACATGAGCCGGTGACAGCGCAGTGTAGCGCTTGTACCGCCGACTTTTACAGTTAACCCCTTAAGGACTGTTTTTTTTTTCCGTTTTTGCGCTTTCATTTTTTCCTCCTTACCTTTTAAAAATCATAACCCTTTCAATTTTCCACCTAAATATCCATTTATGGCTTATTTTTTGCGTCGCCAATTCTACTTTGCAGTGACATTAGTCATTTTACCCAAAAATGCATGGCGAAACGGAAAAAAAAATCATTGTGCGACAAAATCGAAAAAAAAACGCCATTTTGTAAATTTTGGGGGCTTCCGTTTCTACGCAGTGCATATTTCGGTAAAAATTACACCTTATCATTATTCTGTAGGTCCATACGGTTAAAATGATACCTTACTTATATAGGTTTGATTTTGCCGTACTTCTGGAAAAAATCATAACTACATGCAGGAAAATGTATACGCTTAAAAATGTCATCTTCTGACCCCTATAACTTTTTTATTTTTCCACGTACAGGGCAGTATGAGGACTAATTTTTTGCGCCGTGATCTGAAGTTTTTATTGGTATGATCTTTACTTTGATCGGACTTTTTGATCATTTTTTATTCGTTTTTTAAATGGTATAAAAAGTGACCAAAATACGCTTTTTTGGACTTTTGAATTTTTTTGCGCGTACGCCATTGACCGTGCGGTTTAATTAATGATATATTTTTATGGTTCGGACATTTACGCACGCGGCGATACCACATATGTTTATTTATTTTATTTTTTTCACTGTTTTATTTTTTCTATGGGAAAAGGGGGGTGATTCAAACTTTTATTAGGGAAGGGGTTAAATGACCTTTATTAACACTTTTTTTTTAACTTTTTTTTGTAGTGTTATAGGTCCCATAGGGACCTATAACACTGCACACACTGATCTCCTATGCTGATCACTGGCGTGTATTAACACGCCTGTGATCAGCATTATCGGCGCTTAACTGCTCCTGCCTGGATCTCAGGCACGGAGCAGTCATTCGTCGATCGGACACCGAGGAGGCAGGTAAGGGCCCTCCCGGTGTCCAATCAGCTGTTCGGGACGCCGCGATTTCACCGCGGCGGTCCCGAACAGCCCGACTGAGCAGCCGGGTCACTTTCAGTTTCACTTTAGAAGCGGCGGTCAGCTTTGAGCTAAAGGGTTAATACCGCACATCGCCGCGATCGGCGATGTGTGGTATTAGCCGTGGGTCCCGGCCGTTGATGAGCGCCGGGAACGACGCGATATGATGCATGATTCATATCGCGGGAGTCGGCGCAGGACGTAAATATACGTCCTGCGTCGTTAAGGGGTTAATAAATGCGGATTGCAGCGGGTCTCTAGAGAATGACCTGGTGCGATCTGCACCTCAGCCCCTGAACTACAACTCCCATCATGGGCAGAGTCTGTCCCATGATGGGAGTAGCAGTCCTTACTGTGCCAAAATATACACTTTTGGTACGTGTCCTCCGAGGTGGTATATTTGCGCAAGAAAATGCCGTTTGCGCATTTTTTTTGCGCAAAAAAAACCAATGCAGTTAGTAAATTTATTCTACAGTAGAAAATGCTCTATTGTAGAATTATCCGTAGACAAGGGGATGAAAAGTTCTATCAGAATTTGCGCAAAGAAAAGACGCAATAAAACACTTGCATTTTTTTTGCGCAAAAAAATAGACACAAAATAGCTATAAATACAATGATAAATCCCCCCCCCCTCCATGTGCCTACTAAAAGGGAGAAAAGCATTGTTAGACTATATAACTGATACTAAATAGTCTTTAGGAATACGGATCTCCTCTTGGTGATCTACGTTGTGGGCGGGTGCAATCTTGGGGTGGGTGTTTCTTCTGTGAGCCCACTTTGGTCCACACAGGAGGTGGAGATGGTGATGGAGGCAGCATTTCCCAATTAGGTAGATCTGGAATGGGTATGTCCATTATGTCACAAAAGGAATGTAGATCTTGGGTAGTTTTCAAAGTTGCAGTCCTACC